>NW_005841935.1:1813376-1818378 GCF_000455745.1 Alligator sinensis
TGGCTGGGCCGGAGCGGTCTGCCATCTGCTGCCGGCGGCCAGCGAGAGCCCCACCCAGTAAGACAACTAAGGTTAGGTGACCCTAGCAAGGTGACTGTCATGAAAACCTTCAGGGTAGGTGACTGCACCACCTCTGGAGGGAGTTTATTTCACAGTCCGACCCTGCCTAGGGGCAGCTGCAGAGTTGTGGGGATGGAGTTGGGTACGAGAGATGCATAAAAATGTAGCTCACTATGAAAATATCCAAGGTCCTGGCCTGGCAACAAAATACACTGCTTTTCATGCCAACGGTTTCAGCTGTTCACCAAGTCTGTGCCTTGATGTCTGTCCTATCAAGTAGGAATGCTATCAAATTAATCTTAAAAGTCTGGTATAATGGGGAGGACTGAGAAGAGACACTTGGTTATCTGTTGATCTAACAACCAGGGCAATACATATCCTAAGACGACTGTCAGCCAGAGGTCAGATGCAGAAATACCTTCTTGGTTTGACTCTACAATAACTTGACTCTAGGAACTAATTTGCCCGGAATGCCCGGTGAAGATTAGCATTGCTATTGTCTGCAGTTTCCTCTTGAGTCAGAGGGAGTCACACATGTGTATCTGCTTTGAAATGCACCTGTTTGATACAAAATACTGCACTTTTTGCAACAGTAGTAAGGTTGCCTATATCGAATGTGCAGGAGTTAATAGAGCTCATGGAGCTTTAACTCTTGTAGTCTTGTATTAACATTCATGTTTCTTTTTTTCCTCTTTTGAAGAGAAGGTTAAAATGCTAATCTGAACACTTTTGTGATTATATTTCTATAGCTGCAGGGTGAGTTTATGCACATTGTTGCTGCTGCTAAGTGGGGTTTCAGTAGTACCTTGCTGCCTTATTTAGTGTTAGGTCTCCTTTTTTCACAGAGAAGAAGTTCCCAAGCTGTAGCTGTTTTTTCATTTACTTTGTTCTATAGTTTTCTAGTGCCTCAGATACCTAGCCATTCATATGTAATTTGCTCTCGCTCTCTTTTTTCCTTTATAACTTTTGGTGGCTAGCCACTAAAGAAAGTTTCAGTTCTCCAAGCTGGATTGTTTTGATCATGTGGGCGAAGGGGTTTCTAATTCCCTACCCCAAAACAAAAAATAAAGTGGAAAGTGTTTTTTGTTGCTAACTTATTATTCAAAGGCAAATTAGATCTTCTTATAACTTTTAATTGCTGTTTGCTTTGGTCCAAGCATGGAAAATTCAGCCAAAAAGGATAATTTTTCAGGTTGTGATCAGTAACTGAAAACAGCTAAAATGTAAGTTCCAGTTTTGTCTTGCATCAGTATTTGCTACTCCATTTCAAACAATACTGCCATCGTCAGTATTTTGTCACAGAGCATAACGCTTGTAACATATTTTCAAAGGGCTAGTTGAATGGCAAGTTTTATATAGCTGTTATGGCTTATTCTGTAAGGTTCCAGTCAAGGGGTTATTGTACTAACATCTAGGGAACAATAAGGAAGAAGAAAGGGCAGGAAGCTACTTGAAAAATAAATCTTTGGTGTTTAGTTCTAGTTCAGGAAGAAAGTTTTCATACTTAAACAGTTCTGGTACTGGCCTTTTTTCTTGTCTTGGGGACAAAATGCTAATTGGATCACTTTGAGCACTTTCCTATTTGTGCTAGCTTTTCTTAGAGGTTTAGCTTTTTGTAACTGCAGCTTAAAATTCAGTGTATTCAGGTCAATGACTTGGCAATCACCATATATTATGGTATCTTAATTAAAGTTGGGGCCTAGGGACTTACCTGTGGTTTATTTCTGCTAACAATGTAACTAAATTAATGCTGACCCTGATTTATGCAGTATTTGCATTGCTGCAGCTAGAAAAAAACAGCATGAATAAAACATAGGCTTGCCCCTCAGATGGTTCTCATTCCAGCTTTTTTTTTTCCTTTCAGAAAGGGAAAAAAAAACAACTTGCCAGAGTCAAGTTTTACACGAACGTGTCCTTTGCATCTGACCTCTGTGCAAGTAACAAGGCATAAAGCAACCTTGCTGAAAGCTGTCTTTTGAAAGCTCTTACTCTAATTTTTCTAAACTTGTCCAAAAGCCATTTGCCTGCAAAAGCATCAAATACATCCCTGACACCAGAAGATGTTTGGCATTTTTCTGATGAGTGTGCAAATTTCTCCTGGGTAAAATATTAATGTTGGAATATCCTTTTTGTAGATGCACTGAGGATTGTAAATAGTTTCTTCCTCCTGCTCTTGCCAAACTTTGTTAGGAATTATTTTCTGACCTTTGAACATCTTTCCTGTTTTGTTCCTAAGAGACGAATTGATCTCTCAGCTCTGAAACCATTTTTAAGAAGCCTTTTGGTGAGTGCTGAAATAACCATGATCAGTGAGCCTTATTTTAAATACTAAAAAAATACAGAATCTGATCTTTTTGTTTTTTCTTTTAAACCTATCCTCGTATACTGCCCTTCCTATTGAGACACTGAAATCCAAGTGACCATTGACTGTATTTGAAGTTCCAGGTCACCTGACTAGCTTTCTTAAATGGCAGTGAGATCAGGTATCATTTTGCCACAGCTTTCGGTCTGTTCTGTTTGTATTCATTGGGAATTGAGATGACTCAGTGCCTTGTGGGAAAGGGTGAGCATTTATGAAAATCATGCCCAGTATTTTCCTTTTTACAATCAGCTATTTTAATGGCAAATAAAAGAAATTGTAGGTGACATTCAGGTAGAGCACTTGGATTGTGTAGCTATTTCTTAGCTCACCTCCTTGGCCATATTTATACTGACAACAGTTACTGTATGTGATAGCTTTATCCCTTGCTTTTTTTGGTGGGGAGAAGTTGGCACCCTTCTGTGCAAGTAAACAGTTCTGTGAATTAAGTCTTTAAAAAAAACCCAAAAAAACAAAGACAGATGTTCCTGGTCTGGACAATTACAACAACTGTTAAAGCACTTTTCCTGATAGGTTGTGTTTACATTGATAACTTTAGTAACTTCTTCTATTGATGGTGGCAGTAGGGAAAAATTGACGTGTAGGAGAATCTAACAAATTCTTAACATGTACAAGGCCATGGAGGTGAGAGGTGGAACCCAATCACTGTACTGTTGAATTTTTCCTAAAGAGAGGCATCCAAATTTAAAATCTTGTCAGTTACAAAAACAGCTTCCTATTACAGCACCCAGAGGCAGAAAGTATTTTACAATCACTGACTTGTGCTTCAAACCTGCAACTTCGTGCTTTGAGAACTGAATGCCCCACTCAGGCTCCCAGGAATATCAGCGGCACTCATAAGAACGTGTGCCATATTGTATCAGACTGGTGGTCCATCTAGTTCAGTATCCTGTCTCTGATAGTGGGTAGATCCCTCTGTCTTGTTGGTCTGGATCATGGAGCTACCCATGCTGTATGTGACATGCCACTTAGAATCATAGAAAATTAGGGTTGGAAGAGACCTCAGGAGATCATCTAGTCCAACCCTCTTATTCCAAGAAGTTAAGGCTTCCCTGTTGGACACTGCTCTTACCTACATCCAGTAAGTTCTGTGCGAGGGCACTGCCTCTTTCCTTCCCGCCTTCCAATACCTTTGGTGTGGGGCCCTTATCTTGGCAAGCCCCATGTCACTCCCCGCTACCACCTCAGGAGGTTGGGGTCCAAATCGATTGCTGCCAGCTCTGCCTGCTTTTGGTCTGCATGCTCTACCATTTCATCCTTGTGTCCTACCCAGACACCAAGTGGCAAGACACCCTTGGTTCCTAGTGGATCAATCTGTATTCTACCCTCATCCTGCGAGCTACTGGGGACCTCAGCTGGTGGCTCCTCCACAGAGCCATCACCATGGGCATATCTCTCACTTTTCACAGGCGCTTCCCATACTTGCCCCTTTTGCCATTTAGAAGGAGACCTTGGCACATGCCTACTATATGCCAGGCTGCAGTCCCTCTATGGCTTCTTCAGGAGGTCTGGTTACATTTCTCCCTGTACCTTTTTTGTTTATGTACTCCCCATCTGTGGTCCCACCAAGTCCTGGGACCTCCTGACCCATCTCCTCCTGGCTCTGTCTAAACTTGCTTTCTGTCTAATTGGGAGGGAGGTTCTGGTTAGGAGGGCCTCTGTGACTCTGCACGTCTTCAGCCAGAGTTGCACTGGATGGTGTCCTCTGGCTCTTTGGACTTATCCAAGGGCTGGTGGGCACTGGCTGGTGTGATTTGCTAAGTGTTTCCCCTTGGAACCCTTGTTATTAATCTATGACCACCACTCTCATTCCTGTCTTCCTCTTTAGTTGTCCCAAGAATTCTGTTAGTATACACTTAATTGCCCCCTCTAACAACAGAAGGGGCCCAATCACACTGTCTGTGCGGGCCCAGGCCCACAGTCCCCCTGTGTGTAACAAATAGGCTTGTATCTGACAGTGGCAGGAGTGAATGCTTTGCAGGGACAGTATTGAACCAGGTATATTTAGAGTAATCCATCCCTGTTTGTTACCTCCCTGGCATCCGCCATCATTGGTTTGGAGATGCCAGAGGAAATATTTCTAATTGTTCTGTTTAATAGCTATTAATAGAGCTGTTGGCCATGTATTTGTCTAGTCCCTATTTTCAGTAGGTGCTCCCTAGTTCTAGTATTCTGGGACTTGATGAATAACTGTTCTTGATTGACTTTGTTCACACCCTTCATGATTTTATAGACCTCTATCTAGAGGTGCACCGATACATTGATCCATATTGTATCAGCACCAGTAAAAGGAAAACAGATATTATTGGCAATTGGCTTTTTTTGGCTGATGTGGCTGATAATGTCTCTGATAAATGCTGCGTGCATGTGAAACCACATACGGATCCATATGAACACAGCCAGCCTGGCAGCTTGGAGAGCGGCATCCAGCTGGTAAGTCTGTTGGTGGGGAGGGAAGGGGCATGGGGGGGGGCGTAGATTAAGGCACCTGTGGTGAGGGAGGGGCTGGAGCTGCTCTGGCAGGGTGAGGCATGAGATGGAGGCATGAGTGGCTTGTCCAGG
>NW_005841935.1:1818401-1845522 GCF_000455745.1 Alligator sinensis
GGGTATGGATCCAGCCTCTGAGGCATGTGCCCCCTGAACCTGTGTATAAGCAGAGGGTGGGCTGCCTCTGTGGGCTGGGGCTGGGGGCGGTGCTTGGCTCTTCCCAGTGTGTGGGGCTGGGTCAGGGCTGTGCTTGGGGTGGGCAGCGATTGACGCTAGGAGGCGGGGCTACAGGGTAGGCTATGGTGAATTCTGGAGTGGCCATGGGCCATGTTATAGCCCCCCTTCCCAGTGCCATTGCCCACCCTGAGCACAGCCCCAGCCAGCAGTGGCAGCCTGTCCTTGCCCTGTGCACAGATCTGGGGAGCACCGCCCCCCCATGCCTCCCCCAGGGGTGCATGCAGTGACAGGATCCGCTGCACCCTCCCACCCCCGCATTCTCTGGACGAACCACTCAGCTCCATTCTGCACCTTACCCTGCCTCGGCTAGGCAGTGCTTGCCCTAGCCCCAGCCCCACTCGCTTGCTCACCGCAGGAGCCTCTATCTGTCGCCACATTCCCTCTTCCTCCACTACAGACTTACCAGCCAGAAGCTATTCTCTAAGCTGCTGGACTGCATATTGGCAATTAGATTGGTACTGGCTAATATGGCTGGTTAATAACCAGCCATTGTTATTGGCCCAAATAATCTTTATTGGTGCACCCCCTACCTCTGTCATACCCCTCCCCCCCATCATAACCTTCTGTTTTCCAAGCTGAAGAGTCCTAGCCTTTGTAGTCTCTCTTGGTTTGTCAGTTGCTCTATGCCTGATCACTTTTGGTTGCCCTTTTATGTACTTTTTCTAATTCTGCTACATCTTTTTTGAGGCTGTGTGTAATTCTGGTCTTCAGTATTTGAGATGTGAGCATGCCACGGGTTTGTATAGTGGTGTGATGTTTTTGGTTTTATTTTTAATTTCCTTTTTAATGATTTCCTAAAACTTTATCAGCTTTTTTGGTTGCCACTGCATATTGGTCTGATGGCTTTTAGATAATGGTCTATAGTGATGCCAAAGTCTTCCTTGCGTTGTAACAGCTAGATTAGAACCCAGCATTGTGTACTTTGTGGGGCCAGCTGTACTGTGTGCAAATTATTTGTAGTATTGGGACCTCTTTTCAGGTTTTGAAGAATTCTTGTCCCTGTTCAATCTTTTTTTGATGTACAGGTTCAAAAATAACTAGGAATGGGGGAGGGAATTAAGTAATAGAGCATGGTCATATGCCCCCCCCCCCCCCCCCCCCCAAAAAAAAAAAAAAAAAAAAAGAAACTTGCCCCATGCTAATGAAGGTAGTAAATAGAAAGTTAAGATGGTTCTTGTGATTTAAAAACTGATAGTTTTTCTGTTTTGTTTTTATAGAGTACGTGATATAGGACAAGATGCTCTTTTGTCAGTTTTCTGAATGTTAATTTTGTTGAATTAAGTAAGATATTCTTTAAAGCCATTAGATGAGGGATCAGTTGGCAGGTTTATATATTGAGATACAGTAAGGAAACTATTAGGGTATGCCTCTTGCGCATACTTATTTCATTGCAGGTAAGTGAGACTAATAAATTACTTGAACCAGTACAGATTATTATCTTATAAGTTGGTGAAAAGAGTATGTAATTAACTGATGATAAGCAATGAAGACAGCAGTAATTATCAGTGTTTGTTTGAAGCCAGGCGGAAGGCAAGGTAGAGAAGCAGGATAACGATGTACTTTCATAGACTAAACTTAGTTGGTCTGTATCTGGGATGGGCAATTATTTGGGCCCATAGGCCACATGGGGAGTTTTGGGGAGCTGTTGTCGACTGGGTCAACATACCCCCTCCTGCCCCCCACCAGACTACCTTATCCTTGTGTTGGATGAGACCATGGGTAGGTGGGGTGCTGGCAGGGGCATGGGCAGGGGGTAGCTTTAGCAGGGGCAGCTCAGCCAGAGCCCCTGCTATCACCAACGCTGCCTCTGGGCTGCTGTTCTACCTTTGAGGAAGGGTTGAGCTGCTGCCGAGCTTCAGTGTTGGCAGCCGAGGCACAGAGGCATCAGTGGCTGGGCAGAAACTCCTGCTGGGTGCTGGGGAAAAAGCAGGACTTGGTGGTGAGTGTGGCTGCCTTGCCCTTGCTAGTGCCAGGTCCCTTCTTGCTGCAGCTCCCTGGAGCCTATGCTGGGACTGCCCTGCAGCTCCTCCTTGGCACTGTCTCGCTAGGCATGGGGGCCTGGGCCATCCTGGAGGCAGCACTGGTGGTGGTGGAAAAGAGCCACAGGGCAACCCTTGTGTGGGCTCTGGGCAGCTGCAGGAAGAAGGGCTCCAGCAGAGGCCAAGGGGAGGCAGCTGTATCTGCTGACAGATTCCGCTTTTTCTTGGTGCCCAGTAGCAGCCTCTGCCTGGCTACAATTGTTGCGGTTCACCATGGGGAGGAGGTGGGCTGGGCTGCATCTCTCTCTTCTCTGGTAAATTTATCAGCTACATTAATTTCCCCACCCCCCACCAACCCCAACCTGTCTCTCCCCCACTGACTCCTCAGTTTACATCTTCACTGACTGGGTTTCTTGCATGCAGACCAGCCTCTGGCTTCTTTACTCTCCATTCCATCCAGAAAGACCACAGACCAACTGCAGATGCTTTCTTAGCCTGACAAAGGGTTTTTATACCCAAAAGTCTGCAAAGAAGGTTTTTTCCCAACTATGTGAGTTGGTCTAATTAAAGATATCAGAATTACCTGAAGAACCTTGTCATAACTAGATTGTCACTTTCTAGCATGGGACAGGGTATGTTGAGATGCTGGTAAAATAACGTTTCTCTACTTACTGAATATTTTTCTTGTGCAGGTTTGCAAATATGCCTTTTCAGATGGGGGCAGGGAGAGGTAAATTTACTGTGTTTGGTGTGGTTGGTCCAGCATTGGATTAAAAAAAATGAAAACCTAAGTTCTTTTGACATCATTGTGATGCACTGGGTTTTTATCACTCTGGACAATCAAGCAGGTTTATAATTAGACTTAAAAGCCTAACATAAGGCTCTTAACTCTGTGTGTGTGTGTGTGTGTGTGTGTGTGTGTGTGTGTGTGTGTGTGTGTGTGTGTGGCATGAAGAGGTGACAGTTTCTGTTGTTCAAGAGGACAGTCTTGCATGCTGTCATTTAAGAAATATCAAGTAAATTTTTTCATTTAGCATTTCAGCTCAGGCCATCAACAGATGTCTTTTTTTCCCGTGACTTGTTGTGCTGCAATTTGTCCCGGAATGGATAAGTTGCAGAATTGGCTTGTCCACACATCTCTCTTCCAGTTGGCTTTATAGAGTAGTTGAATGCACTGCCACTGTTCTGCTAGCAGGTGGCCAGAGAGATGTGTGTACATCCCAGCATGCCTTGTGTTGGTCAAGTGTCAGTAAATTCCCCTAACTGTCAGTTCTGAGCAAAGCGCCTGTTGGACATTTAAATTGTGGGGAGCAAAATTTGTGGGAGGGATTTTGGTGAAATTCATTGCACAGCTTGTACCTCTGACCACCTACCTAGATTTTCAGTGCATTTGTGCTGCAACCACTGCCTGACCCAGAGTTTCCAGTACCATTGACTGCTATGCATCCATATGTGGCAGGGATGTGAAAGGAACTGTTTAACCAATACATGCAGTGATAACTGGTTAGCTTACTGGTTATGCTTTAACTCCAGGAGGGTGCAGTCTGGCAGGGAAGGGGAGGGGGGAGCTGTATCTTGTCCCAGCAGGGATCAGAAGATAACGGGGCATGCAGGAGGGAGGGAGGGAGGAGCAAGGAAGAAGGGAGGGGTGAGGGAGACTAGTACCCATAGCCTAAGAGGAAAACAGCAAGCAATGTAATGACTTGTCAATTAGTTGCTGGTTCATAGGTGCTCCCTACCTCCCAATGTAGGGCTTCGCCTGGGCTGTGTTGTCTGTCTGGGCTTGCCTTCTCTCCCCAGTCAAAGGGCCCTGGGAGTCTGGAGTGGCTCCCAGCAGCAGCTGTTGGAGCTGCCATCTTATTGATTAATCATTTAATTGATATAATTAGAAGAAGTTAAACAAAAATATTTTTAAATGATATTTATATCCCTAGTATGTAGTTGTTGCCTTGTTGACCTTTCTGGTCCAGTGTTGTGAACTCGTAAGTGAGATTGGTGGGCTCTGGGTATCATGATTATTTCCATTTGGGCCAAGATCAAGAGATCCATACGTGTAGAAGAGTACTTGCAGGATTGGTACTCATGAGTGTGCTTGCTGCCAAACAGGCAGCTTTGTGTCTACCTTAGGCTCCCAATCTGCAGCAGCAGATGTTTTGACATGTAGCTGAGCTGATGTGGGGGCAACTCCAAGCCATGCAGCAGCATTTCTAAGCCAGTAAGATGAACAGCAACTGGTGAGAACAGATGGTCTTTGCCACCTGGGATAGCAAGCAGTGGTGCACATGCTTCTGTGTGTCCTGGGGTACCTTAATGGAAATCTATACCAGGCTTGTCCCCATATGTACAGTGGCGATGCAGACACCATTATCTATGGAGAAACATGTTACCATCTCCATGTGAAAGCTCATGACCCTGGGCAGCCTCTGGTCCCTGGCAAACTTTTGGCATTGGCAGGTTGATGTCTGGGAGGCAATGTGGGAAGTATCTGGCAATCCAGTGGATGATAGCCCCATATGTCGTATGCCTTGCTGACCAACAGGAAGTCATGGATAGGTTTGTCATCTTGTGGTTAACCAGCTGTTTGGGCCATCAGGGGTATACTCATTGTCATCCTTTCCTCTTCACACCGTTGTTGTGAATTGGTCAACTGGATGGGCTACTTCTTGATCATGCTTCAGGCAGTTATGAACCAGCAAGGGCCATTTTCAGCATGTAAATGTTAGCTGGTTGAGCAGGGTGCATGACTCCAGGATACTTAGGTACTTCTTCCTCTGAACTGATGGAGTTGAGAGCTTTCTTGACTTCCAGGTTGGGAGTGACTGTACCCTGGCTACTGACGTGGGGAGTAGAAGATAACAGCCTTCACATGGCCCACTCCGTTAAGTGAGAAGTCATGACTAATGCCATCAACTTGGCTACCAAACATTGATGAACAATCTCCTGATCTTTAAGAGCTGCAACTCAACAGCTGTTTTCGGGGCCTTTTATCAAGCCAGTCATCCATGATGATCAAATGGGATTCTGGCCCAAGGAAAGTTGCTGTGTCTAAGTTTTGACCCTTACGATACACATTGAGACTGGTTTTCAGAAAAAATCCAAGACTGTAGCTTTTGTAGACCTGTCATCAACCTACAACAGTCTAGATTAAAGGTCTGATTCTGAAGCTCACAAAGATTATACCTTGCCACCAAACACTACACCTGATATGGACAATGCTGAGTAATAGGTAGCTATGTGTCTACCTGGGTGACAGAATCAGCATGCCCTGGTTCCTCAGCAATGGACTGCTACAAGGCTCAGTACTTGCACTAACCCTCTTTAATGTGTATACAAGTGACATGCTGTCAACAAAGTCATGCCGAATTGTATATGCAGATGACCTGCTTTGGCAGTGCAAGCAGACGCCTTCAGTGACATTGAGTCATTGAGTCCATCTTGAATGAAGACCTAAATACCATGGAGGAATATTTTCAGAAATGAAGACTTGAGCCAAATCCCCACAACAGTCCCTGCACTCCGTCTTGATAACAGGAAGGCTAAGCATACCCTGAAGGTACCTTTTTGTGGCAACACTGTGTGGCAGTACCCACTCAGTCTTATCTTGGAGTGGCACTGGACTGCACATCAACCTTCCATGACCACCCAAAGAAGGTAGCTGCCAAGACTAAGACAAGGGTCAATTTGGTTCAGAAATTGGTAAGCACAATCTGGGGAGCATCAGTATTACAGACTTCAGTGCTGGCCCTTGCTTACTCTGTAGCTGAGTACTATGCATTGGTATGGATCAGAAGCAGTGGCAGTTGTTGAGATCCAACTGAACTCTACAATATGGTACATGACTGGAACCCACAAGTTGGCCCCAACACCTGGGCTGCTTGTGCTGTCTCACATTGCACATCCACACATTCATCGTGAGGCAGTAACTATGGAAAGTCCAGTGAATGACAGAAAACATCTCCCTATCCACCAGGACTTCAACAGTGCCCCTCACCATCACCTAAAGTTATGCAAGCTCTTCTGGATCAACAGTGTGACTGCAACCCTGATGAAGCTTGGAAAACCAAATGGAGTTCACAAGAAATCCCAAATATCTATCTTGTGATAGATCCAATTCAGAAGGTCCCTGGTTTGATCTCCCATGATGTTCATGGGCAACTCCTAAACCATATCTGCACAAATCATGGGAGATGTGGATACTTGATGTACAAATGGAAAATTAAAAACTCTCCAACTGTGGTCACCCAGAACAGACCATGGAACATACCTCCTTCATATTTGTGGATCAGGTATTGAGTTAGCATAGCAATACATTCTGCTGCTCCTGACACAATTGTTTGACTCAATTACCTAAATGTAAAACAGTTGATTTTCTGTATCTACATCATTCGTACGAAAGAAGACTGATTTGAGGAACCTGCCTACACACGGTACCCCTGGCCAATTTTAAGCCTTTCACTGGATGCCTGGAAAGAACAGTTTAACTACTGCTTAACAGCAGCTGTGAAGTGTGGTTTTGAGTGTCTCAAAGCTCTCAAAGTGCTCGGGGACCCACAAGGATGCCAGTGCATGTAACCTGCCCTTGTTTGTGGTCTCTGCATGAGTGGTGCACGACATCTGTCAGGCGGAAGGGGGAATGGCTGTTTGAGACCAAGTGTCTGCCAGCTCCTATGGGTGCCATTCCTGTGAATTCTTAAATGAACACCAGTTGCCTGGCACTGTGCGTGCGAGGTGCACTGGTTGACCACTTTGCCAGACTCTGAGCTGAGGGCTGGAATGGTTAATCATAAAATGAACTCATGTAAATGATTAAACTGTCAACCGGACTCATACTCTTGGGAAGCAGGAAGTGTGCAGGGTAAGCAAGTTAGGTGAGGGGAAATGTTCAACTGGGTGCTGAGTTATGCTTCCAAGGATGTGGAAGGGAAATGGTGAAAACTTGTGTTGCGCAAGGTTATAGGCTCTGTATGAGCTCTGTGAAGGCATGGCTGTCTGCTGAGTACTGAGCTGTGCTCCTTGAGATGTGGAAGGTGGGGAGCAAAAGCAGGTGGTGAAAATTAGGGTGGTCTGAGACTGGGCTTCTCTGGACCTGGGGCAGGCAGAGGTTAGAATAGACAGGGGAGAAGGAACAGCTTAATGATGGATGTGCATGGCTCCTCCTCACACTGTTTTTGATCAGTGCTGGGCTGCTGAAGTCAGCTCCCTGCAGGAGGGAATGAGGGAGACTGGTGCTGGGATAGGCAGGCACCAAGCTGACACTCTTTTGGTGCTTTCCATGCCCCTGATGACAACAGAAGTACTTTGAAACCTTACAATGACAGCAGGAGTCAGAAAAGCAGGAGCAGCAGAAACAGTGTGTTGCAGACCAAACCAAGAATTCAGAGCCACCCATGCCACATGGAAACACATGCCTGATTTTACAGCAGAGTCTATTCCCAGATCATCCTTTATCACCTATCTTCAGACCCACAGATAAAGCAGTTGTGGAAGACCATCATCCTATCCTGCAAGGGATTGCTTATAATGCCTCTGAATGTTCTTGCCCCATACATATACCACAGTCATCCTTTTGACAACGGGCAGAACTTTCTGTTGTGCTTCTTAATAAATGTGAAAAAGGGAGGTCCATGGAGCAATTAAGTAGATGCAACAGTGGGGCGCGGAAAAATCCTCCAGAAACAACAAACCTATATATCCATCACTTTCCTGTGAATGTGAGCATCCACATGCTGAAGGCATCCCAGACCTACAGCATGTGGCATGTCTCCAGGATGTGGCAGTCACTGCTGGATAGCTGTTCAGGGCAGAGGGCAGGGTGGATTTTATTTAAATTAAATTGATTTTTAAATCATGATTTAAATCACTGGTCAGGAAAGCTTGACTTAATCATTTTTTTTTTTCTACAAAAAGTGCATTCTTATTGCTTGATATAACCTTAATACATATTATTCACAACTCAGATATAGGTTTCATTTTTAGAAGGTACACTATACATTTTAAAGCAGTGATTTATTTTGATATTTGTTCAGATTAATTTTTTTAGCTACATCAGAAAACTGAATTATGATTTAGGTTTGTTTGTTTATTTTATTTTATTTTATTTACCGAAGCCAATTGAAGCAGGTACAGGTGAACTATCTCCAATTCACTAGATTAATCGGGGATATTTGGAGGATATTTTTGCCACGCTGTACTAAGACATCAAATAAGTGCTGCAGCCATATGTTATTAGCTTGGGGATTTCTTTGCTTTCTTTTAGATTTCTTCGCATCTTTGATTTCATTTCTCTTATGGCCTGGCAAGCCTGCTGCCGTGATAGGTTTTCCCTTCTACCATTTCATTCATTCCTTCACTAGATCTCAAATCAACAGAGTGGCTGTACTCAAACTTATCCCTCAAGACTTCTGGAATATTCTGCTCAAAATGTTTCTATCTTGTTTCTACTGCCCTTCCCTCCAGACTCCTCCTCCTTGCCCAGATCTACTCCAACCCCAACAATCCTCCATTCATTTAATTTCTTGAAACTGCACTTTTAGAGAGAGGAAAGGGCTTGCCTCTGTGTACACAAACTTGCAGGGAGACAATAGGGCTGATGGGTAGATAATCAGGTCTGTTATATGGAAATGAGAGACTGCTGTTAACAAGGATGTTATCTCTAGAGAGACAAATTCACAGTTTAAGAACTGAAACTAAGCATCACAGAGTTGCTCAATGGTATCTTCTAGACTAAGCACTCTGTCCCATTGGGTAGAGTGGTTTTCTTTAATCTTTACTAATCTATAGAAGAGCCTCTGGGAGCCCCAGAAGATTGGGCCTCTAATACAGTCCATGGTCTGACATTTATAGATAACTTTTTCTAAAAAGGTTGCATGAAAATAGTCTCAAATGGTATACAAGTAGAAGTTTATAATTCCTATTCCATGATGATATCTTTGAGCTTTAACATACTTTAAATTAAAGCTATCTTTATATAGGTTTATTTTATTTTTTTAAATCTTAATTTTTTTTGATTAAATAAAAAAAATCTGATTTAAAAAATCATTGATTTTTATCTACCCTGGCACAGGGTACGTTTGCCTGATAGCTGCGGGGTACTTGCTCCCACTCCTGCTATGGGGGACCCTGTGGGATGGTAAAGCTTGGTGGCGGCATGTGTTCCAGGGGCTAGTGAGTGGTCCTATTTGTATGTTAATCTACAGCAGGGGCAGGCAACTATTTTGGGCAGAGGTCCGCTTACTAAGTTTTGGCAAGCCATCGAGGGCCGCATGACAGGCAGCCCAGGGCAGATAAATATAAATTTTCTAATTTTTTAGGGGCCCCGCAGGCCAGATAGAATGGCTTGGCGGGCTGCATTTTGCCCACCCCTGATCTGCAAGGTGACAGAGAGCACCGTGGTTGCCTTCTGTCTGCAGCTTCAAGATGGTTACGAGGTGATCCAGGGATACGTGCTCAAGCCTTGCAGACTCCAACAATCTCATTTGTATGCTTGGCAGTGTAGTGTTCCTCAGTCTCTGCATGCTGCTTAGTAAGCCACATAGCTGTGTTCCTTAAATCCATGATCCTGCACTTGTTTGGGGCCGAGAATTGGCAGTGGTACATCCACTCTTCCTCTCTTTGTTGCCTTGCCTGCAGCCCAGGAGCTGCTGGCCCCCACCAGAGAGACCAGCAGGTCTATCTTTGTAGGCGTGGGAATTCCTTTGCTTGGAAGTTTTGAGTACTGGTTTCTGACTATGTCCTTGGCCTGTTACTTAGTCCTGTGGTGCCATCACTGCCTTTAACATGCATCAGGCCTGAAAGTAGAGGAGGGATCAACAAGAGGAGTTCATTCTTTTCCTCACTGTTGCCCTGATAGCATGAAGAATTCCCCAACAAAAGTTGCAACTGGTGAAGCCACCCAGCCAGCAGGTAGGCTGGACCCCAAGCAGCAGGAGGTAAAGGGGGAGCAGGCCTAGACTAGGGGTGGGGTGGAAAGGGGGAGGTGTCCCCAGGCCACCTTTTGCTTTACCATTCTTTTATAGACCTACCTTGTTTCACTGGTTTGATTAGAGAAGCAGTGGGTTCTCCATCTCATCTTCAGATGGTGATAAGATCCACAATGTTCTCTGTGATCCAGTTGCTACCACACTTGTTTATTATGTGGCACTTGAGTGGCCATGGTGGAGGGAGGATGAATCAAAAGCTGATCAACTGATCAAAAGCTTTCAGAAGCAACACGAACAGGATACAGTTGTAATATGTAACACTTATCCACTTTACATTCCATTCATCCAACTGTACTACTTTAGCTTGCTTATGAGAATGTTGTGGTAAATCGCATCAAAAGCCTTACTAAAGTTAAGGTATATTCTTGGAAGAGTAACCAAAACAACAAATACAAGATGGGTGAGAACTGAATGGGTGGCAGCACTATGAAGAATGAACTTGGAATCTTTGTGGGTCACAGGCTCAAACTGGATGAGAGCCAATTGCGCTCTTGTTGCCAAGAAAGCTAGCAGCATACTGGGCTAAATTTAGTAGGAGCTTTGCCAGCAGATTGAAGAAAGTGATGATTCTCCTCTGTTTGACACTGGTGAGGCCACATGTGGAGTAGTGTCCACTTTTGGGCCCCCCACTGTAGAAAGGATGTGGACAAGTTGAAGAGTTCAGTGGAAGGCAATGGAAATGGTTAGGGGTCTGGATTGCATGATTTATGAGCAGAGGCTGAGGGTTTATTTAATCTGGAAGAGAGAAGACTCCGGGAGAGGTTTATTTAATAGCAGCCTTCAGCTACCTGAAGGGTGGTTTGAAAGAGCATGCAGCTAGACTCTTCTCAGTGGTGGCAGATGACAAAACAAGGAGCAATGGTCTCAAGTTGCAGCGAAGGAAGTTAGGTTAGATATTAGGACAAACTTTCTTACCAGGAGGGTAGGAAAACATTGGAACAAGTTACCCAGAGATGTTGTGGAGTCTCAATCCTTGGAGGTTTTTTAAGACCTGGCTAAACAAAGCCTTGGGTGGGATAATCTAGTTGTGAATGGTTCTGTTTTGAGCAAGCGGTTGGACAAGATGAGGTCTCTCCCAAACCTAATTTTCTGTGATACTATGATTCAAAGTGTAGTATCTTGCCTCTGTCGGCACTGAACTTCATCCTGTTGGCTCTATTCCAGCTTTCCAGTCTATCAACATCCTTCTGAATTGTGCTCCTGGTTTCCAGTGTATATGTAGTCTGCACATTTTGCTCAGTATGCTATCTGTTCCAGCATTCAAATGATTAGTAACATGCAGAATAGCATTGGGCCCAGGATAGACCCCTATGGGACTCCACTCAAAACTTCCTGCCATTCTCATGTGGATCCATTTATAATTATTCTTTGCTTGTGGCTATTGATCCAGTTGTTTATCTGCCCTATAGTAGTTTTGTCTAGGCCACATTTCTCCAGTTTAAGAGACTCATGTGGGACTTTGAGCTTTAGCCAAGTTTTGACAGATACTATTTACTGCATTCCCTTCATACACCCAAGTAGTTACTTTGTCAAAGAAGATCAAGTTTGCTTGGCACAATTTGTTTATGCTGGCTACTTGGGATCAGCCTCTACTCCTTCAGGTGCTTGCAAGTGGACTTCCTTATATGTCCCTCCATCTTCCTGAGCACTGAGGGTTAGGCTGACTATTTTATAATTATCCAGGTTCTCCTATTTTAAAGGGTGGCACTATGTTGGCCGTTTTCCAGTCCCCTGGTACCTTACTTGTTTCCTATTACTTGGTAAATATTATTGGCAAGGGCTCTTTATTATTATTGCCAGGGGCAGATTCAGGAGAACTGCAGTGGCACAGATGCACTCCCCCCCCTTTCAGTTGATCATGCTATGGGAGCAGGAACTGAGGACTTTCAGTCCCCACAGCAAGCATTAATTCCCCATCCCTTCTCTACCCTACTCTTTCTGGCTGCCCTGGGGCCAGGGGCAAGGGGGGAGCTCCAGAGTTGCTGTTGCCTGCTTCAACTTGGCTCAGCCAGGGACAGAAGCAATGGGTGGGATCCCTCTTCTTCCCAGTCCAGTGATGTTCTCTGCCAGGCCACGAGCAGATGTGGGAGAAGGGAACCCCCTTCCTGCTGCTGTCTCTTACTGACTTGGCTCCACATGCAGCCTGGTTGCAGCTGGGCAGAAATGGCTCTAGAAGCCTACCCTTCTCGCCCTAAGGTTATTTGAGGACAGTGACAGACGCAAGCATAAAGCAGGTAACATGGGAGGGGAGAGGAGGAAATGTGTTGCTGAGCATTGAGGTCATGGGATGGGACAAGGAAGAGTCTTACCTGCTTGAGGGACTTAAAAAAAAGTCCCTGTACCTCTGGCCTGGTTTTTGTGGGTGGGGAAGGCTAGAAGCTGGTATGCAGCCACTCCTGGAAGTTAGTGTGCAAGTCACTGCTCCTGTTCCCCGCTTTCTGAAACCCTGGCTCGGCTCTCTGCCAAATTCCTGCAGTACCTTGGGATGAAGTTCATCAGGTGCTGCTGACTTAAATTCATTCAAACCGATTAAAAGCTCTCTGTCCGCCCTCATCTTGTCTCCTTCCTTATGCAGATTTATCCTTATTAGCTGCCCAGTTGCCACTTTTTACTATTATTACTGGGTTGTTTGTTTTTTGTTTTTTGTGATGACCAAGGTCAAGTAGTGGACCTACAGCTTCCTTAGTTTTTCTTTTCCAAGGGTAGTAGTTAGCTGTGTTATTTGCAGCCAGGCAGAAAGCAGGGTAGACTTGCACCTTATAGACTAACTGAGATGTGTAGCATACATTTTTGTAAGCAGAGGGCTTACTTAAGAAAGCTTATGCGATACATCTCTGACTTAGCCTGTAAGGTGCAAATTTATTTTGTTTTTCTTTTCTGACCAACATACTGATAGAACCTCTTTTTGTTGTCCTTAACTTCCCTCACTGGGTATAGCTCTTTTTTAAACCTTTGGCTCCCTGATTTTGTTTTTGCAAGTTCTTGCTATTTTCTGCTACTTTCTTGGTGACCTACCTGTCCTTCCCTGTGTGCTTTTGCTTACGGAGGGGACATGAAGGATTCCAGATACATAATGGAATGCAAATTAAGTTCTAAATGAGACCTCTAAATGGAAATGCTGGTTTTCAAACAGGACTCTGCACCAATTGAAGTCTGAATGACTATTTACGGCACATGAGTGAAACATCTGTCCATTTTCAAGCATGGAACATAATTCTAATTATAACCCAAACCAGGATTAAGGGTTAGACTGTACTTTAAAAGGCCAAAAATCTTATGGATCTGTGGAAGTCTTTCTACATCCTGCATGGGTATCTAAATTCCTTTGGTGTTACTCTAAGGCATGAGTGTCAAAGATATGGCTTGTAAGCTGGATCCAGCTTACACGGCTTGTGGAAGAACTGGGAATTTGGGGGTAGGCAAACAGAAATGGTGCCCATCCCCCAGAGCCAGGTGTATGGAGCCCCATTGTTAGGGGTCTACCCAACTCGAGGAGGTGTCTGGCCGATTTTCACAGGCAGATTGCTGAACGGGCCACCTTTTTTTGCAGACTGATCATGGCAGCCCTGCGCTCTCCCCCAGACTTCTGGCTGAGGTGCCCTGATGGTTGGTTGTGAGGGCTGTCCAATTAGAGAGTGGCAGGGCCACATGATGGGCAGCCCTCTCAGCCAATCAGCAGTGAAGGCTGGGGGGGGGGGATGATGGCCATCTTGGACTCCCCTTTGTATTCGCAGTGCCTCTCCTCCTTTGAGACCAACTGGTTCAGAGAGGCATAGACTTGATGTAGGTGGCAGCCTACTTTGTCAGATGCTATGAACTGAATAGCAGAAAATGGGTTCTAAATAGAAGCCTTATTTTAAATGGAAAAAAATAGGTGGAGGACGTACCCCTGGGAGAGGTAGAAGTGTGTTGATTAGGTCAGTAGTCATAAACAACACAACACACTGAGGGACCTAGGGGTTAAAAGCTGATCCAGGTAATGGGGTATGCTGTTGTTGAGACCATGCTTAACGCTATTCAGTCTGTAGATAATTCCTTGTTCTTCATTTTCCTGTTCAAGTTTTTTATTGTTTAAGAACAGCTACTCTGAGGTCAGCAGTGGAATGGTCAGGGAAGTTAAAGTGTTCTGCCACAGGCTTGTGCATCTTTCTGGAGCTGTTGTCAGATCAACGTTTATTCATCCTTTCATATAGGAATTGCTCCATCTGTCCTATGTAAACAACAGAGGAGCCCAGTAAGCGGGTGATATTTATTATGTTGGCAGAGGAGCAGGCGAATGAACCTTCTATGTTCTAATCGGTGTTATTTGGTCCTGTGATGTGTTCGTTCTTGATGAGGGGGTATAGCTGCGGTTTAGGTCTGTGACAAAGCCTGGTGGTTTGATGAGAATACAAACTAGGGAGTCTGTTGCTAGAGAGAGAACATTCAGTTGTGGGGTTTCCTGAAAGTTAGGGCAGGCTTGCTTGTCTGCTAAAGCTAACTTGAGATGGTTATCATTTTCTTGTAGGAGGTGGAAGATCTGTAATGATGTGTAAAAAGGTGTTCAAGCTTAAAGCTGTAGGTAATGACCAGAGAGATTCTGTCAGACTTGTTGTGGTACTGTCACAAGTCAGAAGGGAGTCTGAGTCTGACTCTGATTTAAGTAGCTGCTGTTCTGGAACTGTATTTTAAATCTAGGAAGCCCTCCCTGCTCCCAATCCTTTAACGTGTGCATCTTCCTGGGTAGTGGACTCAGAGCTCTCTTCTGTAGCCCAATGCCTTTTCATGTGGCCAGCAATCATTGCAAAACTTAAATTGTTAGCCCTCTGAAACATTAACAAATGTAAGAACTGGAATATTTATTTATGTACGTATTTATTTATTATGAAATCTTTGGGCTCTGGTGCATAGCCTCCATTAGCTGGAAAAACTGTCTGGTCTTGCACTGCAAGTTTAAGGTTTTCTGTACTTCCTTGGACCCCTAAAAAAAAAAAAAAAAACAACAAAAAAAACAACAAAAAAACCCTCTGAGGCAAAGCTACATGCGAGGCCTAGAGCCTAGAATAGAAAGACAGCTGCCTAGGGGAACCAGGGACCATAAGGGGATCTCACTACCATGCTCAGCCAGCTGGCTAGCCTTATGCCATTTTTCTGTAGAGCTTGAGTCCCAAGTAGTTCTGTATGTGGTCCAGAAACGAGTGTTGACCAGTCTTTCAGTCAGTCCTTCATTTGTTCTTAGGCTGTTTAGTTGCATTAAAGGTTGCTGAAAGAATATTAGACACTGAAAAAATAGCTTTGTTCACTACATGCATATCATCTGGTCAGACTGAAGATGCACGATCCCTGTAATTGAAAGTGACAAGGTAGAAAATAAGTTGTCTATAAGAATCTCTTTGGCCAAATAAACAGAATGCACTTGTCCTTACTGAATTCCAAAGTACTGTGTTTAGGAAGAAGCAGTCAAATATGCAGATACAAATTGGGGAATAACTGGCAAGGCTGCAGTACTGCCAAAAAGGGATCTGGTAGTTATAGCAGATCACAAGAAAAATGTCTCAGGCAGCCTTGTAGCCATGAGAGATTCCTGGGGATTGGGAATTGGGCTTGGGGAGACTGTCCCAGGTTTGGTTCCTGGCCCCTGGGCTTTAAATGCTGCCCCCATTTCCCAGCCCTGGGGGCTGAGAACCAGGGCAGTACATCCAGATTTTAAAAGCTGGGGTGCCATGACCCAGGTTTGGGGAAACTCCCTTCTGGGAAGAGCCTGGTGCTGCCCCCCAGCCCACAGCAGCAGCTTGCCCTGCCTCACGCAGATCTGGGGGCACGCGTCCCCTATGCTTCCTGGGATGCGTGCAGTGGCGGGAGCTGCCACCCCCTCCCTGTGCCCTCTGGATGAGCTGTGGCTTTGTCCTGCGTCTTGCCCTGACTTGGAGTGGGTGCAGGGGGGCCTCGGGGTTCCTTCCCCTCTGGCTTGGCAGTGCAGTTGAGGCTGGCTCTGCTTTGGCCCCCCTGGCTGGTGCGAGGAGGCAGCTGGGGCTGGTACAGGGCTGGGGGGCAGCAGATTTGCTGGTGCGGAGGGTGCCAGGCAATGACCTCAGGCACGGGGCAAGGGGCTGCTGTATGGGTGCAGCAGGCCCCAGCCCCAATCCTGGGCCTGGCTTGGCTCCCCTCTCTCCTGGTTTCATAGTATCTAGGGTCAGGAGGGACCTGAACAGATCATCTAGCCTGACCCCCTATTGCCTTCTGATCTCTAACCTAAACCTAGTCTCCATCAGCTTATGACCATTGTTCCTTGTCACCCCAGGTGGTGCTGGGGAGAAAAGGGCTCTGCCTATTTGTTGTTGATCTCCCCTGATGAGTTTGTAGGCAGCCACCAGGTCCCCCCTCAACCTCCTCTTGCTGAGGCTGAACAGGTTCAGGTCCTTCAGTCTCTCCTCGTAGGGTCTGTCCTGCTGCCCTCTCACCAAGCGTGTGGCCCTCCTCTGAACTCTCTCCAGGCTGGCCACATCCCTTTTGAAGTGCGGCGCCCAGTACTGGATGCAGTACTCCAACTGCGGCCCTGCCCATCCCCACTGCCTTCTCCAACAGACTTTCCTACCTGAGGAGGCACAAGCACTTAGCCCCCCTGCCCTCAACTTTTTTTATCCTTCTGCCTATGGTGCAGGGGTGGGCAAAATGCAGCCCACAGGCCAGATGCAGCCTGCCAGGCCATTCTATCCACCCCGCGGGGCCCCTAAAAAATGTAGAAAATGAATATTTATCTGCCACTGGCTAACTGTCATGAGGCCCTCAATGGCTTGTCATAATTCAGTAAGTGGCCCTCTGACTGAAATAATTGTCCACCCTTGGGTTTAGAGGCATCTCTTGCAGAGGGAGAATTAAGCAGTTCACATCTCACTTGATTTCTATTGTTGGCACTGCAGACAAAGCAAGCAGGATAAGAGGGAGCATAGTGCTAGCTATAGATTGTTTGCACAGCAAATTGTATGGTAGAAAGAATGAAATACTTTCACAGTGTTCCTTATCTGCAGGGATCCTGGTTTTCTCTGATAAAAAAATCCAAAATTTTCTGACTTAAGAAATATCTGAATTAAGAAACCAAAATCTGCATCTTTCCATGATTAAAATGAAATGCCACTATATATAGGTATGAGTTGAACACAATATTTTATTGATATGTTTACAATTTTAAATCTCTTTGGAAGCCTACCAATGCCTATCAATCAATCATTATAATAAAATACATTTTCAATACCTATATATTTTTGTGCGTTTCATTTTGGCTTTTTTTTTGTGGAAAATCAGAGCTCCCCCTGCCCCTTGGTTCACCAGGATGTGGGTCCAGCTGCCCCTTTGTTCACCAGGATGTGGGTCCAGCTGCAGCTGTTTCCCTCCATGCCTTTTTGTGGTGCCACGCAGCCCTGATATGCTGGTGCCCTGTCCATGCTGTTGCCCCTTGCTCCCAACGCGCAGCTCTTTTTTTGTTGAGCATGTTTCAATGAGAGGAGAAAGAGAACCACGTACTCAAATACAGAGAGCCAGAACACACCCAGAAAAGATGCGTGCACACATCCGGAACCAGACGTGTGTGCGCGCACAGACATACAGAGCCAGGCGGAGGCAGACAAATGCACAGAACCAGATGTGCAGGCACACGGAGCCAGACTCCTGGGTCACTGGACAAAGCTTGACCCAACAATTCCGTGGTCCCGCCAGAGCCCCTGTGCTTCCCCAGGGAGCCAGGCCCCGGGCTGCAGCGCAGCTGGCCAAGGCCCCAGCCCGGAGCCTGCCCATCAGGCCAACCACCTACCCACCCCGCACAGCTAAGTCTGCAAAAAGTGTGGTGTTCTTGGCAAGGGACAACGCCAGCCTCATCCTGGTGTGGGGGCCAGGGCTGGGCTCAGAGCGGTTGGGAGTCAGGTGAGCTCAGCTGGAAGCCCTGCTGCAAGCAGCCTGGGCTCTGGGCTCCAGCAGCTACCAGAGCCTGGGCTGGCTGCAGGCGGGAGGTTGCAAACAGCTGCTCCTGGCTTTGGCATCAGCTCCATGCTGGTGGGTGTGTGCGCGTCTCGGAGCAGATGCTGGGGATGGGGCCTGAGGCAACACAGCCTTCCCACTATCTGCTCTGGGGTGCCGGTGCAGTTGCCACCAGCATGGAGCTGATGCTGGGGCTGTGGAGCCCAGCACAGCTGTTTGCAGCCTGCCCACTGCTGCAGCTGCCCAGAGTCCAGTCTGGCTATAAACAGCTGTGCTGGGCTCTGGAGCCCAGTCATCAGCTCTGTGCTGGCAGCAGGGGGAGAGGCCAGGGTTGCGCTGCCTCAGGGCCCTCCCCCACTGTCTGCTCTGAGGTGTGCATGCACCTGCCAGTACAGAGCTGATGCTAGAGCCCAGAGCAGCTGTTTGCAGCCTCATGGCTGCAACTGGCCCAGGCTCTGGGTAGCTGCTGCCAACCACGGAGCCTGGGGCTGCTTGCAGTAGGGCTTACAGCTTCCCAGCCGCCTGCTGGGAGCAGCCCAGGCTTCGTAGCTGGCAGCAGCTTCCTAGAGCCCAGGCTGGCAGTGGCATGCTAAGCAAAATGACCTGGCGTGCCATGCTCGGCACACATGCCGGGGGTTGCTGACCTCTGATCTATATTTTTTTGGCTGCTAGGTGTATCCACGGAAGGCACAGACACTGTACAAATTCTCCCAAAGTAAATTAGATGAGTACAGGTAATTTGGTATTGGTGCATGTGTACATAAGTGTCAAGTAACAAATAAGGAAACTAGGCAGGCTCATGAATCTCACTTACGTCATTTAATTTAATTTAATTTAATTTAATTTAATTTAAAAGCTGTTTCTGTTCAGAGCTCTGAAGCACTTTCGTAACTGCAACTAGCTTTTAACCTCAAATTTCTACGTTTATCGGTAATGACATATGGCATCCTGATAACCAACTTTTATTGCTTGTGCAAGTTTATAAACGTTCCATTGCTTCAGAAAATTAGTATTTTAACATGGGAACTGATGCTAGAAAACTTGTTTTAAAAGCTCTTAATATGCCAAGTCATTAGGAGTTTTATTTATTAAATGTTAACAAAATTCTTATTTGGGTTTTCTTAATGTATGTTCAGTCTATCCTATATATCTAAATATCATTATTTCCTTAGAATAAATACACAATGTAAAAGCACTTAGTCATGAGTTGAGTGGAATTAGTTGCAGTAACCTTGAAAATAGTAATAAATATTGTGTCTGCAGTGCTGAAATATAGGCTTAAAGTCTATATTACAGATATGAAGGATACTCATGTAAGTGACAAAATGGCTTGATTGGGGCGGGGGGGAGCAGTCAGCACTGCCTTCTTAAGTTGTGCTGTTTATAAAAGTAAATAAATGCTTTGTTTCAAGAGTTCATTGCAGTCCTGGTAACACTTCAGATTTCAGCCCCCAGGCATTCCTTCTCATTGTGTATCCTAAAGGAATTATTCTGATGGAAAGATAGGAAATGGTTATTAGGTCACTCTACAACAGTACTGATCAAAATATTTTCAAAAGACAGCAGTCTCATTTTGTAGACTATTTTTATTTAAAGCTATTTTTGCTAAAAGCTATTTTTTAAAATGGACATTCCAATGAACACAGTAATTTTCTGTGAACTTCCTTGGAGTATCTTAGTTCTGTCAATTTCAGCTTCCTGAAACTTACAATTCTAGGAAGTGTTCACTTTGTATCTCCATTGAAAAGGACAGCCTGCCAATGCTGTAGCTTCTCAGACTTTGGTATGGTAGCCAATAGGCCTGTGCAAATAGGGAAGTATTCAATTCAGATTTGGCTGATTCAGAGGACAGTGATTCTGTTCAGATTGCTGTCTTGAATTGATTTGGTGGAATTGGCTTCAGAAGATTCGGCGCTGATTCAGTGATTCAGATCAGCCAGGCAGCTGCAGGTTCTCCTGTGGCTCTTCCAGCTGTGTCAGTTTCCCCAGGTTGGGGGAGCCATGGGAGAAGCCCTCATGGCTCCCCTGCCTGGCCCCAGCCTCCCGGCTCTTAAAAGCCCTGCACTCACCGGCTGTAGCGGTGACGATTGGGGCCTCTGGGTGCTTGTGGCAGAGCCCCCCCCAGTGGGGGGCAGTGGCGATTGTGTCCCCCCACCCATTTGGCACCCACGCAGCAGCTGCCCCATGGTGTGGGTGCTGCGTGGCTTGGCAGGGCAGGGCACTGTGCACTGTCTGGGAGATGGGGCTGCTGGGACTGAGCGCTGCCAGGCTCCGGCTGACACATGGAGCTGCCCCAGCTCCCAGGTGAATTGAACGGGGGGGGCTGGGGGAATGTTCAGGTCCCAGAACATTTCCCCAGCTACCCGATCTTTCCCCCAGCTCTTCCTGGGGGTGTGAGCCCCCGGTTGATGTGGGATGACAGCAAGCTGTTGCTGCCAGCTGTGCTGAAACCCCATGTGCAGATCCAGGGGCTGTGCCCTCCCCACTCTCCCCTGAAAGAGCTGGGGGAATGATCAGAGAGCTGGGGATCAAATCGGGAGCTCCGGGACAGTGTGCCGCACCCTGCTGAGCCATGCTGCACCCATGCCATGGGGCATCTGCTGCGCAAGTGCTGGGGGGTGGTGATCCCCGCTGCTCCCCACAGCCCTACACTGCGCGGGAGAGCTCTGCCATGAGGGCCCAGAGGCCCCAATTGCTGTTCCTGCAGCCTGTGAGTGCGGGGCATTTTTGTTTTTGGTGGTGTTTTTGTTTCAAGTGCCAGGAGGCTGGGGATGGGCAGTGCGGCCATGAGGGCCTCTCTTGTGGTTCCTCCAGCTGTGCCTGCCTCTGCCTCTCACTCTGGGCAGCAGCAGCAGGGCATAGCCCCTGCTCCCAGTTCTGCTGTGCCTGCATCAGGGCTGGGAGCAGGGCCTATGCTCTGCTGTTTCTTGCCAGCCATTCCAGGTGCAATGGGCATGGGATGCAGGCATGGTAATACTGGGAGCAGGAGGTATGCTCTGCTGCTGCTTGCCCCCTTCCTCCTGGAGTGAGCCTTGCCTGCATCCCACCAATCCGTCCCTCCCCCAATCCCAACAGATTTACCAGCTGGAGGCCTCTGACAGCTGCCTGTTTAGTCTATGGCTGAATTTGGCCGATTTGGAGCTCTTTTCTGAATTGATTTGGATGCTTTGAATGGATTCGGAGCTTTTACTTGGTCTCCCGATTCGATTTTGATTTGGAGATTTGGTCCCCAAATCAGGCCAGATATCCTCCAGTAGCCAATTTCATTTGAAGCTTTGCACAGCCCTAGCAGCAAACCCATCCATATTTTTGCTGTACAGGGAGGAGCTGCTAATGCAACAAGCAGTTGGAGAGAATTAAAATCTTCTCTAATCCATCTGTAGGGATCCTGGGAAGGGTGGAATTAGCATCTCAAATTACAGTAGTGCTATTGTTTTATATTTATTGCTAACAGGGAAGTAAAAAAATAATCATGCACTCATTTACGTGGTTGAAATAGTACATTTTAACTAGCATTCATGTCTGTTCTTGCAGGTGGGTTTGCTTTTGTTTATGAAGCTCAAGATCTTGGGAGTGGCAAAGATTATGCTTTGAAGGTAACATTTGGTTTATATCACTCTAATGACAGAAATATTTGCTTTATCACCTAATATGTTGGTATGCAGCAAAATGTCACAGTTGTTGGAAATCAAAAACTTGAATGACTTTATCCATTGCTCATTGGCCCAGTTGATTTTTATTGACTTTCTCTGCCATGCAAATGATTATTTGAATATTATGACGAAGATGGTTAACAAGTGTGTTGGCACTTTATGGCAGTTTGCCTAGTGATAGAGTTTCCTGAGCTGAATGCTGTGAAATAGTCCTGGTAACTTGATAGCAAAAACGTATGATGACCTATCACTTGTCTGTATATAGTGGGCTATGATAGCACATCATGATGCTTCTAAAAGAGTCACCTTTCCTTCACTGTGGTTAATGCTGTATGGCAGCCCATTTCAGTTTGTAAATATGGTGACTAAATTAGAAAAAGGCCATGTAAGGATTTTCTAGATAACAGGGATAGCATCAAGAGTCATCTACCTGGGTATCCTTCAGAAAGAAAAAAATTGAGACTGATACTATACCTGAGGAAAATGATGAAGCACAGCTTGAAATTATATGCATTTCCCTTACTTTGCAACCTGCACAAGACCTGGAAGCTCTCCAAGAGAAACTGTTTGGACTTGGAGCTAGATCTGGCAAATGTAATGTAGTGATTAGGGCCAAGTTGCTCTATATCAAGGGTAAGACTAAGTGCTTAGGAGTAATTTATGTTGGGGCCTTGATATTCAGTAAGTTTGGGCAGCTCCTGGAACTCTTAATACTAGGATTGCCTGAACTTTAACACCTGAAACTGGTTTTAAGCACACATTGTGCAGCTCAGAGTTTTTAAGCCACTCCATTCTGATTCATTCAGCTTGTGTTACACTAAGGTGCAGCTATGCTAGGCTTAGGCCAGGAGGGCAGGGGAGAAGCCTGGAATATGGATTGGGATTCTTAACTTTCAGTCCTCTAGGCCCCTGTTGGCCTAAAGTGATTGCTCCAAGGTTGAGCTGGCACTAACACCCATCAATAGGGACCTAGTAAAATGTATGATTTTGTGATTTTTTTTTTTTAATTTTTTTTTCACGGAAACCATGGTTTTGGGTGGACTCTGTACTTTTGGCAGGCTCCGGGGGTGGGGGGGGATTTCCAAAAATAAAGTTTTGGCTCCCTTTGGGAGTCCTCATGGCTACTGCCCTGGAGGTTAATGGAGCTGCTAGCATGGCAAAATGGGTGTTGCCCCTACCCCTCTCTGCTGATTGGCTGCAAAGGCTGTCTGTCATATGGCACAGCTGTATGATGGACAGCCCTCACAGCCAATCAGCGGCAAGGGCCAGGGCTATATGACGGCTCTCAGCCAAATTGGTGGTCAGGAGTGGAACTACTGGGGCCCCTCTGTCAATCGGGTGTAGGGGGCTCTCCGCGCTCAGCCCACGAAAAGGGCTGCCAGCCCTGCTGTCTGCCTACAAAATTGGCCAGCAGCTGCATTGAGTTCCCTACCCATCAACATTACTGCAGCTCACAACATAAGATGCAACAAGGTCCTAACTCAAACAATAATGTAATAAGCACTTCAAGGTAAGGAAGCAAACTATGCTGCTACCTATATTTGTTTATGGACAGAAAGAAGTCTGGTTCAGTGGGCTGGATAAGCAGTGCTCTGGCTGGGCAGGCAGTCTAGGAGACATGCCCTGGTTTTGACCTGGCTGGGGGAAGGCCACTAAGGGGGCATGCCATGGTCCTGACCTGGTTGGGGGAGGGGGTGGTCCCGGAAAGGGGGTGTATGCTCAACTCCAAACCAGCTGTCTAAGGGGTGGGGACATGGCTCAGCCCAGATCTGGCTGTGCTGGAAGACGGTTGTGGCCTGGCTCCAATCTGCCCCATGGGGCTTGGGATTTTGGCAGCAGGGAGGGGATGGCCATTGTTCCCTGCCACCAAATTTCCTGGTGTCTGGGGAGCCCTGTGGACCAGATTCAAAGGCTCCACAGGCTGCACTTTACCCATGGGCCAGATCCTGAGCACCCTTGCAGTAGACCAGGTGTTCCCAAACTGGTACATGTACTCCTGGGGGTACACAAGACATTTCTGTGGGGTATGCAGGAGAAATTGTGCAATGGAGGATTTACTTTTCATTATGATTGGCATTTAAGGGGTTAAAATATAAAACATATGCTGGTAAATCTGGAAGGCGGTACACCATAAGAAAAAATTTGGGAACCTCTGCAGTAGACCAAGTATGATCTTGCAGTGTTCAAAAGTTATGCTTCTGAAGAAAGGGTATGGATGAAGCTAAAGACAGGTGACAAAAATGCTGCTTCTTGTGTTAGTGGTAATGTGTCCAGTCTGCTGACACAAGCCAGCCTTGACCATTGCTCACTGATCTCTAGTCTTCAGGCTCTTTTAGTAGTAGTTTATGCAGTGTGCTATCCCTGCAATATTGCAAGTATCACTTATGTTACTTGTCAAACCCATTTACAGTGTTCTTTTTTTTTTTTTTGTCAGAGATTGTTGTCCAATGAAGAAGAAAAGAACAAAGCCATCATCCAAGAAGTTTGTTTTATGGTATCCTTTTTAATGGGATAAATTTCAGTAACTTAAAATATGGTTAATATTAAAACATCTTCAAGGATTTAAATGACTACACTATAATTTTAGGTCTTTATGAACCTTTTCTAAAAGGTTGAAAAGACTTGGAAAATCTCAATTTCTGGCTTTTTCTTTAGAATATTCCTGCTATTTAATTTTGTTCCAAGGAAGTAGAATTTGCTCTAGGGTTTGAGTGCCAGTTTGCCTCTTTAAAAGTCATTTTAGTATTTACATGGCTTCTTTTCTGTTTGCCATGCCTGACAAGAATGACAACTCTGGTTCTTATGCTGAGAAATTCAATTCTCATTTTATTGTGTGATTTCCTGTCCCCCCGCCTTTTCTTTTATTTGCAAAAGACTTCTGGAAATTGCCCTGACTATCTGGGTGACAGATAGGTGACAATTACATCTATCAAGAACAGTTTACATTGTTCTTGGTTTACAAGGATGATCTGTAATGCTGAATATCTTTCTGAAGGTGCATCTTTTAAAATTTTTCACTTCCCTCTCTAATAGCCTTGAAAGAAGCAATAGTTCTAGAAATGCCTGGAGACAGAAGTCCACAGAACAAGTCAAGCATAAGCCAGCAGCAGTGCAGTTCCTTTCAGTACTCTTTCCAGCCCTTTGATCTCCTTAGCAGCCCCCTGTGGCAGTGAGGTTTGTAGCTCAGTCTCCATGCCAATTCTGCTCTGGGCTCTTGTACTGGAGTGGTATAGATTCCAGAGTACAAGCAGACTCCAGCTAACTTTTTGCAAATGGCTAAACAGCTGATAAATGCTAGTGCTTTTTACTCTACCAATCCAGAGCTTAAACCTGAGCTGTGAGTGACAAGATAAAAAAGGTTCTTGTCTCTGATATCTCAGCTACTTTGCTCCTTTTTTAATTTTATAATTATTAAAGTATAGGTTAACCTCTTAGCAGCAAATTTATCTTGGCATCAGTTTAAGTTGGAGTAAAAAAGAAAAGATGCAAGTTTCAAACTGATTTTTAAAACACTACTTGCCTCTGTTTACTACTCCTCTCTATTATATACTGGAAGGACTTTTGCCAAGAGTGGCAGAATAGTCTCGTGGTTAGCCTTCTGTGGCCAACGTGCATTCAGGCACATGCATTAAAGAACAGATTATAGATTGAAAGTTGCTTCTTGCCTTAACAGTGACTGAACTAAAATGCTATGATGTATGGAATGAAAAACAGTGGTTTCTTAAATTACTCCATTGAAATTGCATAATACCCATCTTGTCCTTCTCGAGTTTCATAATTGATTTTGGCATCTCAAACTACTTCCTTCCCCCATTCTCATCCCTTGGCCAATACTTGTAAGCTACTTGCTGTCTGGCACTTACGGCTCTTAACACCTATGGACTAGTCTTAGACCACATCTGCACTGTACTAGTTACTGTACAAGCACAAAAAGGCAGATTGCAAACTCCACAATGGGGCTAAATAATATGTTTGCTTTTGACCTTGTCCTCTACCTGAACCTTAAGCTTGTTTTTTAAATTTAAACTGCTATCTCATTAAGCATTTGTTTGTTGCTTCACTTGTGGTGCAAATAAATAAATAACCAAAACAGCCTATAACTTTGGTTGTGAGCCTTTTTTCTACCTGGTAAAGGAAGTTGTGGAGGTGGGACCCTAACAGTAGTGTATACACTGGTTGTAAGACAGTTGGGCAAAATGATCCTCTTAATTACCTGGTAAGGCCACTTGTACATGTGATGGGGGTTTAGTCCCTTAAATAGAAATGGTGGGTTTTTAATTGCGATGATAAAGAAGGAAATCCACCGCTTCAGTTTAGGGGCTTCTGTCACCATTGCTGCCCAGGGGGTGCTGCTGCTGTGGATGGAATGTCTGGGGCCCCCTGCAGCTCAGGGCTTACTGGCGGCTTACTCCCTAGCCACGGGATAGGTGGGTGGGCTCCACAAGGGCTGGCGGGGGGGAGGATTGGACCCCTTGCCATGGGCTTGGGGAAGAGTTGGATCTGGTGGGTCCTGCCTGTGAGCTGGGGCAGCACCCGCACAGCTAGCAGTCTTCCCCAAGAGGTGCTGCCACCATGAAGGGAAGGACTGTCTCACCCCACCCTTGCAGCTCGGGGGCTGTGCAGCCCAGTGGTAGCTCCTGCAGGCAAGCTCTGCTGGGGGAATGGGGGGTTGGGAAGGGGCCTGATAGGTTTTTTGTTTTTTTTTTTTTTTTTTTTTTCCCCTGCAGAGCCTGCCCACCTTTCCTGCATCAGGGGGTGGGGAAGCTGTTAGTGGGCTCTGAGCTGTGGAGGGGCCCTGGACTTCCCCTCCATGGCAGCGCCCCCTGGGGCCATCCGGGCAGGTGGCTAGCAGGTGGGTGCTGCCCCAGCTCGCAGGCAGGATTCAATCTGATCCAACTGTTCCCTGAGCCCAAGCTGGGGCAGCACCCGCCCACTAGCAACCTTCCTGGGCGGCCCCAGGGGACACCACCACCATGAAAGGAGGGACTAGGGCCCTCCACACCTCCGGGGCAGCCTGCCCCTCAGCCATGGGAGACATGGGCAAGCTTGCGGGGTGGGGGGAGATCAGGCCCCTCACTGCTTCTGCCTTCTACCTGCTTCTCCCACAGCAGGGGGGTGGAGAGGGGCAAGCTATCAGAAGCTGCAATATTACAAATAGCGACATTTGGAAACTAAACTACATGTGGATGTGGTTTAGTTTGCATGGTAGCAAAGTCATTTAAATGGGAAAAAAAAAACCTGCACGTGTACAGTGGGATGCAATTAAACTGCAAAAATGGCCAGTTTTTTGTCTCGCGTACAAGCATGCCCTAAAAAAGTTAGTTGATAAACTTTAACTTCAAATGCTTCATCTAATATGCTATACTTGTCAAGAGAGAAGCTGTATCTAAGTTTGGATTTGGATCCGATTTCTACTCCCCCCCCCCCCCCCCCCCCCCAC
>NW_005841935.1:1845553-1854807 GCF_000455745.1 Alligator sinensis
TCATAATTTTTATTTATTTTTATTCTTGGTGACTTGCCTTTATCTCAACTCCTGTTCAAATGAGATGCTGATTCATCTCTTTGATACATCACATACAAATTACTTTGTCTTCATGTATGAAATAACATTTCAAATCCATGAAAGCTGCAAGTTGCTTGTGCCTGATTGCATGAAGGAGCTCTCTAACAAGTTTTTTCCTTCAACAAATTTTCCTCAGAAAAAGCTTTCAGGTCATCCCAACATTGTCCAGTTCTGCTCTGCTGCATCTATAGGAAAAGAAGAATCGGATACTGGGCAGGCTGAATTTCTTCTGCTCACTGAGCTATGTAAAGGTAAAACTTCTGTGTCTTTGAGTACTATGGATTATCCTAAGCACTTGTTCATTTATTTTGTATGTAACAAGTACTGAACAAAAAAAATAGTGTGAAGCTTTAATTTTTAAGGAACAGAAAAACAACACTTAATTTTGCCTGCAAACTCTGCTCACAACATGGTGGTGTAGAACGGAACGCAGTTAATGAAGGAGCAGCTCTTGCAAACTTTTTACTTTGAAGGCATTCATAGCTTTTTGACCTGTAAGAGCACTGAAGACCATCTTGTGTCTTTTTCCTGTAGGGGTAAGTGATAAAAATCAGCCTGGAATTTGTCTATATAAAATCTGTTAAAATGTAGGGTTTAAAATGTGACTTAATAAACATTTGTCACATTTACTCGCCTAATATTCTATATGGTAACTTTTCAGAACTTGAAATATCTATATGCTAATATGAATTGGTTTTTTTCTTCTACAGGGCAGCTGGTAGACTTCTTAAAGAAAGCAGAATGCAAAGGGCTTATTTCATGTGATACTGTTCTGAAGATATTTTATCAGACCTGCAGAGCAGTGCAGCATATGCATAAACAGAAACCTCCTATTATTCATAGGGATTTAAAGGTACAGTATAGAATTAAAAAAAATAATTTTTTCAAGTATAGTAGGAGCATGCTAGCTTGGATTTATGCATAATATGAAACATCTTGAAATGCAGCACAAGCTATTTTGTCAAGAATACTGTTTGAGAATGAAGGCTTGCTTTATATGGCTTACTACTTAGGCAGCATCTATTATTAATATTTTGTGCTAAAATACTTGTTGACATTCCTGCTAGACTACTAAAAGGCAGTTGAAACCTTGTGCTTTGCTTTTCTCCTCCTGAAGTTAATCGGAGCTTTTTTTTTTTTTTTAAGGAGTTAGTACATGTTCCTGAAATTTTAATTCAGCTTAATTCTGGTGGTAAACAGAGAGAGGCATTGGTATGTACCATATTCACTCAAATATTGGGCAACTCCCCAATAATTAGATTCTGTATATGGAACATTTGTAAACTTGTTATCATATTCCAGGTGTAAAATCTAATTATTGGAGGTTTGCTTTGAATTTGTCCCCCTCCCATTACTATAGCAGGGAAGACAAATCTGGGAGAGATCAGGTGGTCCCTTTGCTCCCCTGCCAACTTCTGCTGCAACCCCTTTCCACCCCTTATTGTAAGACCCTGCTCTCCCTGGGCACACGGAAGTAAGGCAAATCTGAAAACACTGAGTTGGAAATAAACATTCCTGTAGTAATGTGCTAGTTCATCCACAACTGATTAATTTTACCTTTTTTTTTTTTTTTTTTTAATTGCTCCAAATTTTAGCACAGGTACTCCATAAACACACTTTTAAGCAGCAGTTTTGTACCTACTTGCATCTAGTACAAACTATCCAACTATGCATGATATTAGTCCAAAGCCAAAAAGCTTATGATTTACTATATAGTTGATTGGGCTGGGCCCCAGCAGAGTCAACAGTGTTTTAAGTCATGGTGAATCCCATAGCTCAGCACTGCTCTGTGTGGTGTATGCGCGTGCGCATGTGCACATACTCCTGATTACATTCCCACTTCTCCAGGGAAAGGTCACTGTTCATAACCATGGCAATCTGTAATGTAAAAATCTTGTGAAGGTAACAGGATCCCTCATTCTTTAAATGAAATTCATAAGCATTTATATCAGTGTTTCCTATAACTTTTTTTCTCCTTCTCTTGCACGTGAAAGAGAATATCACATCCTCCTACTTGAACATGGAATGTGCTTTTCTTGGGAAGGAACAAACTGAGCGTGTATTTGCAGTATAGGCTATGTGGAGCATCTTAACAGGTTATCAAAGGCTTTGATTTTTAGTGGTGCGTGCCCATATAATCTAGTTGACTTAAGTCATGCTGAGAGAAGAGCATGGTCATATCCAGGATTTTGGAAGGGAGAGAGTGGAAGCAGCAACCTGTGCTGGAAGGGCTGCTGACCCAGGCTTGCAGCCTCCCCACAACAAGTGGAGGAGCAGCAGTGGGGGATTTTAAGTCTCTGAAGCAGGTAAGAATCTTCTCTGCCCCTTCCCTTCTCCTCTGTGCTCAATGGCACATTTCCTCCCCTCCTATTCTTCCCCTTCCCTAGCTGCTGTCGTCCCCAGAAGAGCCAGGGGCTGGGGAGGCTCCAGAGTCAGTTCTGCCCAACTGCAGCTAGTCTGCATGTGGAGCCAGGCTTGGTAAAGACAGTGGTGGCAGTGGGTGGATTTCCTTCCCTTGCACCTGCTCCTTGGCTGTAACGAACCTGGGCAGGGAGGTGAGACCTGCCCACTGCTGCTGCTGTCCCTGACTGAGCCTGCCTCTACCTGGAGCTGGGCTGGAGCAGGCAAGAGCAGCTCTGGAGCCCCTGCCTCTGCCCCCAGGACACTTGGAGAATGCAGCAGCAGTTAGCAGGAAGGGAAGGGGCTGCTGAGCACAGAGGAGGGAATTTTTTATTTGTTTCTGAGACTTAAAGTTCCTGGCTACTAATCCTGCTGTATGGTAGACTTAAAGGGAGAGGGTGTCCAGGCTGTTGCAGAGCACCACTCCCTCTTCCTTTTTCCCCATCCTCTCAGTCCTCACAGAGAAAAAGATGCGTTAATCAGCCTGAGGTAAATTTTCCTGGTGCAAATTGTCTAGAGTAACTTTTGCACCAGTAGCTAAAACCTCAGTATACAGAAGCTCATGGAACATAAGGTAACAAAATAGGAAAGGTCTCCTCTAACTATCAGCTGTAAAAGCGTTTTCAGCACCTACCCTTTTTTGAATAACCCTTTTCACAAAATTGTTCTAGACTAAATTGAAATGAATACTGTAATCTGATTAAAAGTCAGTCTGGGAGAAATGTCTCTGGCACAGATTCAGTCAGAGAGGGGAAAAAGCTGGTTTCATGTTACTGTGGCTGCAGAAGGGGAGAGGACTTTAACATAGCCAGAGAGGGCAAAATCCTGACTTCTGTGCTGCAAGAGACAGTGTCTTCATTATAGTGATGTGGGAAGGTGTGTTCCTTGATGATTTCACTCATCTCTCTGCCTTTTCCACAAAGCTTTATTTAGATCAACAGAGGAGAAGACTCTTACCAGTGTGCATGTAGCTTCTGAGCCAAATCATTTTATTGTTCTTTAGTTTAAACCCATATACAGGGAAACTTGTCTAAGAGGAAATTGCAGTGGACCAGGAGAAAGTTCTGGTTTAGACAGGCTTCTTTTTTTATATGGGAAGCAGAGGCACCTGCTTTTCCTGGCTCCCTGATGCCTTTCTGCTGGGCAGGCGCTCAAGAAACATTGTCCCCAGCTTGGTATGGCTGATTAGCAAGACTGGGGGGACAGAGGAGCAGGGATGTTTGTTAGGGTGTCAGGGCCAGTGGCACTGCAGTTTTGGTGACTGTGCTGCTACCCCCTACTTGCTAGTTTGGCTGGGGACCAGGGCATCCATAGTGCTACCTAGACTGCTAGAGCCCAGGAAAGAGGACACCCCCCCCCCCCCCAATGTGGCTATGCTTGCTGCTCCCTTGCTTCCTAGGATCACTGGCGATGGTTTCCATTGGGTAGCAAGGGTAAGAGGGCTCCCTGAAAAGTGGTAGCACTCCCTCATCCATTCAGAACTGGAGTAGCAGTAGGAACAGGGCAACAGGACTGCCTTTCCAATCCCTGCTGCTGCCTGCAACTCTTTATAGGCTGTGCTGGAAGCCCTGGGAGTAAGAAGCTGCTGTTTGGTCCTGGGGCTGCTGGCATGCCCTTTAAATTTCCTGGCATGCTAATACTTTGAGACTGGGGAGGTGCTTCTTAGTCCAGCAAGCAGGGAGCAGCTTTTCAGAGTGCCCTGCAGGACAGTGAAACCTGTTTAAGAAGTAGGGGTGGTGCTGCTGAAAACACTTACAGCTGACTGTTAGAGGAGACATTTCTTATTTTGCTACCTGTAAAAGCTGGAAGCCTGTCAAATTTCCTTTCTGTTTCAATATTAGTTTCTGGTTTATACTGGCTAAAAACACTTCGTTCCCTGTTAGCCACGCCAGGACCACAGACATCTTTTGGCTTGAGTAGGTTTCCTGATTTAATGGTTTTTAATCTTAGACAAGCTAAACTGTACAGTTTTGTTTTTAAATGTTGCTTTGCCTTTAAGTGTAGCTTCTTCAGAGAAAAGGATAATTGAAAGACTTTCTACTTTTTTTTTTTTCTTTCTTTAAAGATACAGGGGTGCCTAAACTCTTCAGTATATTGCAGCTTTTAGTAGGCTGAACTTTGTGCAGTGACTGTCAGTTGTTTCCTTCTCCTTGTCAGGATGATTAGGTTCATTTTTCTTTCCCTTTGAATCTTTCTTTGTCAATGGCTAATGGTTATGTGAGAATTAAAGAACTTAATGAAGAACTAATTATGGAGTGCCTTGTAAATAGTCTTGTGGTTTTGTTTCAGATGGGCTTCAAGCATCATATACTTGCAACATCTTCAAAATTGTGGAGGGGAGCTGCTGCTCAGGAGTGTGCAGCAGCTATTGCATTTACATGTGTATGATCCCGTAGCAATACAAGGGAGCTAAATGACCCCGTTTTGAACCTGGATGAAGCAGGGTTAAATTTTGAGTGATTTTGCTAGGATTGTATTGTTACAAGTCTTGCAGGTGTGACAGTACAGCATATAACAGCTGCAGCATGCTCTCAACAGCAGCAGCTCCCCATCCCATTTTGAAGCCTTTACAACTGTATGCTTATCCTTGCACTGAATTAGTTTGTCCTTTTGTCGCATGGAGACAAATGAGTCAGCTTGTGGCTTAGGAAATAGTTTTCTTGGGAATTAAATTTCAGTTATTTAAAATTTCCTTTGGATTAGTTTTAAAGGCATAGGACAAATCCCCTCAGAATTTGCCTGGTCTACATAAATCTTCAGAAGACCAGGGCTACCTTGATGGTCATCCTTTTCCTTGAGGAGTTGGAGATCATTAATGATATATCTAAAGTATTCAAGATCGGGGCTGAACCAGAGGAATTATTGTGCTTGTCCTGGGGTTGGTGTTGTAGCAGGTTTAAAGCAAGCAAGATCTGTCTGGCTTTGAGTACTAAAGTTTTGGGATTATATTGTAACTGTAGGAATCCTTGTTCCAGATCCTTAAGGTGTGCATTCCAGTTAGTGGGATCAGAGCAGATGTGGTTGTAACATAGAACTTGACTGTAGATGATGGATCTAGCTGTTAGTTTAGGATGAAAACTGGTGGAATGAAGGTAGCTGTGGTGTTTGGGTTTCTGATACACTGTGGTGGTGATGTGGTCATTGTAGACTGTCACCATGGTATCTAGAAAGTTTGGGGTGGGGGGGTAAGGGGGGAGTTGATAAAATCCTGTTGAAATTTCTCTAGAGATTCTTTCCCATGTCATCAGTGTAACTTGGGTATATCAGGGGGCTGAGAGGGCAGCTGCTGAGGAAATGGGCTTCAAGGTCTATCATAAATATATTGGCATGTTGGGGAGCTATATGTATGCCCATGGCAATGCCTTCTGTGGATATTGGCAGTCCTCAAATCTGAAATTGTCCTTGCACAACTAAGCAGGACAGTGCGGTGGAAAAAGAAGCTGTATCCTTGATGGGGAATAATGTTCTTTAAGGCTTATATTATAATTCATCCTTATTGGGGGGGATTTTGGTGCGCACAGTTGTGACATCCGTGGTAGGTAATGTTTGCTGGAAGCTTCTCAATTAACACATGTGTCCATCAACAATATAAGAGCCATTAATGAGACAAGGGTTGTAACTCAGGAATGCAACTTGCATCACCCCACTTCCGTTGCATCAACAGATGTAACTCCACATGGTACAAGATACAGTGATAAAGATGCTCATGCTTTGAGGCTAATTGTCATGCAGGAAGATGAGATGTGCAACATTTAATATTTTGAATAAATATTTGTGGCACTTGCAGTTAGCATAGACTGCCCTTGAGGCTTTCTCTAGCTTTTAAGTGGTGCTGCTGCTGAGACTAAATGTTAAATGCATCTTCTTTCAGGGCAGGTAGTGAAAACTCTGTTTCATGGCTCTCTAATTTTGTTTAGTCCAACTTTCTTCTAATGTTATGTTTTGTGTGACTTTTTCTAGTTCTTTGCCCAGGTATTTTGCATTGAATTCCAAAAAAATACCAAAATTTTTAACCTTTACAAAATTGAATATAATTCAGGAAAAACTATATAGCAATGAGTTACTTAGCTAGTTTTCATGATTTTTTTTATTCTCTGCTGTGCCTTAGACTTGGTCCTTAGGTCAGTCACATATACTTACACTGCTTTTAGGGTTCCTCTTCCACAAGATTAGGATGTTACCTACCATGCATTCTTAAATTTTCAGATGCTTTGAGATCTTTGTTTCTGTAAGCACAAATGTTCCTTAAAGACTTGCCATTTAATCATTTTATCAATCTGTGCCCTTCTGAGTACTTTTATAAATGTAACATCTTATCAATTTACTTCCATTGCAGGTGGAAAACTTGCTGATTAGTAACCAAGGAACAATTAAGCTGTGTGACTTTGGCAGTGCTACAACAGTAGCATATTATCCTGACTACAGCTGGTCTGCACAAAAGAGAGCAGTAGTTGAAGAAGAGGTGAGAAACTTAACATGTAATTAGTTTTAAAATGTTGAGTTTACTATTGCATGCTTGCTTTTGTCACTAACCCTGAGTAGATCTATTTTATAATGGCTCTAAGACAACCAAAGGTCATTTGGATTTCAAATTTGATTAAAACAACTCACTTGTTAGCTTATGCTGTACCTACTGCTTTTTCCCCTACCTAAAGAGAAATAAATATACTTTGTGCGCAAAAGCTTGTATAAGCTATCTTCCACCTATACAGTGTCTGCTGTTCTAATGCAGAGAAATAAGAGTATGCAACTTTGAAGTTCTGATCTCTCATTAAAAAAGATAAGGTATTGACTCATTTCCTACTTGTATGTTAATTTACACTCTCTGCAAAAAGGCATAAAGTTATTTTGTACTGGAGTGATCTTATTACATCAGCTGCTAAAGTAAGGCCCCTAACATTGATTTGGGTGATTTTTTGTGAAAAGCAGTAAGGTCTGTTTCATAGACTTGGGACTGTGCTATATTTCTGTACTCCCAGGACAGCTATAATTAATGATAGTTCTTTTCCCCACTCTTGTAAAATGTTTTTGTAAGTTTGTCTTATATAGCACATGGTTTACCAGGCTGACAGGTGGTATCATTTTGCCTTGGGAGGGATGTAGGATAAATTAACTGGAGCCATTTGAGTCATTAGAAGTACAAGATGAAGTTTAAAATCCACAGGCTTATTAGTGGGCATTCAGGTTGACAGCATTAAATTCTTTATCTGGCCCAGTGGAATGATCTTTCTTTATATCCATTCCTCCTCCTTTCCCCCCCACCCCCCTTTGGAATTCAGGACTTGGAGCCACCTGCCAACTTTCTGAGAACAAATGTTTGTGCCCTGCAGTTGGCTAATATTTCTTGCTTAAGGTAGTGACAAGAGGAACAAAGAGTCCCTTTTCCAGGAAGGTTTTCAGGGTATGATTATAGGCTTATTTGCTCTACATTTACACCCTGTATAAACACTTAGTGAATACTAAAGAGTGTCTTTTGAGTTGGGTTACCCTGCTTTGTAATTGGAATAAGCTACTAAGTGTCCACACCTGGACTTAGTACAAAGTGACTAGTGCTCAGTAAATCCAGTTTCTACTAACTTCCCCATGTAGACAAGCCCCAAAAAATAGCGGTGCTGAGAAATGATTCTCTCTTGAGAACTGGGTAGCATGCAGTCTGGATTTGCTCTCTGTGTCGCTTTGAAAGGACTACTGAAAAAAGGATCTCATTTACAATAAAAATGTGAATCCCAGAGTCTTTACACTGAAGTACATAAAAAGTCTTGTACCAATATGGTGAGATTCAAAGCAAAAGGTCCTATGCTGGTAAATATTTCCCAGACTGTCTTTAGAAGTTAGTGGACTCCCTTTCTTTGCATTCATTTTAGCAAAATGTAATTTGAAAGCTATTTTCTTAGTTATAAAGTTCTAGTGCACTATTTGAGCCTGTTCCTCAAGAAGCTATACTTTGTGTTTGCAGATTACGAGGAACACAACCCCGATGTACAGGACTCCAGAAATGATCGACTTGTATTCAAACTTTCCAATTGGTGAAAAACAGGATATATGGGTAGGGACTTTCATTTATCTTTGTATTTAATACTGTCTGCTAGAGACTCTGTTTGCATAGTTAGTATAGTTAGTCTCATATTCTGTTTGAATGTGTTAGTCACTGTTGTAACGTGGAGTGCAGACTGCAGCTTAATTGGTTGCATTATTCTAATATTATAGAAGTGTCTGGCTGGCTGGCTTTATTTGCACTCTGATTGGCTGACAAACAACCAATCAGAGTGTGAAGAAGCATTTGGACAGGAGATGGTAGAGCGCTGCCATGATGGCAGAGACACGGGGGGGGGGGGGGTGAGGGTGAGGCCAGCGGTGCTGGCCTCGCCCTCCCTGTCCTGCTCCCTTCACCCTACAGGTGGGGCCCGAGCCAACTCCTTCCCCCCCCTCACTGTCACGGCCTGGCTTTTCTCTACCCCTGGGCCCGGGCCCACTCCTTTTCCTCCACCCCACCTCACCTTGACCATGGTGGCACAATGCTCCCTCCTGTCCTGGGTCCCACCTGCTGGGCTGCACAGGCAGCTCCTGCCCAGAGCTGGTCTTGCCAGGCTGCAGGCCCATACTCCACTGTGTGCCAAGAAATCTGGGGGGGGTATGTACCCCTCTCCTTCCTTTGTGCCCCCCTGCCCCATCTGTCCCCATAGACTTACCCTGAGGGAGATGCTGTTCACCATACTGCCTGGCTGGCATGTGCATACACACACATGCATGTGGCACCCCTGCATCGCACTCTT
>NW_005841935.1:1855051-1865958 GCF_000455745.1 Alligator sinensis
TAAAGACACTGCAAAATATTTAGAAAACCTGACAATAAAACCTCCAGTTCAGTGCTTAAACTTTCTAAGTGATAGGCTTCCTCAAACTTGGAATCTTAATTGTATTGTATAGACTCTTCTCGATTTTAATCTACCCGTTTATAGACCCCGACTGTTTCCCTAAATTCTGATGAAATAATGACCTTACCAACATGTTGGAATGGCAGGGGGGCGTATGCGGCAGAAGGCTGAGGCTAATAGGGCTTAGTCCCCTTAAATGTGGGCCAGCAGGGGATGCTAGGCAGCTTGGGTGCAGGCTCCAGGCAGCTGCAGTGGTGGGGGGAGGGGTGTGCACAGATGCAGACATGTAGCTGTAGCCTGCAGCAGCCCAGTAGCATATAGAGCATGCCTTGGGGTGGGGGGGGCGGCCAGATTGAGGCCTCTGCGGTGAATGAGGCCTCAAGTTGGGTTGTGGGATGCTCAGAGTCTGGGCAGCTTATCCAGGGGCATGGAGGGGGTGGGCTCCCACCACTGTGCAGGTGGAGGCCTAGAGGAACGTGTGCCCCCTGGATCTGTGTGCAGGGTGGAGGCCGGCTGCCGCTGGGGGCCTGGCTCTGCCCCAGTGTCCCAGGAGCAGTGCGATGCCATGTGCTTTCCACGGGCTGACTGCACCACATCCCCTTCCTGCCCAGCGGTGGCAGGCACATAGCATTGCACCACTCTGAAGGCAGCAAGACACAGAGCCCAGCCTGCAGCAGCATCCCACCTACACCCTGCGCTCACATCAAGGAGGTATTCACACCCCTGGACTTAGCCACTCGGGCTCCAAGCATCCCATGCCCCCCACCCCTTCCACCTCAACAGACTTACCTGCCTGGGGGGAAAGGAGGGGGGTTGTGCACATGTGCTCAGTCCTGCCCCCCCCAATAATATTTTCTCCCTCCACTTACGCAGGAGGGTCGGGGGGGAGTGAAGTGAATTGAGGGTTGAGAATATACCACAATGCCTTACCTGCTTCTCTTTAGCTTGACTGTCCTCTGGTCCAACTGTGGCTGCCTAGTGGATGGTGGAGGCCTGGAGGTCTCAGGTGGTCTCAGAAGTAAATATATGTTGAACAGTTGAAGTTTATCTAAAACCAACTTCTAGGAGTCTACCAGGAAGTTTGCCTGAGGCTAACGCAGTCAGAGTTGTGATGCTGTAAGCACTCTGTGAGGAAAAAGTTCTTCTGCCCTAGGTTCAATGTCTTGCATGGACACTGCATGACATCATGGCCACAACAGCACTCCAATTCTAATGTGGGATGACATTTCAGAATTCTGCATGTTACATTCTCCTTTGTAGGTCAGCATGATGTAGCTGACTTATGAAGGATGAAACTACCTTTGTGCCTTAAGTGCCTAAACACAGGCTTTATCAGAACTGGTCTTGAATCCTAGTTGAGACGGAGGCCTGCCTGGCTGGCAACACTCAAGAGTTGATCAGAATTAAAGAAGTAAATTTAAAGGAGTCACTGTGTCCATATGCTCTGCATTCAAGTAGGATTTAATTCAGTTTGGCTTAATGCATTTCCAAAATTGGGTCATTTCAATTCTAAAACAAAATATCTGCACAAGAATTTAATGCAGACTAATTTGCTTTAAAAGCTACACTAGATTAATTTTCTCTAATGTATATAATGAAATTTGGATATCTGCCAAAATTTGTTACTGTTATCAGACTTGTTCACAGCAACATGACTGCAACAGTCCTAAGCAATGCCTTGGAAATAGACCCGTTCACTTTCAGAACTGGAGTAAAGCAAGGATGTATGATTGCATCAACAGTGGTTTCCATCTATGCCAGAGCTATTGTAACTCTCATTGCTGATAAACTTCTGGAGTCAGCATCCAGTATCACATGGATGGGAATCTCTTTAACATCAACTAGTTACTTTCCAAAACCAAGATAACCAACACCTCCCATTACTGATCTTCAGTATGCTGACACTTGTCATATGTACCCACTTAGTTGAAGAGTTCAGTGTCATTCTTGGTTGCTTTGTTGAAGTGTATGAAATGGTTCAACTCATTGTCAACTTCATGAAAACTAAGATTCTTTACCCATCCATCCCAAACCAACTAGCTGTTCCTCCACACACAAGTTAGAAGGCAACTTTTGGAGAACGTTGAGCATTTCCCCTACCTGGGTAGCTACTTTTCCCAAGAAGTAATAGATGACAATATTCAACACTGGATAAAATTTGCTGGGACTGCTTTTTGATGTCTTCAAAATAGTGTCTTTAATCATAACATCAGTACCATTATTGCAATAAAGTAAATCCTTGTATAGCTGAGGCTTTGCTGTGAAGAAATTCAGCCACTAGGAAATTCTAAAATTTAAAGCTTGGAGGCTTTAATTGGGAGGAAAAATTCTAGCACAGCTTAAACTGAAAAAGCAGTCATAGAACAATAAGAAAGTAGGGCGGGCAGGGACCTCGCAAGGTACAGGTTTCTCTCAATTTTATGAGAGTTCTTTATATGTGAATTTGCTCTTATGAAATGAGCATATTTAGATCCATAATTCGTTATATGCGAGGTAATTTCACTATTATGCAGTAGGTCTGTGGGGGGAGGGGAAAGGGCTGTGGCCGCACTCACTCCAGCCCCGGCTGCCTGCAGCCGCTGGGCTGCACTGTGCTCTGCCTGTCCCCACTCACCCCAGCTCCTGGGCTGCGCCATGCCCTGGTGCAGGCAGCTGGTGTCAGCTGCTCCTGGAGCCACTCCAGCAGGGTCTTTTGTGTCTGTCCAACCTGGTCTTGAAAATATCCAGGGGTGTAGATTCTCCAAGTAGCCTTTTCCAAATGCTTCGTCAGAAATTTCCTCCTAATCTCCAATCTAAACTTCATTTCCTGCAGCTTGAGGCCATTTTCCCTAGTCCTGCCCCTTATTGACACAGGTGTCTCTCTCTCTCTAATCACCCTTCAGGTATTTAAAGACTTAGTAAATTCCCCCTGGCCATCTTGTCTCGAAGTTACTGAAGATCCCTTGTTCTTTCAGCCTGTCCTTGTAAATCGTGCAAGAAGAGCATGCTGTTGGCTTATTCAGTTTATGGTCCATTGTAACACAGAAGTCCTTCACTGTAATACCGTAGCCTAGCCAGTTGTTTCCTCTGTATTTATGCATGTGCATATAATTATTCTGTCCCAAGTGTAGGACTTTGCACTTATCCTTGAATTTCATCTAACCTATTGCAGACTTTCTCCAGTGTATCCAGGTCATTCTGGATCCTAGCTTTGCCCTCCATAGTGTTTGCAATTCCACCCAACTTGGTGTCATCCACTTTATCTCATCTAAATCATTGATGACGAAGTTAAACAATACTGGACCCAGGGCAGACTCCTAGGGAACCCCACATTATACCTCACAACACGTATGCTGCTAAAATCTTTTAAACACTTTTTGTTTGTATGCTAGCTCAGCTGGTTGCTGATAAGCTTCTATCTTATAGAGAACCTGGAAAATTTAAATATTTTACAAAACGGGGAGTTATGCATCTTTTATATCTAAAGCCCTGGGGTTATTTTTAAGGTTCCAAGACAAAGCAATCTACAGTTGAAAGAAGTCATTTTAGCTTTGTAACAACTCTGCCTATCATCTAATCAGCTTCATGTTTAAAATTCAGCTAAGTCTTCAGTGCCTGAATGAACCATTTTTTGTTTTCTTGCTGTAGGCCTTGGGCTGTATCCTGTACTTGTTGTGCTTTAGGCAGCATCCATTTGAAGACGGAGCCAAGCTTCGCATAGTCAATGGAAAATACTCCATTCCTCAGACTGACACTCGATACACTGTGTTCCATGATCTCATTTGTAAGTCTTTTAAAAAAAATTTTAACTTCATTTTGAATGGTTTTGTGGGCACTTGTATCTTGTTCAGAAAACTTAGGCATCTGGAAATAAAGCAGTAAGGACTTCCCTGTTCAATGTAGGTGGGCTTCATAAATCATATGATTGTGTTTGAAATTTTTTTAACTATTTGAATTGTTTTCATCTGAGTCTAAAACTTGTTGGTGGTTTTTTTTTTTTTATTTATATATTAGGAATTGGCCATTGGAATCTTGGGAGAAGAGCAGCTTCCAGTGCCATCAATTAATATGATTTAAGATGTGGATGAATTGACTAGAAACGCTTAGCATTTTCATTCAAGTTCCTTAAATTTTTTTTTTTAAACTTCTGTTTAAAATTTCAATATGTGATTAATGGTCACAATTCTGATAAGACTTTATGTTCAGTTCAAAGGACCTTATTTTCTTGTTTTCCTCCATTTTTTTAAAATAATTTCTCCATTGTACACAGGAATTTCTTAGGAGAATGACAGTTGGGCATAGACTGGATTTCCCCACAGGTTCCCTGTGTAATAGATCATGCTGAACTTAAGACCTCTATGGTACAGGTCTTGGCAGTTGATACAACATACCTTTTTGGTACTTAGAAAGCCTAAATTGTTGCTGTTGTTGTGTAGGTTCAGCTTTGAAGGTAAATCCAGAGGAGAGGTTGTCAATCACTGAGCTAGTGAATCAATTGCAGGAAATAGCAGCTGCTAGGAATGTAAATCCAAAATCTCCAATTACAGAGGTAAGTGGGTACCATTGGGAGACGCACACTTTTTTTCCCCTGTTTAGATCAATGAAGGCTTAAAAACAGTTTTCAAAGCAGTTTGCTGACGCTTGTCAACTTTAGGAATTTTAGGTGTGTTAAGTACAGTTGGAGATTCAGTAGGGTTTGGATGTAAAACCCACTGACACTCCTTGAAAATCTCAGCCTCAGCATTCAAATATGTTAAAAGTAAACTGATAGTGGTTTTTCCTTGTTATCAGACTCTCAGAAGCTGCTTAATTTCAAATCACTTTTTCAGTAGCAACACGTTCAGTTTGACACATTCGATTGACTCTGATTTTGAGTTGAGGAGGGAAACGTAGTGTGTGGGTATGAATTGAGTTTCTGTCTATGCAAACCTCTGATGGTATATAACAGAATATTTAAGACCCCTATTGCAAACCTTGCTTGTTTTAGTGTCTTAAATTGGTGCAAAAAGATGATCTTACTTCAGTTCAGCATAAATGAATGAGGAGCAAGTTTTAACAAATCCCCTTAATTTTGCACTTTAAGTGAAATTGGTACGACTTGGCACCCCCTGGATTGTTGAATTTTCTCTGCCTGTAAGATTTAGCACAAGCATAATTTACAGCCAGTCTTTTTGGCAGATGTACCACTCTAATCCCCCTCCACTGCCTGATCTGCTGCTCTGTGCTGCTTTTCCTGTGTTCCCTACCCAGTTTCGCTCCTGTGCTGTCTGCCCTATCTGTTCCTGTCCTTTCCTAGTCTAGTGAGCCAAACACTAAGGCTGCCTGTGCTGAAGGTTAGCCACCCCTCATTTATACAACTTAGGCTGCAAACATGTGTCACCTTTGTGCTACCATAAAAATTGTGCCACAAAACTTAAGTGAACAGATGTTTTGGCCCTTGCCATGACACTAGTCCATAATTTGTACTGCCTTTTTGTGGCTGACCTGTGTTTATTGTGGAAACTCCTGGGGCTTCAGGAGCCCAATCCTGTTGGGCAATGTCCCCAGGTGCATAAGCATGATATGCACACCATGGGAATCCCCTGCAGGTGATTCCAGGGACGTTTGTCTATAAATGGGCAGGTGGAAACTTACATTGGCAGTGTTTCTTGTTGTTGTGCCCCAGCAATCCTTTGCAGATGGAATCCCCTAATATATATATTATGCTGCTGCACTCTAGGTTGGAATATGGTCTTTGAACACGGAAGGGGAAATCCCTATGGGAGGTCACCTCTCTGTTCTTGCAGATATGCACTGGGGTAACCTCTGAAGGGGGGGGGGTTACCCCTATACTGTGACTGAGGGGGTGAGGGAGGAGGGGTGTACCTGCAAGTGGACCATTTTCCCCTCACGGTTCTGGCACAGTTGATTTGTGCTCCAAAGATGATGTCTGTTTCCAACCTTGGTCTTCCTTTTATATTCTGCATGAATTTCATTCATGCCTGCTCTAACATAAAATAACTTAATTTAGATTAAAATTTGATTTATTACTGTTGCCGTGAGGAGCAACTGTTCCTCCCCATTTTAAAGCCTCCCCAAATTTATGTTTTTCTGTATCCTGATACATTGCCTTTTATTTCTCAAATTTTTTGCTGGAACTCTTGCTGTCATCAGGATCTTGCTAGATGGCTGGGTCACTTGCTTGCCTACCTACAAGTTAAAGGAATTTTTCTGAACGGACAGTTTACAGCTTACGTAAGCTGTAATGGACAGCTTAAAAAAAATGAAGTCATTGTTGGAGACATTTTGGAGATCTTGACAAGTGCCTAATGTAGTAGCATATGGAATGTGGGCAATATGTTTCTGCAGGAAAAAAAAAAGTTGTCTTGCTAATAGAACTACGAGGAGCAACAGGATATACCTGGAACTATGTGAATAATAACAGGATGTACCTGAAAAGTGACAAATAGACAGTGTCATAATTCAAAAGTCATAGAATATTGCTTCTCTTCTTTGTGATGCAAAGAATGTATCTCCAATTTCTTTTAGTAGTTTTAAATGGCAACATTGGACTCTGATGAACAATATTCAGCTACCATTTTGCAAAAGTGTTCTTAAATAATGCAGTTTGTATGTAAAAGTTCAAAAAAATTCTAATGGATATGAATCTCTGCAGCTCTTAGAGCAAAATGGAGGCTATGGAAACAATGCTCAACCTCGACTGTCTACAAACTCAGTGTTGCAGAACTCTAAACCTGCAGGACAACTCAATAATGTGTACAATGCAGGTATGTACTAGAGTGGCCGCCTCTTTCAGATGCCCTAAAATGCATACTGTGTGTTGCATGTGAAAACAAACTTTGAGTTGGTGAAGCATGAAATAGTCTTTAGCAGACATGTGAACCTCTGAGTGATCTGCTGTTAAATATCTTGCTTCATAAAAATTAAAAGAATTAACTTAGCCTAAGTTTCTAGCAGGTTTGAATATTGCTTGTGAAGAGTGTAATTTTCTGAATTTATTCCTTTTTTAGACTTTTTTAAAAGCTGACTATGAATTTTCTCCTAAATTCTTGTTGGGTAAGAGAAGGCTTGACTTAGTTTGTCAGTTTTTATGCAGTAGTTGACATTTGGGCGCATCTACATGTGTGCTTTAATGTGCATTAGTCTATTTCACTGCACATTAAAGCATCACTAAAAACATGGGGCATTTTTACATGTGCTTTGAGATGTGGTGCCAGGCGCTTTAATTACCAAGCTGCACTAATTAAAAGTGTCCGCACATCACACACATCAGTGTCCCCATACTGAAAATGCCGGTGGGGTGCTTTGAACTAAAGCTTATCAAGTGTGTTTATTTCAAAGTGCCCTACTGCCACTTTTTCAGCACAGGGATGCATGTGGACGCCGATGCACATGACGTGAAAAGTTGCTGGAGAGCATCAATTTCCATGCTTCAACAGACTTAATTTAATCAAGTGTGCTCCGACGCACTGGATTTCTAGTGTGTCGGAGCAGGCTCCCCACATGTCTGTAGGAGCCCATGCTTTTTAGTTGATGTGCATTAAAATAGGCTAATGTACATTAAGTGTCTCTTAAAAACCATGCTCTTTAGTTAATGTGTATTAAGACAGACTAATGCTCATTTTCCTAGTACCTCAAAATGGAAGTACTAGATTTAATGTTAACTAACTGAAGCATGTTAATGCATGTGTAGACATTCCCATTGAGTATCAGTTGCTGATGTATGGAAGAAAACAATTTGAGTAAGTCATTTTCATAAAATTGCAGTTTGTTTATGTATACAAAGAACGTCAGAGCTTTTTAAAAAACAATACCCGTTACAGCAAAATGTAATAAAATATCAATTGGAATATACAGTAAACACAAACGTAGATTGTGTTAAGGGTAATCTTACCCAAACTCAAATGGAAACTTCTGTTTTAAAAGTATTCTATAAGACGAGGAAAAGAGCTTATTTGAACTTCACTTGTTGTAAATAGTCTTCGTCCCATGTGTTGATTTGAAATCTAAATTTGTGATAAAGCCCCCAAAGTCCATAGATAACAGATTTATGGTAGAAATTCAGGTTGAGTGGGAGGGTGACATTTTTCATGAGTGTTCAGGATAAAATCATGCTATCAGACTTTGCATTATAAGAGTACAGCCCTTGTGTGTGTGTGTATGTTGGTTTGTCATCATCATCCCCCCCAACCTGTATTTTGCAGCTAAATATTGATCTGCATTTTATGAGCATGAATCCTTAAAAATTTAGTTCACCTTAAATAGATACTTCCTTACAGCATTTCGGTTCTTCTGAGTTACTTTTACCCATTTGGTAGGCAGCTTATGGGGAACAAAATTTAAAATAATGTATGCGATGGGGAAATTCTTAAAGGCAAATTAGTGTACTAGTTTGATTAGTATAATGTTCGTCACATCCTTATGTTTCTGGGATGACTCCAGCCCTCTAAGTGGAATGCTGTGGTCACTTGGCTCATGCAGGTTTAAAGTTTTATTTTTTATAAATAGTATTAAGCTGCTTACCAGCAGATTTTGTTGAAAAGAAACTTTTAGTATCCCAGGTAACAAGTTTAGCTTTCTGGAGTGCAAACCGGTATTTCCAAGAAACTATACAAGATGGTGAAGTAGGCTTTCAAATGGTATGGTGCATATTAGAGGGATGATAGTAAATGAAGAGGCATACTACAACTTAAACACTGATACAACAAAGGTACATGGGCCCAGTCATTTGATTTAATTTTTCTTTTCAGAAAGGAATACAAAATGCTTAAGTAGTGAGATGGCTTGTAGTGTCTATAAACCATCTTGGTTCACTACACAGAGAAACTGCGTTGTACAGTTCAATTTCCAGAAGATGGAGGCTTTGTTCCAGCCCCATGAATGCTAGGATTCTGTTGGTGTGTTCACCTTAAGCTGTGTGGTCACTTCACTTTGGCTTTGTCACTTGAAGAGATCTGGAAGCACGGTTCTCTTAAATGTAGGCTTTCATTTTAAATTGTGATATTACGATTTTGCTTTATAATTTCAGGCCTGACAGTTGCAGAATGTGACCAGTCATATGGAGGATTCTTTGATATTCTTAAGGGTGGAACAGAAAGATTTTTCACTAATATCAAGGATACTTCTTCTAAAGTCATCCAATCTGTGGCCAAGTAAGTGGGCAAAAAAAAAAAAAGCTTTGCTGATGAAGTTTTAATATGGAAAACAAAAAGTCTCTTGTTTGATGCATTTAGTAATAAACAGGTACAAATCCATGAGATGGAAGTGCTAGAGTGTTAGTGCTTTTTATTGCATTTATGGGATTTTTTTGTGTATTGCATTTAGAATGTATTGGCTTATTATGGTGATTGTATCAGAAATTAGAATAAATTTCCTAGAATATTAAGGGCTCTCACTGTCATTTCTAGTGCAGCCAGTCTCATGGTGGGTAGATAGTCCATAGCTCTGTCTTCCCTTTCCTGTTTTTCTCCCACTCCCCCCCCCCCCCCCCCCCCCCTTCACATGTGTACAGATAAAATGAACAAAGGCATGTTGCTTGGAGAGTTGGGAGGAATGTCATGAATAATGAGGGAGTTATGAAGCAGAGACAAGAATGAAAGGAGCAGCAGGAACAGAGGAATAAATAGGGTAGGGAATCAACGTGGGAGGATTTTTTTTTTTTTTTTTTTTTAAGTTGAGCACTGCTAGGCAATAGTATTCCACAAAGGAAAAAGCTGGAGGAAGTCTTTCTCAAGATGGGGAATCCCAACACTCCTTGGAAGACTCTTCAAGTCTATGTTGATCCTGATTGATAAGAGAAAAGAGAAGCTTGAGTATCAGGAAAAGATCCTCCCTCTCTTCTCTCCCCAATCCAACCCAATCATGTGTTCTGCAGAAAATTCTCTCCTGCTCCAGTGTTTACTCATTTACACAATTACCATACATTATAATAGTCCTCCTTGTTGGTAGTTCAGTCGAGCAGTGTTTCATTTTGACATTTTGTAACACCTACCCCTTCCCCCGCCTTTTTCAGAGCCATTTCTATTTTGTTGCTTTTCTGCATTTTTTTCAGTGCATCTTTATCTTTGAAACTCAGATGTTTTAAGGCTTGTTTACATTTATAGTGGTCTACCCAACCCAGGAAAAACGGTTTCCTGCTTTCTCTGTACTCTGTGTTTCACTGAGTTCCCCACCCCCTTACCTTCTTGGCCACATTTCGTGACAAGACCACACGTTTGTTTAATGCTCACGTTTTAAGCTGTTACAACACTATTGCTTCAGAAATGCCTCTCTTTTGTTAATGTCTATATGAGGTTACTTATCCAAGTACCATATATTATTAAGTGGCTCTTAGACCAGACAGAATTTGATTTTATTTTCTTGTATTTAGTTTCTCCGGATTCCTTCTGGCTTTCATTTCTGTAGGGAATGGCAAAACTTACTTTTTGTTTTTGTTTCATAAGCTTGAAAGGGCAAATGCAAAGCAGAATTCCTTTTTCCTCTGTATAGACCTCTTTTTAAAGAGAGGTTTTTTTTTTTCTAATTAAATGGTCTTTTCCCTCTTTGGGTGGTCTGGGTGGAGATGTCATACCTAGCTGCAATTTGACCCATGGCTGCAGCTGATAAAGCTTCCTTAATCATTATCACTTTCATTTTCTGTCCCATCAGGAAAAATTGCCAATTTCTGAGTTGGTGTCCTGGACCTTTTTTAATGCAGGGTTAAGTAAACAAACTGCTTACTTGACTGGTTTCTCTGGGACCAACTCAAAAGTACAAAAAGGTGAAGTACAGAGTATCATAATTCCCAATCTTTAGGTACCAGTGAGGTAATAAGGCAAGAATTACACCATATGAAGATTGCCAGACTGTCTTGTTTATTTTGCCCCCCC
>NW_005841935.1:1865968-1887706 GCF_000455745.1 Alligator sinensis
TTTTGTTCTCCCCCCCCCCCCCCCCCCCCCTTTCAGAAGGCGGGGAACTGCTACAGCTCAGATTGCAGCCTTGCATAATATCATTGTCTGGATTCTCATAAGATGCTGACGACTGTTCTCAGTGGTGTAGACTAAAAGCTATATTTGGACACCCCTGCCCCCCTGCAAGATGTTAAGGGCTACAGGAAAGTGATGCGAGGATAAGGAAAAGTTGGTTTTAAGACACTGGATTGAGACAGATGGGTTCAGTTCTTCTACCAGTCTTCTTGTGTCATGTTGGATAAGTCTTAGGACCAAACCTTAAAAATGAATGCCTAAATAGAACTCTTAAAGTCCGCATTTTAACTTGATTTTTTTCCCCTCTTCTGATACCTTTTCCCTAAGAGCGTGTTTCAGATTGAGGAGACTTCCTTCTTTCAGTGTGTAGGAAAAATGATTAATATATGAAGCACCCACGATGAGTGAAATGTGTACAAGCCCCAGGACTTTTGTATTTAAATTGTACATACAGAAGAGGAGTAAAGCACACAGACTGTCTTGTATTTTGCCTTGCAGTTCTTGCAAAGAACACTGGGCAGCTTTTGTCTGAAAATACAGCTTCAAGGACTTCATTAATATTTAATGTATAACGTTAGGTAATGCCTTCCAGTTCTGTCACAAATAGTAGCTCTGTGGCAGTTTCCTTTACTTTTCTTGCTCTAGCCTTTACCAATTAATCAGAAGAGAGAGATCTCTGAATGTTATGCTGAATGCCTTTCCCACTTGGATACAGTATGTTGGTACAGATTGTGTTCATTTAATCATTCAACAAGTATTCAGCCTTGCCCACATATTCCTGAGCATATCAATTTCTATGAGATTTTGTGGGACTGCTATAAAATCCTTAATTTTTTTATTAGCTGCTCATCCTTAAAATTCTGTAGCATATTAATTGTGCTTTGGGTTAAGCACTCCCAGTCAGGAACAAGGTCCTACTTAAGAGGTTTGCTATGCAAGTACAAAGAATTCCTGCCTCAGTTCATAAGTCAGCTTTGACTTACTGAAACTTTTCAATTTGGATGTTTTGTCTGGGACTGGATAAAATTGAATTAAACACCCAGGTATGAAACCAGACTAGGTGGTGTAAGACTGATGTGAATTTCAGCACTAACGACTTCCTTTAAAATTTGTTGCAAGGATGGTGACTTTTTAATGGATACTTCTTAATGTTGAGTACTTTTGAGTACAGGTAAACTAGAACAAGAAAAGCTACTTTAAGTACTGGAACATGATTTGTTTTAGATTGGCGATCATATGAATACTGATCATTTCTGTGATATTTTTTCTTTACAATTTATCTGTGCTAACTGCTTTTATTATTTATGTGCCTTTCATTTCATACACACGTCTGTTAGCACCCCAAGGTAACTTATGTGCAATTCTATTAGTAACAAGTGTACTAAGTGTTACTCAGTTTGCTTTTATGAACAAGTTTCTAATTTTAAATGGTCTTTTGAGTGCTATTTTTTTTGAAGTTCAATCTATATCTAGGCATTCTTTGACAAGTTCTGCTTATAAACCAGCTTTTATTTACATAGGTGACTTGTTTAACAAGTATTTCAGCTAAAGCGTGTGGCTTAGTTCAAATATTTACACTGCTGAATAAAAATCCAAACCACTTTTTAACTTCTTGCTTTTCCTAACAAGTTGAGAAGAAGAAAAATCTTGATGTGGTGAGGGTACTTTCCTTTTATTTGTAGGATGAAAAGTGCCCTTCTTTCTTGTGTGACAGTTTTTTTCTGAAAAACAAAGCCAGAAGCTCTAAACATAATTTACTTACTTGCTTTGTCACTTTTTTGTGCTGATTTTTTTTCTTTTTGCCTGTTTCTTCATTGTACCCTGCTTCTCATTTCTTAGCAACATTCATTCAGTATAAATAAAATGTATGCTTTCTTCTGTTAATGGCTTGGCTAGGAAGGCCCCAATCTAGCAATCCACCCAGTGTAGATAGACTGTGAAGTCAAGACATCCCTGTAAAGATGTGAAAGCCCTTTCAGTCTTAATTACAGGATTGGGGCCTGTGTGACTTCCTCTTTTTTTTTACGGATTGTAGCTAATTGCGAGGAATGTGCATGCATACTATTTATGACTTTTTTTTTTTTTTTTTTTTTTAAAGTAGCCATACCAAAGGGAAGCTCATGAAAGTCTCACAGTATGGTCAAGTAATGAAATAGTGCTTTACATTATTGTGATGATTTCATGGTCATTTCAACATTGGAGTTCAGGGAAAATTATGGAGAGAGATTATAAAGTTAACCTCTAATCTTTTTTTAAGGAAGGTGTATTAAAATGGAATAGCTTGTAGCAGCCACATGCATTGATAGAGTATCATGTACAATTTTGGGGTTGGGTAAGTAAAGTAGCTTGCCGAGGAGTATTTAGAGTTTTTCTGCAAAACTACCCTTCCTGCTTCCGTTACCCATCAGCTGCCTTTAGTATACGAGACTTGGCAAATTTTATTGTATAAACAATTCCAAGTATGCATGGAGCTTTTATAAATGCCTGAGATTTGGAATCTCTGCTTCAAAGATTTTGGTATTTAATTCAGATGCATGCAAAAGTGAAGTTTTGAGTATAACAGTTAAGTGGATATGTCTAAACGAGGTATGAGCCTTAGAAAACTATTGGTGAGGAACGGGTTTGAATTCCTTGGAGAAGGAAACAAGAAATATCAACTCCAGGAAATCCTTGGCCTTCCTTTTTACTATTCTGATTTGTGTATTTATTTGAGGTTGCTGACTTGCCTAATGATCAGTACCATTAATTTTTCACTGTGCTTGTTCTAGATAAAAATTGCCCTTTTTCTCACCCAAATTTTTACCACAGCAGTTAGCCAGCACTTAGTACAACACGAACTTAGTACAACCTCAACTCTACATTTATTGTACTGTTTCTGGTCTAATTTTCAGCCACCCATGTTGATAGAGCTTCCTTTCTCTTTCCCTTGAGAGTGTGTGTCCCAAATTCACACAAGATATTTAGGAAGCCTTTCCTGATACTCAGCTTGTTTTCCTTAGGTGCATGCCTGCCATTACTTCCAATTATACTTCTTTTAACTGTATTTATATACATTGTCTTCATTTGTTTCTGGGTTGGTGTCAGTTGCTCTTTCAGTGACTGCTTAGATAAAAATGACTTTGAGTATTGCCTAATCAATTCCTTCAGCCTCTGAACGTTCATGCTACTCTTGTTGAACTCCTTGCAGTTTGCCAATATTTTCTGTTTATGTGGTCTTTAGAGCTTGAATGTCATATCCCAGCTCTTTTCCTTTGGTATTCTCTCAGTTTTTATAGGATTCATCTCACTTAGGTTAGAGATCTGAACCCAGTTCTGTGACTATGATCTTGACTCTGGTTTTGCCAGTCTGGGTTGGAGTCAAAACAACTGTAAAGGAAAAGGTGTAAGAAGAAGAAACAGTTTTGGTTTTGATAATTTCTGGGAAATTGATGGTAGGGCCAAACAACAGGCTTTCATTTGCAAGGGAAGGGACAGGGAGCTGAAAGGGCTTGAGTGAGGGGGAGAGAAGTGAGAATCATAGAAATTTTAGAGTTGGAAGAGAACTCAGAAGGCCAGCTAGCCCATCCCCCTGCTCAAAGCAGGACCATCCCCAACTAGATCATCCCACCAGCTTCATCTAGCTGGGTCTTAAACTTACAAGAATAGAGATTCCACAGCTTCTCTGGGTAACCTGTTCCAGTGCTTTACTACCTTCCAGGTGAGAGTTGATGATCCAGCCAGTTTTCTATCCACCTTACAAAACTATTCATCCAACCTGTACTACTGTAGTTTGCTTGCAAGAATCTTGTGGAAGACTGTATCAGAAACTTTGCTAAAGTGAGGGTAGTAAAAAGGTAGCAGCTGGGAAGGGGTGGGATCGAGGAGGAGGATAGGTAGAAAGTTTGATCAATCAATACTAAAGGAGAAAGTGGTGAGCAAAGAGGAGGTGGAGGAAGTCATGATGAGGTATCTCCCTCTTTTGTAGTAGGGGGGTTCTTTTGTGGAGTAATGGCTTGTTGCTTGTTGACGTCCCACCAAAAGGTACTAAATGTTGTTTAGAAAGGACAGTGGCAGAATAGGAGGAGTGGGTGTTACAGTTGTCCAAGTTAGTTTGTAGTCTTCAGATTTGGTCTAGAGGCATTCAGTGGTGCAGGAACAGAAAGGGAGCTGTTTGGAGAGAGGAACCCAAGTTTGTGGTGTTATGAGTTAGTGACCCAAAGGAGAGCAAGAGTGGAAGGAAATGAAGTAGCTTTGACTGAACCATTGTAGAGCCTACAAGAAAGGAGTGAACAGCAGAGAGGACCTGAGTGCAGCTGGATTTTGGGGCTCTGGAAAGGCCAGGAGAAGGAAGGACAGTGTTGACTTTAAGCTTTAAATTTAAATCAGCTTTGTACGCACCTAAACAGGATCTAAATGGAATTTAGGTGCACCCTAGATGGTGCCACTTGAGCAGCTGGAAAACTGATTAGATGCCTGGATTTGTTAGATGCCTCAGCTTCAGTCAACAAAGAGGCATTGGCATTTCAGCTTATGCTTTCCCCTTGGAGCCAAACTTCTGCCTGAACTCTGTTATGATCCAGATTTGGCTCTGGGAGACCTGAAAGGAACCAAGGATTCATACAGTCTTAGGCCACTGCATAGTGCATCCAGTGCCTTTCAGATGGCATGAAGACAATTCATTACAGCCACCCATGGTGGTGCCCACCTTTTTGTTTAGTTGGTTAACAGCCTGGGTGTGTTTAATTCCCATCCAGGAGTTGGGAGAGCCCAGCATGGTCAGGACACTTTCCTGGGAAATAGGAGATGTGAGCACGGGTTCCTTCTGACTTGAGGAAAGTCCAGAATGCAGGTCTTCTGCATCCTGGGTCCAAGCTCTAACCTAGGCTACTTGGCAAAAGTGGTTGGCAACATTTGTCATTCAAAGTGAATGATGTGTCCTGTGCTTCACACTGAACTCAGTGTTGCTGTCACTTGAGCATCTTGATTCAGGTAGAAGACTCCAGCTGGCTGCTGACTCAGGGATGACAGACTCATCTAACATGCAGCCTTGTCAGATGCTTTAGCTCTGAGGATGAGGAACGGGAAGCTTAGACACACCCCTGTACCTTGCATTTCCAGATAACAACTACCTGTAGGTGTGTTCATGTTTAGTACACATGTACTATGGCTTGACCAGGACACACATATTCACAGTATAGACATGTAAACCTGTCTCTTTAGGTTACCCTCCTGAGGCAGTGGGCTGAAAGCTTAGGAATGAAATGCCTACATGGCAATGCCTAAGTGAATCTGGCCATTGGTCTTTGTGGGTCAGTTCCCCATTGCAAAAATAGGCACAGAAATACTTCCCTTTCTCAAAGTGTGAAGATAAATATGGTGAAGCTTATGGTATGCTTGTAATCAAAGCTATAGACATAGCTCAACTCGTATAGGTTGCTATTCAAAGGTCTGAATAGCTGGAAATTCTAGTAAAGGTGGATGAGAAAGTTCAGCTGTATGTCCTAACTCCTTTGGTTAATGTTTTTCACAGCCCTTGCACTTGCACACAAGAAAGATCTTTTTGCAATGAATTGCTATTTTGAAAGTCTAATCTCATTCCACAACATCTGTCGTTCTCTTAGTTTAAATATATAGGGTCTTGAACTATTTTGCTATCACTCTGATAAGCTGAGTATTTCTTATGATTTCCTAGCAGGAAAAAGATCTCCATAGTAGCCTGTTACTTGAATAAACTGTTTATTTACATATTTCTATTTACCTTTGAATAAAATCATTTTTATATATTAACTCAGACATGTGTTTTATTTCAGTTATGCAAAGGGAGATTTGGATATATCGTTTATCACTTCCAGAATTGCTGGTATGGTTAGTTGCATCTTTTTAAAATCATGATTTTAATTATATTTTCATAAAAGTTAATACCTCAAATGGCAATGTTCTGTTTTCAGTGATGTCCTTTCCAGCAGAAGGTGTAGAATCTGCCATCAAAAATAACATAGAAGATGTGCGATTATTTTTAGACTCTAAACACCCTGGACACTATGCTGTTTACAATGTATCTCCAAGAACATACAGGTCTTCAAGATTTCATAATAGGGTGTGTATGTATTTGTCTTTTATTGATTTATTTTCCTGTAGTAGGACTGAGTAGACCTAGCGCATCTTTTGTTAGATGCCAACATTTTTATTCAGTTAAGATGTACAGCTCAAATCACAAATGGGCCATTTCAAAGGTAAGGTCCATTACCAATATTAATTCTAGTATATTTTGCCACCGATTTGGATGAAAGGGAAAGATGGCATTGCTTTCTGGAGTGGTAGCTTTGCTGAAGAAAGACCCAGGCATTCAGCACCTCCCTACCTAGGAAACGTGTTACTGGAACAGCTATGTTTTCTGTGCGTCCAGAGGTCTTTCCCTGCTTTGCATTATTTGGGAGGGCTTCACTTACTGGCCTTCTTTTCTCCCTTTTTATCTCCCTTTTTTTTTTTTCTGTCTCCTCTCTGAGCCAGCTGCACTTAGTGAGTTGCCTAGGCATGTCCACTCCTTACTGTTGCCTGAAATGAGCAGTGTATAAAAGCAGGGACATGGCGCACATCCTTGTTTGTAGGTAAGCAAAGATGGCTATCTGGCAGGTCCTTAAGTACAAATATCTCTTTGACTCCTTTCCTTCGGTGCAGTCTTACAACCAGAAATCATGACTGACAGCACACTGGAGTCTCAGGCTTTCAAATCTCAGCTTTCTAATGGAAACATCTTGGTGGTGTCTGAAGATGTACTTGCACCATCCCCATTGGACCTCAGTTAGATCTTTATAAAGCCAGGACTCAGTGTGTCCCTTTTTTGTCTCTCAACCTGTGTGTTGTAAGCTGTCCATTATCATCCCTTCAAAACCAAATTTTAAAAATAATATTCCTGTGTTTTGGCACAGTTCAGTTTACAGTGTATTCTTACCCTTTCTTTTCATAAGTCTCCTTCAAGCAGCAGGAGTAGGGAAAATATTGGACCTAAAAATTTTTTCCTCCTCCAAGTGCAAACTAATGGAATGGAATTCAGATAGGATAAATTCTTGTCTTACTTGCCTAAATCTGATTTAAACTTTTAAAGATTTATCAGCCCTTGAGACTGTGGACCCCAGAAACAGTTAAGCTAAGACCCTAGGCTTACCTAAATTTCAGTGGAGACCCACAGATCCTTTGGAACAGGAAAAAAATGCACTGAATTTTTAAAGAAGTCTTCCCAATGCATTGCTCTTTTTCTAAAATAATTTACTCCTGTATCCATGTTCTCCAAATTTGTCTCACATTAAGAAACCTTATTCCTTGGACAGAAAACTCAACTTTACTCTGAAGATGTCCAGTTTATTGACTATATTTCCCTCGTATATAGCACTCCTGCAGTGATGTCTCTAACTTACTTGACAAGGGAAAATTACTGGAGTAACTGCCAATCCTCCAACAGGCTCAAGTTTTTCAGGCCTTATTGTTTATTTAGCTTGTCAGTTAGCATCATTCATTTAATCCTGGCCCAAGTCTTTTTTCCTGTGTAGCCAGAAGGGATCAATGGATCTCAACTTGTCAAAAAAACATTGCGCAACTTCATTTTTTTTGTTTAGGTTGCCTTTAAGGACTAGAGCTTTTTTGAGTCCCCAGTTAAACTGAAATAGAATTTATTTTCATCTCGTTTTTCTAGGAAACTTCCCCTTTTTCCACCTGTAAAACCCAGGTGCTCAAAAGCTGTTTCTTAATCCTGTGGGTATAAAGACGACAAAATGTGTGTCTCCATAAAAGTCATTCTACAGCTTGGACTCCATATTTAATTTAGAATAGTAGACGCAAGAAAAGGGTAACTTCTAAATGTAGGGTATCCTACTGAGTGGAAGTGAAGAAAATTCAAGACTTCTCCATCATCTCGTGCCATAAAATGTATGCTAATCTAAGCCCCTGTAAAGTGGTCAGACACCCTCAACATCTGAGGTGAATATTTACAACTTTGATCTACTTTCTAGTCCTTGCTAAATGGATGCATCATTGTGAATATTTTAGATCTTGCAGGTTATCCTTTCTCTAACTTGCTCTAAATTTTTTTTGCTGTATATTCCTTTCACCAATATAGAATTTTCTGTGAACTTTGTTTGTTCATAGTAGGTAAAAATGTAAAGTTTTTGGAATTCTCTCTAGGCTTTTCTTAATTCCACTCCTACATAGCTTTTGGGTGCCCAAAACCTGCCTAAGGCAGCAGAGCTGCTTCTGTTGAGCAGTTTTGTGGATTCCTCCAGTAACAATCCCTCACTAGTAGTTAAGTACATTTCAAGAAAATGAATGCACTGATAGAGAACAAAAGCCTGTCTTGTATAGCATTTGTTTTTGTGGCAAAATTCATTCTACTTTAAAGTAAGAAAGCTAGAATAAAATAACCAGAGAGATGCTATATGGTTAAATCAGCATTAGTTCAGGAGCTAAGACCTTTTTTTTTTTTGCTTTTCAGTTTGTGTCCATGAAGTAGCATTAGGAATTTTTTGCTGTTTTAACGTTAAGACTCAAATGATTCAATCTTTTTCTATACCTTGCCTACAATCTTTCAGTGGTTCTCAATGTTGTTAGAGTTGGGGCACCCCTCCTCAACTTGTTTGAATTTGGTGGCATCCCTGGTTGAGAAGCACTGTTGTGGTACCTCAGTTTGCTACAGTGGTTCTCAACCAGGTGCCATTGCCACTGTTACCTGATAAAACTGTTTGTACTGCTCCTGCACAAACAACCTGGGAAGGGCTGCAGCACACAATGCTGTTCTGCCTCATTAGTATTCTTTAAGGTTGAAGCAGGCAGGAAAGCCAGCCCATTCTGTAGCTTTTCCTGGTCCAACTTTGCACAGCATCTCCTGGAAACAGAGGCCAGTGGGATAAGTGGAACTGTCCTGCATATTTCAGGAGTGTGGAGAGGCTGGACAGGGAAGGGCTACTTTACAAGCTGGCCCTTTTCCCTACTTTAGGCTTATCAGATCCCTAATGAGGCAGAAGAGCACATGGTTGCCACAGTCCTTCCTGTTGTGGCTGTGCAGTAGGCACGTGGGGCAATTTAACCTGGTTGTGGTGGTAATGCTCATGTTGCGGCATTCTGGGGTGCTGTGGCATCTCAGCTGAGAAGCACTGCTCTATTTAATCTAGTGGAAAGAAGGGGTGGCATTTCTTTGCTACAGTTGGTTAATATGGAACATTATTTTAGGCTTATTTCACATGGTTAGGAGTGTATTGATCAGTTTTGCTGGTTTCATTTTTCCAATGGGAAAATTTTACTTTTTCAAAATGAAAGCATGGAAATGACAGAATACTATATAATGCAACAAAAACGTGGGGAGGGGGAGATTTAATTCTCTCTTACATCTGCCACTTTTTTTTTCTGACTCTGACAGTTTCTTGAGGAATAGCTAATTTGATGTTAAAACCTTAGCTTTTCCCAGAAGCAATCTTTTTATACATTTCAGCCTGGGGAAAAAATTGAGGTTAGATGAGCAGATTATACTGATTTATACCAGCAGGGGACAGGGGGTTATTTTACCTTTGTCAGCTGTACCACCCCAACTGCTTTGTATTTTTACTCCTATTCTGCAGTTAGTGGAAACTAATCTGGGGAAGCTGCCCAGCTTTCACTTGTCTTGGGATAGGAGCAGACCCATGGAATAGATACTGTGGAATAGCTAATACCTTTTAAGTTATCCTCTTAACTCAGTGCAATTCATTGATCTGTCCATACCTGCAACCTACTTTGCGCAAGTCCTGTCAGGAGGCACTAAGCATGGTCACTGATTTAAATTGTTCCCTGAAGCTGACAAGGCATCCATTCCTATAAAAGCATTTGTCAGTGCCAACTGTTGTCATATTTTGAACCCTATTTAAAAGCATTGTGTAAAATTTATTTTTTTTTACCAGTGTATGGTTTTCTCCTTTGTTCATGTGAAAATTGCTGAGGAATTTTTAATTTTGTTTAAACCAATCTTTTTTTCAGCCTATCAGGGGAAGCAGTTTTGCATCATTAACTAATGTTGACTGCTTCAGTAGTAATAAATACTCTGTTAGCTTTGCATGTTGTAGCTATTTTTATTTCAGTAGTGTCCAGAGACCATGCTTAGCATGGAAGACTCATTTTGCTGGATGCTGTGGAGGATATATTTAAATAGAGATCTTGTTTGATACCCTGCTTATTAAGCTTTCTTCTCTTAATTTGTTCTTAAATTTAGTATTAAAGTATAAACATGTCTGTTTATGTGGTGTGGCTGTAGTCACTCTACTCACCTCTTACCCCATCCTCCAGGTTTCTGAATGCGGTTGGCCAGCGAGACGTGCTCCAAATCTTCAAAACCTTTATAGCATTTGCAAGAACATGCATTTATGGCTGAAGCAAGACCAGAAAAATGTTTGCATTGTGCACTGCCTTGTAAGTAACTATTACACCTGACCTATTTTATCTGTCTGAGCCCAGCCATATCAGTTCAGTTCACATGTATACAAGTAACAAACTTCTCTATATTTAAGTTTTGGTGGTAGTATAAATTCTTTAGAGAAAGTACTACGTGTTTAAATGGTGTTAACATGCACCAATTTGCTATGAAGTCAGTCACAAAGATAACTTAGAAACCCTTTTAACTCCCTCTGCAGATAGCAGATGAAACAGTAACAGGAGGAATCAAGGTAGTTTGGCACTTGTGTGATAGGCACTGCTTTCTTGCACTTCTGTTAATTTCTTTGCTTGCTACACATCTAGCTCCAAATTATAGGCATATAAGGGGCTTGATTTGCATAGCTCCTAGCAGGTCAGGTAATGCCAACGTTTAATGTTCAGTGAGTTGCTTAAAAACTAAATGTCTCCCTAAAGCCCTGCCAAAACTCAGCTATTCTGTTTACTGTTGGCAGGCCTTCACTAGAGAATAAAATGTTCAAATCTATCTCAGTGTGACACATCTGAGTATCATTGTGTCTAAATATTTAGATAGTGTTAGATGGTGTTAGATAGATAGCAGCACTATATTATAATCTACCTGATAAGAAATTCCTGTAGACGTTGGCAAGCTCAATTTTCAGTCATAGAATCATAGTGAAGTTGGGCTGGAAGGGATCTCCAGAGGTCATATAGTCCAACCCTCTGCCTGAGGCAAGATCATTGCTATCTAAACCTTCCTATACAAAATGTAATCCAACCTCTACATAAGGCTACCATCAATCCTAACTTAACACAGACCTAACATCATAACCTGCCACAGGCAAAGCAGGGGAACCACGGCAGTCAATATCCTGCTTCTGTGAAATGTTGTCAATATGTGCTCAAGAGGTCCCAGGTAGAGGGTCATGACCGTCACTACAGAGGAAGGCAAAAACCGCTACAGGCCATACCAATCTGACCAGCAGGTAAAATTCCTTCCTTACCCCAAATACGGTGATTTGGTCTGACCCTGAGTGGGAAGGCAAGACCCTCTAGTCAGGAACTTCCCAGTTTGGTCCCAGCAGGAGCATTGGCACACCCTTGTCAAAGTTCCCAGCCTTGGCTGTAGCCAACATCAGATGGAAGGAAGGTGTTTTTTCAAGCCTTCCTTAGGCTTGATGCATATACCAGATAAGGGGTGAAGGGGGCCCAACTAGCCAAGTCCAGAAGCATACCCATAGTAGAATATAGGCATAGCTATGCCTGGATCATCCCCAACTAATGCCTGTCCAGCCTCTTCTTGAAAACCCCAAGTGACTCTAGTCCACAGCTTCTTTAGGCAGTCTATTCTACTGCCTCTCTGTTCTAACAGTGAAGAAGTTTTTCCAGATGTCCAGTCTAAACTTATTTTACTGCAACTTCAAGCCATTGGTCCTCATCCTTCTCTGTGGAGCAAGAGAGAAAGTGCTTTCCCTCTTTTTATGGCAGCCCTTTAAGTAGTTGAAGACAGCTATGATGTCTCCTCTTAAGTGACTTTTTCACAAGCTGAACATGGCTAGCTCCTTTAGCCTTTCCTCATATAGCTTGCCTCCAAGCCCTTTATCATCTTTGTTACCTGCCTCTGGACCCTCTCTAACTTCTCCATGTCCTTTTTTAAATGTGGATCCCAGAACTGCACACAGTACTCCAAATAGAATCTATCCAATGCCAAGTAGAGGTACCATCATCTCCCATGTCTTGTACCTAATGCTTTTGTTGGTGTATCCCAAAATGACATTCACCTTTTTGTGTGGCTACCTCACACTGCAAACTTGTATTAAGTCTTTGGCCTACCAAGACTCCCAAGTTCTTTTTTCATAGTGCTTTCATTCAGCCAGGTGTCATTTATTTTTATTTGTTTTTGATTATTCCTCCTGGAGTGTAGCACCTTGCACTTGTCTACATTGAACTTCATCTGGTTAGCTCTAGCCCAACTTTCAATATGTTGAGATCCTTCTGAATTTGTGCTTGCATCCTCCAACATGTTTGCAATCCTTTCCAGTTTTGTCATCTGAAAACTTACTCAAGAAGCTTTTTATACCGGTATCCAAATCATTAATAAACATGTTGAACAGCACCAGGCCCAAGATGGACTCTTGTGGGACTTCCCTTGAAGCCACCTTCCTTTCTAACACGAACCCATTAATAATTACCCTTTGCTTGTGGTTCTTGAGCCAGTTGTCTCTTCACTAAAACCTTGTAGTTTTAGTCTAGTCCATATTTCTGCAGTTGGCTTGTGAGAAGGTTGTGTGGGACCTTGTCAAAAGCTTTACTAAAATTCAGATGCATTATATCCACGGCATTCCCTTCAACCACCCAAGTAGTTTCTTTGTCAAAGAAAATCAAGTTTGACATTTGTTCCTAGTAAATTCATACTCATTGTTTGTGATCAACCTTTCCTCCTCCAGATGCTTGCAAATGGCCTTCTTTAGGAAGTTACTGAAACATATCCTAGGTATTCATGTGAGGTTTACTGGTCTGTAGATCCCTGCGTCCTCCTTTTTGCCTTTTCTTCTTTTTACAGTGGAGCACTACATTGGCCCTTTTCCGGTCCTCTGGTACCTGTCTGGCCTGTTTCCTACAACTTCATGAAGGTGACTGCCACAGGCTCCAAGATCTCCTCTGCCAGTTCGTTCAGGACCCTGGAATGAAGTTCACCTGGCCCTGCTGACTTAAATTAATTCAGACCCAGCAAAAACTCTGATTATCTCTTTTGTTATCTCCTCCCTCAGCTTTCCCCCCTTCTATAGCCAGATAATCTGTATTAAGTGTTTGACTGAAATTTAATTTTTTTGTGAAGACTGAGACAAAGTAGCTGTTGAGTAGATCCGCCTTCACTTAGGAGTTCCCTGTGGCTTGTTAACAGAGAACAACAGCTTCATTGGTCCTTCTTTTTTGGCCAGCATACTTCTAGAACCTCTTCTTGTCCTTGACTTCCTTTGCTTGGTGTAGCTTGTTGTTTATCTTTGCCTTCCTGATTTTTGTCCCCACAGACTCTTGCTATTTCCTGGTATGCTTCCTTGATGACCTGCCCTTTCTTCCATTGCCTGTATGCTTTTTGCATTTGAGGCATTTTAGATGCTCCTAATGCAGCTACAGTGGTCTCTTGCCATTCTTCTTGTGCTTCCATTGTGTCAGAACAGTTTCTTGTTGGGCTTCCAATACTGTGCCCTTCAGAAGCTCCCAGCCGTCATGGACACCTTTTTATCTTTCAGTGTATCCTCTCACGACACCATGCCTATGAACTCCTTGAGTTCGATCAAATCCGACTTTTTGAAGACTCACAATTTTGCTGACCTCATACTTTCTCTGTCTCAGGATCTGGTATTCTGTCATATTGCAGTTGCTTCCACCATAGTTACCTATCATCTTCATATCCTCCAGCAGTTCTTCCCTGTTGGTCTGGACAAGAGCCAAGATAGATAGTTCCCTAGTTGTATCCTCCACTTTCTGAAACAAAAAGTTGTCCTCCATATTGGTTAGGAAATGGCTTGATGTTTTGTTCGGCTGCATTGTTTTTCAGCAGATGTCCAGAAAACTGGCAGTGCTATTCCATAGCTTTTGGGTAGATTTGTTACCTGCTCAAAGAGTGCTTCATCCACCTCCTCTTCCTGATTTGGTAGGGTATAATAAAAAAATAAAATAAAATAAATAAATAAATAAATAATTACCCACCATTTTGTATTGGTGCTGAGTAGGGGTGCACTGATTTGAAGGAAAAAAAAAAAAAAGTTGGTGACATCAACCAGCTATATCTGCCAATACTGATCCAATAGCTGATATGCAGCCCGGCAGTGTGGAGACCAGCATCTGGCCGGTAAGTCTGTTGTGGGGTGGGGCATGGGGGCAGATTGAGGCCTCCACAGTGAGGGAGGGAATTGGGGCAGGTGCTGCCCAACTGGGATTTGTGAGCAGGGTGAGAGCAGGCTGCCTGCTGCAGACTTGGGGCCAGGGGCTATCCATCCCATGGCCCTTCCCTCCCAGCATTGCCATGCCCCCATCACCTTCGAGTGCAGCCCCAGCCCAGCCGTCCTGCCAGGAAGAGGCTGGTGCAGCCCCTGGCCCTGAGCCCACCCCTTCCTTCCCCCACAGACTTTCCAAGCTGCCAGGCTGCATTCCTGGCTGCTTGCATGCTGTGGCTGCACTCATACACATGGCATTTATTGGTGACAGTTGGCTACACTGGCCAAAAAAAGCCGATTGCTGATGGCGTCCAATTTTCCTTTTATCGGTGCCGATTTGATATGGACCAATTTTTTTTTTTTTTTATATCAGTGTACCTCTAGCGTTGCATCTTTCACCTTTCATCTTTACCCAAGTGCATCTTCCTTTCTACTCTGATGTCATCTTCATCCTGAACTAGGGAACAGGTGTGTGTGTTTTGATATACAAAGCAACACCGCCACCTTGTTCTCTCAACGCTGTCCTTCTGAAACAGTGTGGCCCTCCATGTTGACATTCCAGTCGCATGAACTATTCCACCAGGTCTTGGCAGTACCAGCCAGATCATAATTCTTTTCACAGGCTGCAGCTTCCAGCACCTCTTGTTTATTTGCCAAACTTTTCACATCTGTATGCATACATTGGAAGTGTTTTGAGCTTGCATCCCTTTTGTGTGACATGGTGCAGTCCTGTAGCTCTCTTGCCCTTTCCCAGAGTTGAGTTGCTTCTTTGAGTCCTTTACCCTCTGGACTGCATACTCTGTTGCTGGAGAGTTTTGATTGCTGTCCCCCACAGAATCTAGTTTAAAGCCCCCCTTACTAGGTTGGCCAGATGATGCCTAAAGATGCTCTTCCCTCGTCTCATCAAATGGATCCCATCTCTTGATGGCAGTCCTCATCCTAAGAACATCCGCCTGTTGTCAAAGAAGCTGAAGCCTTCACCTAGACACCACCATCTAGGTCATGTGTTCACTTCCAGGATACTATGTTCTCTGCCTGGACTCTTGCCAGGGGCTCTGTCTGCATGAAGGCCAGAACCATGGGTTCCATCTGGGTGAAGGCCCCAGAAGTACCAGAGAGGAGGGATCCAGCTGCAGGGGGGAAACTCTGGGTGCAACGTGTCCCACCCACCATTGCACCAGTAGTAGTTTGGCTACTATTGTGCCAACTACCCCCTTGAGGCTCACTGCCTAGGGCCTTGTGCCTCTCCTGCTCACACTCTCATGCAAACTCCCATGCTAACTTGTGCACTGGGCCTAGAAGCACACCAGTTTGCGTGTTTTGTTCATGAGGCTCCGGTCACGTGGCTCCCTGGGGGGCTGGGCAAAGTAGGAGCTGGGGGGGGGGGAGACCCTCCTGACTCCTCTCAACTGCCTCCCCGCAGCTGTGCTAGGTCCCTGCCACCATGAGCCCTGCTAGGCTGGGGATTGTTGGGGGTCTGCTGTTAGGGGTCCTGGGGCTCACGGGGGCACAGTGGGCTTCCACCTGTGCATCTGACTCCAGAGGCAAGGTGACTGAAATCCCTGCCTACCTGTATTTTGGTGACTGGCTGATCAGAGGCAGGGTTCCATCCAGAGACTGAAACAGTCCATCTACCTCTTTACTCATAAGGCAACCTAGTTGAGAGAATGCAGTGAAAATTCTCTTGGCATCAGAGTACAAAGGAGCCATGATTGCCTTCTGTTGCCAAGAACATCTGCCAGAAGGTGGTTTCCAGTCTCTCTTAGTTACTGATAAACTGCTTAAGATCAAATTACTCATGACTGTACAAATGTATCTGGAATTTTTAGGCCATATGTCAACATTGCCAGCCTTACCTGGAGCTCTTAAAAATGTGTCTGAGGTCTTTGTGCTCCTTGTCCAGACATCACGTAATCAAGAGACCTCAAGACCTGCAAGAGCTAACTTGGTGGTCAGACCCACTAAATGTATGAGCGAAGTGGGTGTGTGGGGATAGTTTTTGTCCCTTTTCCAATTATGACATTTTCTACAGATGCTTTAGACTGAGAGGCTTATCTGAACCTTCTGTAGATTTCAGGAAGGTATGCAATACCAAGATAATCCGAGTTCAGATCATAGGGAGGACATCAATGATAGGGTAGGGCAACATAGCAATGACTCTGGTCACCTCTTATTAGATGACACATTTTTCACTTAGACCTATTGAAAATGACTATGTGCTATCGTATACTTCCTTATCCATTCAGGTATATCTGGAAATGAAGGTCATTTTATTTACCCCTTCAGCTGACATATAGATGTTGGCTAGTGACTAAGATTCTCCCTAATGAGTGTAAGACATTCCCTTATAAACTGAGAGACCTGAGCATTCATGGACCTTACTGTTCAGTGTTTTAGCAACCTTGTCTTGTATTGCAAAGGAACTGAAGGACAATTACAGTTGCCCTACCCTTATGTTCACATAATGGAGTATATGGAGGCACAAGCTGTAGATACAATCTTAATAGATAATGATTGTATCATTACAATCATTTTCTTTCTACCAGGAAAATGTTATTCTTCAGAATGGATACAATTGCGCCAGCAGTTCAAAACAATAGACACCCAGCAGAGTCCAAGGTACCAAAGAATCGCAACAACGTGCTGCTCCTGGAACATGTTGGGCTAGTGTTTTTAACTCTCAAGATTCATCATGAAATATTGGCATATGATGCTTCTAATTTTTAAAATCTTATCTAACAGTATCAGTAACACATTCCCCAGGGATCTCTTTCATACCCATGCTCTGATCAGAACGGTCTGCCATGTGGGACCTCTATATTGACTTTCTCAATTTTTTTGTTGAATCACTCACTTGATGCTCTCAATATCTAACCTTACTATCAAAGCAGTACTTACTGCACCCATTATTGCAACTCTCACTGAGCCTCAAACTTATGTGGCTGGGGTTGTCATATCCCTCCTTTTCCTAGGCAGTATTATAAACACACTCAAAGCTCATCCCTAGGAATCTCAGAATTCCACCCTATGCTGGTGTTGCCGTACCGGCCTTCTTTCCAAGGTTGTATTTCTCAGTGTGAAATGCAGCCTGCTTTGGATTTATCCTGAGTGTTCTATATCTGCTTCTTCAACAGGCCAAGCCACCTCATATGAGACGCTTGAAATGGAAAACTACATAAAATTCTACCTGCCATCATATCACTGCAAGCCTCTTCCTCCAGTTGTCCAGGCACATTCTGTCATAGTACAGGTGGTGTCTTCTGGCTGGCTCAGGAATGTTCCAGTCTCTTACTCTTTAAACCAGCATGGAGCAGACCAGTCACAGACTTTGGTTAAATGTTGCAGATTGACCTAGCATTTAGGTCAGATGGCAAGCCTAAGAGAGCAGTACTTCAAGTGGTACTCACTTGAAACAGTTAAAACTCCTCAGTCCCACTGTCCAAAGAAGCTATTGCATGTCATTTACCACCTGTGATCTCTACTCTGATGTATTTGGCAGAGAGTATGATTGCTCTTCCCCAACAGGAACTGGGGAGATATTGGAGTCACTGAATTGCATAATCTATTCTCCAGTCACATTTTTGTGGTGTTTTTACTAGTCCCTGTTCTGCATTGCAAAGGAACCAAAGGACAATCGCAACTGCCGTACCCTTCTGCCTTCACATGGAAGTATAAGGAGGCACAGGTTATAGATGCAGTCCTAACAGGTGATGCATATGCTCATATAAGCATATGTTCATATAATGAGATGAACATGAGCTGCTACATGTGGGACCCCATAGGTAGCACTGAAATTCAGAAAGTGCCACATTACTTCTTGTCCCTGTCTCTTTAGTACTACTTTACTACACCCTCACTGAAGTATGAAGTAAAGTTGGAACAGTACTAATAAAAATTTCAAAGTGCTTTTCAAATGCCTATATATGATATTGCGTTCATGCACTGATTTTTTTTTAATAAAAAGTATCAAGGAAGGAAGCATGTTCTTGTTAGAAGGGATTGCAGCTGATGTCTACTCTTATGGCTCTTCCAGTTGCTTCTGGGCATCTTACGGTTTACTCTCATAGTAGCTTGCCAGCCTAAGGACTGTCTCAAATGTATCTTCCACATAACTAGAAAATGTGATTAAAGCACAAGGGTCATGATGCTAAGAATTCTGTCCATGAAATACTGCGTAAAACTAAAGTAATTACTATTAATTTCTAACATCCAAGCAGGAAGCTAATTTTCTTTTCCCTGTCTGTTCTGTGCTTTTGTTATCAGCTTTAATTCTAACAAGTCTAGTAGTCATCTAATAACCACATGTGCCTTCTTTTTTTGGTTGTGGAAACAGTAACGTAGAGTAACTCCTGCCTTTTTGTTTATTTAAACCAGGTTTAATAACATTAAGCTGTCCTTTTTTGTAGGATGGAAGAGCAGCTTCTGCTGTCGTAGTTTGTTCTTTCCTGTGCTTCTGTCATCTCTTCACTACTGCTGAGGCTGCAGTTTATATGTTCAGTATGAAACGCTGTCCACCTGGCATTTGGCCTTCTCACAAAAGGTACTGTATGAATTGGTTTTCAAAGCACTGTTAAAGCAAATCTTTCAGAAATGAATATGCTTAACCCTATTTTTGCAGGATACTTGTAGGGAGGTAGATTTAAGAATTGACCTGGTAGGACTGCATAACACTTACAAAACCAAACGGCATCACCTGTAGGGCTGCATAGCTTTGAATTGTGTAATGTTTTAATTGTCGCACTTGTTTTTTATTTACCAGGCAAATCAAATGTAATCAGTGTTGTGTAAACACATTTGATGGCTAGATTACAATTTTAGTTCTAGTTTTTTAACCCTTCACCTACCCCGTCTTCATTAAAGTCTCAGAAAAAAAGTGTAAGATGCAACAATTTACCTACAACTTCAGCTTATGTAGTAAGGTATGTCCTACTTTTTTTGAAAAGAGCAAACCTAGTGCATTAAAATGAGCCTTATTTAGTTTGGTAACAGAGTAAATTTGGTGCACTGTACTAGTTTTTGTAACGGTAAAAACATTTCAGTAATGAGATCCCAGTATAGCATCTACTAATAGTTTTTTGCTCATTGCTGCATGGGCAGAGAAGGAATTTGTTTTCCCTCCTCCCAGCTGCTACATGTGAGGGGTTTTTTTCCCCCCACCTTCTCTGAAGCGTTGGGTGTTGGCTGCAGCCAATGCTGCAGATTTTGACTGGGGTTTGCCAATGCTCCTGTTGGGAATAAATCCCTGAGGTTCTTAATCAGAGGATCATGCCTCTGCTTAGGGTTAGCCTGATTGCCACACTTGGGATCAGAAGACAATTTTACCCCACAGATTGGTATGGACTGTGGAGGTAGGGGTTTGCCTTGCTCTGTAGCAGGGGGCATTGCCCTCTTCTGTGGATCTCTTGAACACATTTTAATAATTCTTGCAACGGGTGCTGTCTTAATCAGGGGCATGTGCGCCTCCCCCTCCCCCCCAAGCAACCAGTTAGCAACTGGGTGGGGTTCCCCCTATGGCCAATCAGCTGAAGGCAGGGAGGTCCCTGTGCTGGCTGAGAACTGGCTATGGCACTCCCACTCCTTGGCCGGTGCTTGCAGTGGAGTACTGGTGCTCCCACCTGCTCCCCTGCCTGCTGCCTGAGTGGGGAGTGCAGCCTGTTAGGGGGTGCACTGGTGTTCTCAAGGGGTGCACGTGCACCTCTTTGCACCACCTGTGCAATGCCACTGAGCAGCACAGTGACCACCCTTGTCCCTGTGCTTTTACCTGTCATGAGTTAGTGCGCTTTTGGTATCTTTGGGCAATATCTCTTGTAGTTGTGTGACTGCAATAGTTTCTTGTTTGGATAGGGATGATGCTGCCTAAACTAGATGAGGAGTGGCCAACCTGCAGCACATGTGCCACAGGTGGCATGGGCAACTCTGTGTGGCACATGGCAGATGGGGGGGGGAATGGGAAAAGACAGCACAGCAGCAGATAGGACAGTAAACAGAAAGAAAACAGATTGGGTGGGAGGATGGTATTTTGTGGCATGCCTGCAAAAAGAGTTGCTGCCCCCCCACCCCCCCAATTGGATTAGTTGACATCCAGAGTTCCTTTTAGCCCTATTTTTCTTTGGTTTAGTCCAGACACTAGATCTTGAAAAGGAAGAAAAAAAAAAGGGGGGGGAGGAGGGGAGTACAGATTAGCAAATAGCAGAGGAACAAAATTATATACTACTGTTTTTAGAAATGTATTTAGATGTGGTTTAGTTAACTTAACTCCCTAACAGCCCACCACTGCTTATGTTCAGTGGATCCTGACCAGGATGAATGTAAGAATAGTCCAGGAATCTGAGTTGTCCCCTGCAGCTTTAGAGACCTAGGCTCAATTACTTTATAACTTACAAGTTCTATATCCCTTCTTTGTGTGCCTCCATTTCCAATCTGGAAAAAGGAAGTAATGGCACTTTCCAGCCTCACTGGGATAAATACACTGAAGATTGCGAGTAGCTCGGCCATACATGCAACTCTTGCAGATACTTGTGGCCCTTGATGGCTTGCTGAAACTCAGTAAGCGGCCCTCTGCCCAAAATAATTGCCCGCCCCTGTGATAAGATCATGCCAGCATCCAGCCTACTATTGAGCTGATGGTTACAAAAGCTTTTTGCATTCTGCATTTTTAGGCTCTAGCTTTCTGCTGAACAAATAATTCTTGTTTTGGCAGATATATAGAGTACATGTGTGACATGATGGCAGAAGAACCCATTATTCCTCACAGTAAGCCGATCCTCATCAAATCAATCGTCATGACTCCAGTACCTCTATTCAGCAAGCAACGCAATGGCTGTCGGCCTTTTTGTGAAGTTTACGTTGGGGATGAAAGAGTGACTACTACCTCACAGGAATATGACAAAATGAAGTAAGTGCAGGTTGCAGCTTGCTCCCTAAACTAAGCCAGCTTTTCTTTGTGCTGTTTTTAGTATTTTTATGTCTGACTGACTTGCCTGTGCTGCTTCACTACACTAATGTAGCCATAGGTCTTTGAATTCAAAGTTTGTTGATGGAAAAATCAGGTTGTGGTCCTTGTACAGTCTCACCATATTGGTGGTCAACATCCTGCTTGCAAGCTGTAACCCTAAGCACAGCCGTGGAGTATTTGAAAGTTAGTATTCAGACTTTTATTTAAATCCAGAATGTTTTGCATCCTATGGAGTATCGTATGAGTTTTAAGGTTGTGCTTAAGGAAATTCAAATATGTAAAATCAAAATTACACCTTCTGGAAAATGGCCATTTAAAAATGAATACTGGTTCACAGGAGTATAGCAGTTGTCTTTTCCAGCTTCCACTAAAAAAAAAAAAAAAAAAAACCATTAT
>NW_005841935.1:1887786-1996541 GCF_000455745.1 Alligator sinensis
GAGTGTTTTTTTTCCCCCCTTCCAAAAAAAAAAAAAAAAAAAAGCATTATCTCAAGTTTTGAAGTAGGTTATACTGACGTGGTTTAAAATGCCTGTGTTATCCCCACACCCTCCTGGAAGTGTAAGGATATCTGCAATTTTTTTCTTAACTCCAACTGTAGACAAACTAGGCAGTAGGAGTGTGCAAAACGGGCTGTATTGGATTCAGATTTGGCCTGAATCAGGGACAGTGATTCAATTAGTTGATTCAGATCACTGTCCCAGATTTTTGGATGAAGCCAAATCCCAATCTGAAGATTCGATACGAACTTGGAGAATTAGCGCTTCAGCCATAGACACAACTTTAAGTGTTTTTTTTTCTATTTACCTAGAAGTAGCAGCGCAGCTTGTGAACGGTGCGATGCTGGGGTGCATGGAGTGTCCCACAGAGTACAGGGGGGCCCCCCCCATGCTCGGCAGCACACCCAGAAGTGGACTGGAAGTACTTCCGGTCCACTTCCAGGACTACCGCCGAGCATGTGGAGGTACCCCCATGCCCTCCCAGCTCTGCGATTTGGCTGTGGGGGGACCCCAGGTACCCCCCCCCCGACCTAAGACGCACCAGTCGCTGTGCCATGGGAGTGCAGGGGGGCGCCCCCAGCGTGCTTCTCAGTGGACCCAGAAGTGGACCAAAAGTGTTGCCGAGCGCGCTGTGGAGCCCCCCACACTCCTGTGGGATGCTCTATCCCAGCATCACAGCATTCATGAGCCACCTGAGGTATGTAGAAAAAACATTTACAGCTGTGTCTATATCAAAATCGCTGAATCTCTCTGAATTGATTCGGAGAGTTCTGATTCGATTCAGATTTGGAGTTTCGGTCACTAAATCGGGCTGAATCTCCGCCGAATTGAATCGGGGACTGAAGCTTTGCGCAGCCTTATTAGGGAGCATTCCTTTATTGCTTGATCATGCTGAATTGACTAGAATTTCTTGTCTTGGCAGTTTTAGTGCTAAAATGTCATTGATGTACTTATGGGAGGAGTCTGGGATGTTGGCAGGAAGAGAGTTACCACCACTAACAAAGTGCTGTAATAACCTGAAGTCCCAAACTGATATTCAGAGAGACTCCAATGACATTTTGGGGCTTTTAGCCTGCTTCCAGTAGTTAAAAATAATGACAAAAATTGGGGCTCACCTAGCTGCAGTGTATGGGGAGAGCTTTCCAAAGAGGCCAAGAGAAGAAGCAACTCTCTCTTGTCACTAAACAGTAGTCTCAGAAGACAGTTTTTTTTTGTGGGAAAATACGTAGTGATATTTGTGAGTTGACAGAATCACTTAAAGAAACCAAACTAAACAAAATAAAGGAACCAAAAGTTTCCAAAAATAATATAAATTGTCGTTTTTCTTTAGAGAGTTTAAAACTGAAGATGGCAAAGCAGTAATCCCCCTGGGGATAACAGTGCAAGGAGATGTTCTCATTGTGATCTATCATGCCAGGTCAACCTTAGGAGGCAGACTCCAAGCAAAGGTAATGATAAACTTAATCATGTCATGTGCTAGCTTTTCATGTTACAGATAGGTTGTTGCTATGGTCTCTGTCTGTCCTAACTGTTAAACACTTAATGATTATTAAACTTCAAGTTAAATTGTTTAATTAATTTGATCCTTCCTTCCTTGTGACCTCATCTCCCTTCCCCCTCCTCCCCAACACACACACACACACACACACACACACACACACACACACACACGTCTTGTGCAAGGCAATTCATCAAGGTAACTGCACAAGGCAACTCTTGGACAGGGGCCTGTCAAGGGATGTACAGTTTAGAAGGAATTTCATTAAGTAGGCATTTCAACAGCAGATCATTATCCCTGGTATTGTTGCTGGGAGCCCTTCCACCTAGTTTTTCCATGCAGTTTTACCATAACTTTTTATTTTAGAAGTACATGTTTAACAGAGGTCTTTATCTTACTCCTCCTCCCCTTCCCACAAAATAAATTCACCAACTTTTCACTATTTTTTTCATGTCTAAGATACATTAGACTACTCTTAGTGCATCAAATTATCAGGAATAAATCCCTAAAATAGTATCTTTAACAATGCCTGTCTAACACTGGCTAACTAAGAGAGAGATTACAGGTCTGTAAAGTATTATCATGCCTTCAGAAACTCAATTTATTTTTCCAAGACTTTCACTGTCGTACTTTGCTCTTTTTTTGGTTGAAAGGGAGAAACACTTTTGTGAGCTATGAAAGCCAAGTTTGTTAGGACTTTGTCACGGGTTCATAAGATCTTTCTTTGCTGCTGCATAACCAGAGTAAGGTCTAGACAACAGAGAGCGAGGGAGATCTCTAAAATATAATGAAGTGTATTAACATGAAGTGTAACTTTTGGAATGCTTATTTACGAGATAGCAAGAATTAATGATGAAGAGCTTTGAACCACTAGTTTGGCAGGCAAATAGAGGATAAAAGCCTGGGAGAGGTTAACTTTCCAAAGTTGTTGTTATTGTTTTACTCTAGTGTATGCTTAGTTCAGTACCTGTGAAGTTTCTCTTTCTGGTTTCTTAGGTGTGGAATAGAATTCTTGCTTAGATGATAGTTTCAGAAAGAGAAAATATATAAGCCAAGCTTGGTTTTATATGCCTCACTTAGAGATAATTTCTTGCCAATTACCAGAGCATTAGAAAACTAAAAAGTTAGCCTTCTGGGGAAGGGATGAGAATCAGATATTAGGTTAATGACTGATACCTTTCCCTGTGTTTACACAAAACGTTTTCCATGTGTTCATGGAACATAAGTGTTTTTCCAACCTAATCCAACCCCAAGCCAAGGCATGTTTGGATGTCAAATCTGAATCCCTTGTCTTAAATAACAGACCTAGATTTATTTCAGTAACTTAATCAGACACCTCTACATAACACCTAATGTACTTTGCAAGAAAATTTAGAGTCATAGGAAAGTAGGGCTGGAAGGTTCATCTAGTCCTAGCCCTCTGCTCAAAGCATAATTGTCCCCAGCTTAGTGTCTGCCTAGCCTGCTCTTGAAAATGTTCAGGGGTAGAAGGTTCACAGCTTCTTTAGGTAGTGTGTTTGTGCTTGACCACCCTTTTATAGTCAGAAAGTTCCTTCTAATCTCCAATCTTAATGTCCTCTGCTGCAGCTTGAGACCACTGCTCCTGGTTCTATCACCTATGGCCAAAGAGAAGTCTCTCTAAATCTTATTTGTAACCTCCCTTCAGGTATTTGAAAACTATCAAATCCCCCCTCCCCCCCCAGTCTTCTCTTCTACAGACTACTGAAAAACTCATGTTCTTTCAGCCCATCATAAGTCAAGTTTTTCAGGCCTCTACTCATTTTTGTCACTGCTAGACTCTTTCCAATCTGTCCACCTCCTTCCTGAAGTGTGGTGATCAGAACTGGACATACTACTCCAGCTGAGGCCTCACCAGTGACAAATGAAGTGGAAGAATCACTTCCCTTGATTTGCAGGTGATGTTCCTGTTAATATAGCTCAGCATGCTATTGGCTTTTATTGCAACAAGCATGGAATGTTGTCTCATTCAGTTTATGGACTACTATAATTCCCAGGTCCTCTGCAATTCTGCAGCTTGGCCAGTCATTCTTCAGTCTGCATTTGTGTATGCAGTTATGTCCCAAGGGCAGGACTTTGCACTTGTCCTTGTTGCTTTTCATCTGGTTGATTTGAGGACCACTTCTCCAGGCTATCCATGTAATTTTGGATCCTAGCCCTACCCTCCAGTGTCTGCAACTCCACAAAATTTGCAGACAGCAAGTTCAGTGAAGTGTACATTTAATCCCATTATCCATATAATTGATGAAGGTGATGAATAATACTGGACTCAGGGCAGACCCGTGGGGACTCTCCCTTGATGCCACCGATGACTACTTGTTGAACATAATGCTCCAACCAATTATGTATGCACTTTACAGTATTTTAGTCTGTATTTTCTTATCTTATTCCTGAGATTTGTTGTGGAAAAGGTGTCAAAAGCCTTGCTAAAGTCAAAGTATTACATCTACTTCTCTGCCCCATCCACAGATCCCATCAACTTTCCGTCACAGAAAGATATCAGGTTGGTCAGGCATAACTTGCTGTCAGTGAATTCATACTGACTGTTCCTGATTACCGTGTTCCCCTCTAAGCGTTACCCAATTTTTTAAAATTTATTATTTTTTGGTGTGAACCTGCTTCATGTTCTTTCTAGGTATTGAGGTCAGGCTGACTAGCATGAAGGATCCCTCCTTCTTCCCTTTCTTAAACATGGGTGCTATATTTGGCCTTTTCCAATAATCCAGGACTTCACCCAACTTCCATGAGTTCTCAAAGAGGATAGCCAGTGGCTCAGCAGTTATATTAACCAATTCCTTCAGTACCCTTGGCTACATCCCATATGACCCTTCCAATTTGAACATATCTAGTTTCTCTAAGTAGTCCTTAACCTATTCTGCCTCTATTCTAGACTGTTTGACTCCTTCCTTGTCTTTGCTGCCAACTGTACTCATCTTTTAGTAGCTACTTTTATTCGTGAAAACGGAAGTAAAAAAAAGGCATTAAATGGTTCAGCACTTTCTGCATCATGCATAATAGATTGCCTTCTCCATTCCATAAGGAACCTATGGCTTGGCTTGTTTGGTATTACTCTTACTCTTTACGTATGTGCGGGCCGGGAGCGATCTGGGCCCTTTTTCGTGCCGCGCGGGCTGTGGCCAGCAGCCCGGGCATGCTGGGTCGGAGAAAGCAGGCGACACACTAGAATTAGGCACGGGTGCGTAATGGTTGATTCAAGATTGTTTACTTGCACTGAAGATGGTCGCGGTGTAGGCTGGACAGTTTCCCAGGCAAAGTTCCGCTTAAATCCTCGTTTGAGGACTCCGACAGTACTCAGATCACTCCCACGGAGCTGTCGAAGCTCCGTGGATCCTTTTTGCACGCAGGGAAGAGGGATACGTTGAGGATTGCGCTCGGCGACGGGGAGAGGCTAGAGGCTGATCAGACCCCTGTTGCCTGCTTGAAATACGCTGGGTCCAATAGGCTCCGCAGCGCTTAGAGATCTTCACAAGGCGTGAAGTCTCCTCCTCCTGGTGTTCGTGGAGTCCTCCAGCTTGGGCGGAAACCACTCAAGCCTTTTATACGGCTAGCAAGCCAATCGCTAGCTGCCACGCGTGAATAATTTAACGCAAGCCAATAATGGGGCTCGAATTAGAATACAAATGGCGGGAACTCCTTGCAACGTGCATTTCTTAGCTGCAAAGAATAAATGCACACTGCAAAGAAAGCTACAAATTGGCGGGAAAATAATTCAGTGGTGCCAAAGCGCACACAAAACAAAAATCACACCCTTGGGTTGTGACAGCGTACTTGCAGAATCCCTTTTTATTGCCTTTTAATGTCCTTGGCAAGTTAGAACACAAGAACTCAAATCATGCCTTGGCCATCCTAACTTTTCCCTGTATGCAGTGTAATTATTTTTTTTTTAATTATTTTTTTTAATTATTTTTTTTATTACTCTCTCTTAATAATATTGCTGAGTTTTTTTTTTTTTGTTTTTGTTTTTGTTTTTTTGTTTTTTTTTGGTAGGATTTCTTTTTCTGAAGACCAGCCTGGTCTGCTACATTTCTCATTCTTCCATTACACTTTAGTAACTTCTTCCTGCACCTGTAACATGACCTCCTTAAAGTACAGGCTAATTCAGGCTAATTTTTCTAGCATGCATAAAGTATCACTAACCTGGACAGTGGATTGTTTTAACGATCTTCTCTGGTAACTACTAGAAATCACAGCTATATAGTTTTAATTCAGCTCATTTAGGGAGGAAACTGCATAATTAGAAATACTGAGCTTTGGCTAACTTTTGTTCTCCATCTAGTTGTTGGCAATCCTATTAAGTTTTTCTACAATTTTAAAACAGCATATATTTTCTTGAATTTTTAATCCTGCATTGTATTTGGTTAGTGAAAAATTATGGCAACTAATCCCCACCTCCAAATGAACCAAAAAAATCCAGTTGGTATGTCAATATAGAATTTTAGGGCACTTCTACATATACTCCTACTAGAGGTGCACCGATACATTGGTTCGTTATCAGATCGGTACTGATATAAAGAAAATTGGCTGCATCGGAAATCAGCCCGATGCAGCTGATAATTTGGCCAATAAATGCTCACGCATGTGCTGCTGCAGTGCAGTACTCAGGCAGCAAGGCACAGAGCCCAGTAGTGTGGAGAGCTGCATGCAGCTAGTAAGTCCATTGTGGTGGAAGGGGAGGGGGGAGAGAAAAGATGTGGGGAGGAGCAGATCAATGCCCCCTACGGTGAGGGAGGGGGCAGGGGCAGGTGCTGCCCAGCTGGAGCGGGGCAGGGTGCGGGACAGCTATGGCTTGTGGGGGGGAGGGGGGCTTCTGTCACTGCTTGCACCCTGGGAAGGCATGGGGGAACATGTGCCACCAGATCTGGGCAGGCAGGCTGGAGTCAGGGCTGCGCCAAGCTCTTTTTAGTGAGGGCTGGGCTGGGGTGGGGGCTACCAAGGGGGCTGCAGCCACCCCAAATTTTGTTGCATCTCTGCTTCCAGCGTTGATGCTGCCCACCTGGCACAGCCTGAGCTCAACACCCCGCTTCCACCTGTGCACCAAGAAGAGCCGGGACTGTGCCAGGTGGGTGGTGTTGGCCCTGGGAACAGGGCTATGGCAAAATTTTGGAGTGGCTGCAACCCTGGCTCCAGCCCGCAGCTGCAGGCCGTCCGCCCCACCCAGCACAGATTTGGGGGCACATGCCCCTCCATGCCCTTTCAGAGTGCAAGCAGTGGTGGGAACCGTTCCCCCCAGGAATCATGGTTCTGTCCCATGCCTGCCCCTTCCCCCTCCGTCACTGCAGGTGGCATTGATCTGCACCCCACTCCCCGTTCCCCTCCCCTTCCACCACAACTGACTTACCAGCTGCATGCAGCTGTGTCAGAAATCAGATCGGTATTGGCTGATATGCCTCCTTAAAAATCAGCTATCGTTATTGGCCCCCCAAAATCTCTATCGGTGCACCCCTAGCTGCTACATATTCTGATTAGTATGCATTGGAACAGACTCAATCAGTCTACTTGGAATGTTCCAGCATGCTGCAGCATCTCATGTATTCAGCATCCCCACATTTCAAAATGGCGGTGGGGGCATTTTAAAGCTCATTGAACAAGCTTTAGTTAAAGCATCCCTACTGCCACTTTGAAACACAGAACACTGAATACACCAGAGGCTGCAGGCATTTTAATTAGAGCAGCTCCTGATAGCTGCTCTAATTAAAATGCTCCCCCTCTTCTCCCCCCTGAAGCATATGTATAGGTCCCCTTATTCAGGCCTCCAACATGGGTGCAAATGCTGTTGTAGTAAAAATATACTTTTGAGGGGAAAAAAAATACAAGTTTGTCAGTTAATGTTAAGTACTCCTGTTTTTAAATTATGATTTTTTTTTTTTTATCTCTTATCCAAAGGGGTAAATTGCTGTTTCATTTCCCAGGCACTATTCTGGTTATATGCAGAGTAAATATTGCTGTCACTTGGTCCAAATGTCCAAGTTAGTCCTATTTGAAGCCTAGGGAGTTATTTTGGTGTAATTCCATATAGTAACAGAGCAAGCTTGCTGGCTGATCCTAGACACCTTGATGGAGTAGACCTTAGTGCTGCTAGTGTGTGCCATTCTAAGCACTAAGGGTATAGACTAGGGGTGGGCAGTTTATTTTGGGCAGAGGGCCTCTTAACAAGTTTTGGCAAGCTGGGTAGCTCTGCCCCTTGACAGGTGCCCTGCCCCCTGGTGGCCATCTTGGGACTGGAAGTCCTGCCCCCTAACCCCAACCTTTTGCTACCAGAAGTCCCTCCCCTTTCCCCCAAAAGTACTCCTTTCAGCAAGGGGTTTTGCCGTCTCGGAACCAGAAAATACCAAAAGATACTCTAAAAAGCAAACATTTAAAACATTCATTAATTTGATTTAAAAAATATTTTTGTACTGGTTTACATATGTTTCTGTAGCATACATAGAGGTGATTGTATATAATACCTTACAATGAAGTCTTACTCTTGTATGTTCTGGGGAGCCTGTGGGTATGTTGGGTGTGGGTGTGTCTGTTGTGGGGGGGTGGATAGGTGTGAGAGGTGTGGGGGGAGAGAATATATGGGGAGGGGGTGGCTATGTGGGGGATGTGGGTGGTTGGGGTGGCTGGTGTATATGTGTGGGTATGGGGGTCTGCATGTATGGCTGTGCAAGGTGGGGAGGTGATGTATGTGTATGGTGGGGGGTGTGTGTGTGTGTGTGTGTGTGTGTGTGTGTGGGACACCTCTCTCCACAGGAGATGCAGCCAGGAGCCACACGGTGCTGGAGCAGTGTGAGGGCAGGGAAATAGCTGGGGACAGGGCTGGGCTCCTGCTTCCTGTTGCTAGGTCCTACTGCTCCTGGCTCCTGTCATCTTTGACAGGCAGCCAGGAGCAGATAAATATTTTTCTAAACTTTTTATAGGTCCTGTGGGCTGGATAGAATGGCCTGGTGGGATTGTATTTTGCCCACCTCGATATAGACAGACCTTAATGATTGTAAATATATTGATGGATACTAATATAAGCTATCTGACCACTCTTGTCTGCATGATTCTATAGTAAAAATGTTCCCACTTGAACCCCGATTCATTCAGGGGTTTTTAGGGTGATTTAGCTAACTGGTGCTGCTACAGGATCATGCAGACGTAACAGATTATAATGTTCTCTGTTCTCCCAACCAGCAGTTCTCCCTCTTTTTTAAAGCAGCTGAAAAGTACATTTGTCCATACCCTATTGTTATATCACTCTTCATTACAGAGGTTGAGTTGTCTGCTCCCCATAGATGCACTGCAGTTTAAGCCTCTGTGCATCAGACTTGTCAAATCACTGCTGTTGGCAGCATACGCTACAAGAAGCTGTACTGACATCTTTTCTGCATTTCTGTGGTAGCAACTTCTGAAGTCTATGCTATGCCAACTGGGCATGGAAAAGTAAAGCAGAAGAAAGAGTTGTAAAAATTGGACAGACAGATGGATTGGTTTAAAACCACTATTATGTTGGCCAGTATGACATGACCAAGAAAAAGATTGCAGAGGAAGCAGATAGAACCCCTTGCATGCTACATGCATGGCGCACAAACTGGAGTGTGGGAGAGTTTTTTCTTTCCCGGTCATCCTTGTTGAATGCTAGAGCTGTGGCAGTCTTACCTTTTTATGAGGATAAAACAAACTGTCTAGCTCTGTTTAGTCCGTTCTTCCTCAGCACTAGCAACAGTTTTCTCAAGTGTTTAATATTCTGGTAAATGCTTTGACACATCTTGGGATTGTACCCTTTAAAATTGGGTCTGAGAGCTCCAACAGCTCTTGATCAAGTTGTTCCCTATTTATACTACCACAAATGAGATCAGAATCAAGTCCTGTACATATCTGTTATATCCTCAAAGATACTTTATTTGAAATATAAAAATGGTCCAATTCTCTCCCCATCTGCACCTGTCAACCCAGGAAAAAGTTAAAATGAAAGTGAAATGGGCATTGTTCAATATGTAGAAGGTCTACTAAAAATAATGTAAAATACTTTACTGTGCTTTAAGCCACTTATTTTCCTGTATTTTTTTCTGCTGTAGATGGCTTCAATGAAGATGTTCCAGATTCAGTTCCATACAGGTTTTGTGCCCCGAAATGCCACCACAGTGAAATTTGCTAAGTATGTTGATGCTCTGTTGAACAAAACTAGCAAAAGTTTTGCTTTCAGATTTACTTAATGTGCCAAACACCAGATTTAGATAGTGAAGGGACACGTTTGATTAAAGTAGGAAATGAATAGCATTCATTTTAACAAAATGAGTTCAACCTTTGTGCTTTGTTTGAATTAACACTTCTTGATAATGTTGTGTTTTTCCCCTTTTAATAACCTGTGAAATGTCTTCGAACAAAATACCCCTTTAAAATTAGGAGGAAGAAAAACATGAGTGCAATTGGACTTCAGCTTTACCAATCAATCCCACAGAACTGCTAGTTACTTGAAATGTTTTTTTGAAGGCAATGGGATTAAACAGACTGATTGATTGATTAATTGCTTTGAAAGTTCTTTAACTTACATTTGCAGGCAAGGTACTTTGAGTAGATGTGATATCTTTTATTGACCAACTGAGTAGTTGAAAAAAAGTTCTTGGCAAGCTTTTGGACACAATTGCCCTTCTTCAGGCATAAGGAGTCTCTGCTGGTCTGAGACTCCAAGGAAAGAGGAGCTAAAAGTGGGTTAGGAAACCCAGTTAACCTACATTTGTTTTACAGGTATGATTTGGATGCTTGTGACATTCAAGAGAAATACCCTGACTTATTTCAAGTAAATCTGGAAGTGGAGGTGGAGCCTAAGGACAGACCTAGTAGTGAACGAGCACCATGGGATAACTTGAACATAAAGGGACTCAATCCAAAGATCCTTTTCTCCAGCCGGGAGGAACAACAAGAGATTTTATCGAAATTTGGTAAAGTGTACCTCTAAGCTATCCCTTGCTAATCATAGGAAAAACTTCCTTTCCCTCTACTAATTGGCTGAGCTTTTTCCTTTTTTATCGCTTCACTTTAATGGATTCTAGCATTTTACATAAATGGCCCCTTTTTACTCATGTTATATTTATCAAGACCTTCTTTAGTTTAGGAGTGTCATGCTTAATTTTTCTTTCTTCTAATTCAGTTAATTTCCATTGCTGTCCAAGGTATCTCTCTAAATTTTTATTCTTTGCTTTGTTCCCTAATTTTCTTGTTCCTGACGTTTGCAGGAGCTCTGTCCAGTATGGTCTATCTATACTTTCTTTTTGTGTGCTGTTTTTTTTGTTTCTTAATTTATTTCATACTTCCATCAGATGATCTTTTGAGGTCCCTTGCAGCCCTTAATTTCTATGATTTGTAACTAGAGCCTTGCCAGTATTGCAGTTATAACAAAGCCAAATCCTCTAACATGGCTTTATTTGTAGTGTAGGCATTTTTTTGAAGCTTTTTTTTCTTTTTAAAGAATTCTACATCTGCCTTTTTTTCACGTTCATGCTCAATCAAGAAGGTCACTTCTGCCCTTTTCATTTCTCTTCTTAGATGGGCATATTTTTGCTATGCTTGTGTGAGATTTTAATCCTTGTTGCTACGTCCTACATTTTATATTGAACTCTAGTTATTGCCTTAAGTTTTTACTAATGTAACTTAGGGTCAAACTGAGTTTTGCAGATGTGTTTCCCAATATGTGTCAGTTGGAGCATAAAATACTTAACTTAATCCCCAGGATGAACCCAGTTTTTTACCGATTTAGGGAAGAAATGGCCATACTTTAAACTGAGTTCCATTCCTACTCCTCCAGTTGGTGTAGAGTCCTTGTTTTTATGTGAGGCTGTGTACCTGCTGTTAAGCCCATTCCAACTACTTTTATAAAATACCCTTTAGTTCAGTGTTTGCCATTAGTCAGTGAGACACCTGGAAGACAGCATCTCCAGCTGTCTTGGTACAGTGTTGTTGCTTATCTCCTTCGTGGATGGTGATTCTCAGTAGTACCTTCTTTATGCTCTAACAAACTAACAGGCAACTAACAAATCTTTATCCTGTGATGTATTTTTTTTGGCTGTTGTATTATGGAAGGAGGAACACTGAGTGAATGAATTGTGCTTTGTACCCTGAGTAAGTTAAATTTCCTTACTGTTTTTAATCTATTCAGTATAGTACCAGTATGCCTTTAATAACTAACTAATAACTTAAAACGAAAAAGAAATTGACTTTAAGCTGGCTTAAATCAATTTTAAATATAAACCAAGACACAACTCTATGGGAATAAGTTTGATCTCTTACTTAAATTTTATTTCTTGATTGCTATGGAGGCTATTCCTGTGAGGAATTGTTCTTTAGAGGCAAACAGTTACTTCATAGATGCTTGAGTCCATTGCCAAATATTGCATGCAAAGTTTGTCACGGTCTAAGCTAATTTGATGTTGGCGGTCTGTCTGAGATTCTTGGCTTGAAATTCCACCTAATAGGTAAACCTGAGCTACCTAGACAACCAGGTTCAACAGCACAATATGAAGCAGAAGTATCCAAATTGGAACAATCTTCAGAAAACATATCTACGGAGCCAGACTCTTCACACAGCAGCAGCACTGAGACAAATAACTTCTTCCACACTTTGGACTGGCAAGGTAGTTAAAGCTACCTCTTTATTCCCTGTACAACACATCAACTGCTGTCCAAAGATTGTTCCCAGGTCCCTTACGAAGGATAGATCTTAATTACTTAAGATTTGATCATAAAATAATCATTTTAAAATAAGTGAGCTTTCCAGGTTTGTAAAAATCGATTGCTCAGCTTCATTTGAGATCACTAAATAAAGCAATGGTGGTCTGCTGTGTGTGACAGATAAGACATTCAAGGCACTCTCCTCTTTCCTGTATGGATGTTGATTCTAAGAGTCTGTCTGTCATTCTTCTTCAGCCTTTTTTGGAGCTGTCTTAAGAGTGGAGCAAGCAGACAATGTCTAAAACTCTGGGACTGAAATGTTGCATTCATAGGGCCCTGGCAGGTGTTATATTTGTCCCACCATACCAACTGTTCTAATGCTATAAAAAGGAACTGGTCATATGTTCATGCTTTGCTTTTTTGTGCTTAACTGACTGTTTTGACATGCATGTTGGATGCATGACAAATTGCTGTTTTGAACAGCAACTTCACTTTCTTTCTGGGATAAATATAGCATGTGATCAGGTGTAGAGACCCCCCACTATCCCAGAGTGCTTGGTTTGCCTGCCAGCCTTCCTCCCTGGCAGCTCTTCCCACGGAGGAGCGGGAGAGCAGCTGGCTGCCTGACAGCCTACCCAGTTGGGATCTGTCAGAAAGCCCTGTAGGGACAGCTTCTGGACAGCCCTGTCTTGTTTGCCACCTGGCAGTAGTGTAGACAAGGCTGCAGCATCTCACCTCCATTCTTTTATCCAACAGAAAAGTTTAACTTTTGTGTGGTGCTATTGGTTATACATGTTGTAGATGATGGGGACTATCCTTTATAGCCATGCTTCTGATCCATCTGTTCTTGGTAGTCAGTTTTGCTGCTACCTTAGGTTTGCTTATGGCAAAAGGAGTCTATGCCTCTGACAGCTGAAGGAGGTGGATGGTTCAGGTGGCATTTGTGGCAGGTGTCGAGGAACAGCAGTCATAGGGCAAAATTGAAAGAAGTTGGTGTGTCCTGTCTGTCCTTTCCCTTCTCCCCAGTGTCTTGTAGGCAAGGCTATCTAGTGTTTGTTCCCTTTCCATCTATGTCTCTTCTGGTCTTTTGTGCAAGGAATTTTGTTTGAAGCCCTAACTCTCTCACATTTGAGCCTAGTTATTTCTTGGCCAAGCAGGAGAGTTCTGCTCACTTAAAATTATTTTAAAAAATATCATCCTTTTTTTTTTCGTCAGAAGGAAAAGGTCCAGAGACTGGAATCAAGGACCACTTATCCAAAGACAGTCATCTGGAACTAACTGATGACAGGGATGAGAGTGAGCCTTCGGATGATGAGTTTGCTACAGTTCCTAATGAAGGGATGGTGGTGTTAACTGAAGAAAAAGAAAAACCCACTTCAACAGAAGATTTACTTTTTGAAGCCAGTTTTGAATCTCCCCCTACCCAACCGCAAGAATCTCTTCCAGAAGAGAAAGTGGATTTACTGGGGCTAGACTCTGATGTTCCCCAAGAACAGAATCCTCCTGCCTCAGAGATGAACTCTTCATCTAGCAATGCAGACCTACTGAACAATTTGTTGGTGGATGGCACACCTCAGGCTTCAGAAGAACCTACTGGGGACCTTCTGGGACAAGGGGAAGACTTCTTTTTCAGCAGTCAGTCTCATCCCTCTGTCAGTGCCCAGAGTACATCTTCAACAGCAGTGGTGTCTTCTGCAGGTATGTAATGTAACACGCATTTTTTTTTACCACCTCATAGATGTATGGCAGTCTGGCACCAGAATCTATAAGTGGAATTTGTTTAGCCTGTTCATAGATATCATAGATTATTTTATTTATTTATTTTTTAGGATCAGAAGGGACCTCAGTAGATCGAGTCTGAGCCCCTGTCGTGGGCAGGAAAGAGCACTGGGGTCAGATGACCCAAGCTAGGTGCTTGTCTAGTCTCCTTTTTAAAGACCTCCTAGGTAGGGGAGAGCACCTCTTCTGTTGGAAGTCGATTTCCAGACTTTGGCAACCCTCACTGTAAAGAAATTTTTCCTAATGTCTAATCTAAATCTGGTGTCCGTCAGTTTATGGTGATTTTTGGTTCTGGTAACCCCAAGGGGTGCCCTGGTAGACAGAGTATCCCCTGTTCCTTGCTGCCGTGGCGCCCGCCCCCCCCAAGAATTTGTAGACGGCCACAAGATCCCCTCTCCACCTTTTTGTGGAGGCTGAAGTGATTCAGGTCACTCAATCTCTCCTCGTAGGATCTTACCTGTAGGCCCATAACCATACGAGTAGCCCTCTTCTGGACCCTCTCAAGGTTATCCACATCCTTCTTGAAGTGCGGTGCCCAGAACTGGACACAATATTCCAGCTGCGGTCTTACCAATACGGCAGAGGGGAAGTACCTCCTTAGACTTGTTCTTGACACACCTTCTAATGCATAAGAGTGCAGTTGGCTTATCACTCGTCACGTTGACTCATGTTCATTTTGGAGTCCACTATGACACCGAGATCCCTTTCTGCTGCTGAGCTGCTTAGAAAGTCACCTCCCAGCCTGTTAGGTGTCTTGGTGATTCTTTGTCCCTGGATGTAGCACTCTGCACTTACCTTTGTTAAACTGCATCCTATTCTGTTCTGCTCACATTCCCAACCTGTCCAAATCTGCCTGAATCTGCTCCCTGCCCTCCAGTGCATTTACTTTGCCCCATAATTTGGCGTCATCTGCAAATTTGGACAGAGTGCTTTCCACGCCTTCATCCAAGTCACTGATTAAGATATTGAACAGCACTGGTCCAAGGACTGAACCCTGAGGATCTCCACTGCCAACCTTTTTCCAGGTCAAAAACAACTTGTCCACCACCACCCTCTGTGCATGCCCCAACCACCTGACCATATAGCAATCTGCGTCACAACCACTTAATTTATTTATAAGAATGGGATGCAACACTGTATCAAAGGCCTTTTTAAAATCTAAGTAATAAATAAAAGTAGATGACATATACCTCAACTCCTGCATCTAAGCATTTTGTGACCTGGTCATAAAAAGAAAAAAGGTTAGTCAGGCAGGACCTACCTGATATGAAGCCATGCAGGTTGCCCTTCAGCATTGTTTTTCCTACTGGACTCCCACAGATGTGATCCTTAATTTTTTCAAAGGGTTTCCCAAGGATAGAAGTGAGGTTAACTGGCTTATAGTTGCCTGGATCATCCTTTCTTCCCTTGAAAATAGGGACCATGCTGGCCCTTTTCCAGTCCTCTGGACTCGCCAGTGGTTCTGCTATGACACTGGCTAATTCCTTCAGCACCTTTTGGATGAAGATCATCTGGGTCTGCTGACTTAAACATGTCCAGCCCCTCCAAATGCCCCTTCACTAGGTCAGTGCTAACTATTGGTGGGTTGGAGTCCCTCCTGTACCTGTCTATAGCCCCTATAGGAGAGAGATCTTTATCTGTGTTCAGGAATACAGATGCAAAGAACTCATTTAGGAGCTCAGCTTTGTCCCTCCTGTCTGTTACAAATTGCCCTAGTCTGTTCTGTAGGGGTCTTATGTTGCCATGCACCTTGTTTTTGCTCCCTATATACCTAAAGAAGGACTTTTTGTTGTCTTTAATTTTTGTTGCCAGCCTGAGTTCCATTTCTGCTTTGGTCTTCCTGATCCTCTGCAAGTGCAAGCCAAGCAGGTATACTCCTCCTTGGTGGCTACCCCCTGCTTTCACAGCCTGTATGCCTCCCTTCCTTCCCAGCTCTTTGGGATTTCCCCGGTCAGCCAAGAGGGTTTATTGGCTCTTGCCAGCCTTTTTGCGCACGGGGATGGTCCCCTTTTGTGCCTAAAGTATCATTCCTTTGAAGTACGCCCACCCTTCCTGGACTCTCATTTCGCCAATACCCTTGCCCTGCAGTGCCTCGCTTACTAATAATCTGAGCTCATTGCAGTTAGTCTTTCTGAAGTCTAGCACTTCTGTCCTACTAGTTATTTCTCACCTTTCACCATATGGTGAATTCTAACAATTGGTGGTCGCTATCCCCTAGGTTACCCTGTATCTGCAGATCACCCACCAGGTCATCCCCTGTAGCAAGCACTAAGTCCAGTAGGGCATTTCCCCTAGTGGGACCGTATACCTCCTGCATTAGGTTGCTACCCAGCATACAGGACCTTCACCTATGTGAACGGGCAAATCTAGCTGATTGCTCCTCCCAGGAGATGTCAGGGTAGTTTAGGTCACCCATGACAACCATGTCTCTTGAGTGTACGGCCTCTGAGAGCTGCCTTGAGAATTCTGGGTCTAACTCATCCTCCTGGTGTGGTTGTCTAATACCCCTATTACCAAGTCCCTTTTCCCCCTGACCCCCTTTGTATTCTGACCCACAGTACCTCAATTTGCCCCTCTTTTGATTCCATCTTGATTACTGAAGATGCGTATTGCTCCTTAACATGGAGAGCGATGCTCCTTGGCACTTTTTCCCCACCCTGTCTCATCTGCACAGCCTATAACCCTATGGTGGGACCCTACCCACAAGGTTTCTGTTAACCCAACCAGGTTGAAGTCTGTTTGCAATCAGGAGTGAGTTCCTCCTGCTTGTTCCCCGTGCTCCTAGCATTAGTATGGAGACACCTAAGCCCCACAGTGGGTGCCCTTGGTACCCCCCCCCCCTTCCTTGCATTGTTTGTTTTGGTTTTTTTTACCAATGTAAAAAACATTTTACTACATGTTGTCTGTTTCCTGTGACTGGATTAGTTGCTTTGTACCATTTAATAGCTTTATAACAGGGTTCAAGTTTTACAGGGAAGGGAGCTTCATTTATTTTTTTAAGCTATTAAAAATATGACACTGACGATGCTTTTTTCCATACAGTTAGAATTTGGAAATACAGCTTTAGTTTGCAAAATTTACTGTGCTTAAAATATTAATACCAAAAATGAAATCTTGCTGTCTCGTATAAAAGAATCAAAAGTTTAAAAAAAAAATTACGCTTCTCTTGATCTATGCATCTAGAACTTGTATGTTGCCAGAAGAGATGCTTTCTTCCAGAGTATGGAGGAGTTTTGGTTAAAAACGGCTGACTTCTTACTGTGCATCGTGCACTTGCTTAGTCATTCTCCCTTCTGACAAGATCCCCTGGAAGTGTCACTAACACAGGACGAACACAGCATTAAAAAGATGCTAGATGTTATTCATCTGAAATGCTTTGACTGTGTATCTGGATGCGACTTTGGCTAGTTGTCACATCTTGATCTTTGCCATTCAGCGTCTATTAAAATCAAGCTGAGCAGACACTATACTATCAGACTGTGCTAAACGTTGCCAGCTGGTGAGTTTCGTAACCAGCTTTATTGTAGTAGATGTTCCATTCATCTTTTTCAAGAGGAGCAAGAGGACTAGGATTTACTAGATCAGTGGTGACCTTTTAGTGCCATGGGCCAGATTGGGGGATGCCACGCACCAGGATTGTCCCTGTGCTGCTGGATTGGGACCTTGCACTCTCTCTCTCAGCCCTCTGCCACTGGATCTGGGCCCTGTGTTGCCTCCAGCCAGCCCTTGTGTGCCTGGGTCAGACCCTGGGTTTCCTCTACGGGCTGATCTAGCATGCTATCTAGCCCGTAGGGATCCCCACAGCTCCTGCCACAGTTTAGCAGCAGGGGAGTGGCAATTGCTGCTACTGCTCCCTGTCACCTACTTTTCAGACCCATGGGGACCCCTGTGGGCCAGATCTGGCATGGCTTCAAGCTGGATCTGGCCTGCAGGCTGGGGTTTGAGCACCTCTGTACTGAAAGGTTCCTGATGTGAAGTGTAGAATTTCTCCAACCTTATTGTAATGTTAAGTCTTCATTTCTGTATTCTTTCAGTTTCAGTAGTTAGTTAGTCAGTGTTGTTGTATGTTGATGATGGGACATTAATTAAAGCATTTGGTTTAAATACCCAAAAGCCAGAAAACAGAGATGAAAAGCTGAATCCTCTGATGCTGATCTATTTAAGTATATGCTACAGTCAGGGTAACTTAAGCAATTGCTGAAATGTGTGTAACTTATTTTTCTTTATCGTTCGTTTATTTTACTGTGGTCACTGGAAAAAAAATCAAATTTAGCTTTAGCATTTTCTTGCATTGCTGTGCATCTATAAAAATATAATCAGTGCAACTCACCCTTTGATTGTGTCTGCTAAGGATAAAAATGAAAAATGCTAATAAATTCTTATGCTGATGTACTTGAGTTTATAGCTTCAGAAAAAGAAGGAAAGAGTAGCGTGGTGTCTCTGATCAGTTCCAGGAACGCTTCTATTGACTAACTTGCATGTTGTCGTCTTAAACCTGTTTTAATATAGGAAATTCTATGTCTGTGCTGAAGTAAATGGTGGCTGGGGGGCTGGTATGCATGCACATGTAGACACACATGCATGGGCACATTGATTCCAGGTTTATGGTGTTGTAAAGTGTTTTAGTATCCTGTGTGATTTATAATCATGTTACATAAAGAGACATCAGGGCAGGATTATCGCTCCTGGATTCTACCTGCGTCTCTTAGCTCTTGAGGCTTTGACCCATGAGGGCAGGAGTAATGGGGCAAAGCCTGAGCCACGGTTTCTGCAGACCACCACATGTAACCCTGTGTTGAGTATAAATATTGTTCTGATTAGTTCTTGATAGTGACCAGTAAAAAAGCTTCCTACTAGAAACTGGGTTTTTTTGCTCCAGTTTTTGCATCAATCTATCAAATTTTCTGTCTTCAAGGATCAGGAGCTGCTGTCTTGTCACTGATTTCTTTTTAGAATGTCCTCCTAATGTGAAGTTTTAGTCTTAAATAATGCTGTTCTGAAATAAGTGATATAAATTTGAGGGACTGGTTTATGTGGGGAGAAGTATCAGTGTGTTTGACTTCATTCAGTGTCAGTAAGGATTTATATTTAAAGGGATAATAGTTTCTTTGAGGTGTGATTGGATACAATCAGCTGCCTGTGTAATAGCATGTAAGTACCATAGCATGTAAGTACCAGCGCGTGGGTTCAGGGACAGACTTGAAACGTTGCCAGAAAATAAATACTCAAAGGCAGCTTCAACTGACACCCATGGCCTCACCTTATTGCCTTTGTCTAAAAGGGTGTTAATTTTTATCCTGTGCGAGTTATTTGTAATAGCGTTGGACATCAGGATAATTTGTTTTCTGCCTTTTTCATTTAGCTGATCCGTTTGACCCATTCAAAATGTCATCAGGTTCTGAAAATCCAACCCTGACTGGCCCCGATCTCTTTGGCGACTTCCTTAATCCAAATGCAGCATCCTCATCCCGTACGTTTCCCTCCGCACACAGCGCACCACCTCCTTCTTCTAGTTCAGACTTCTTAAATTTAGGTAAGTGCACTCTTGATGTTTTCTATAACTGTTTCTGTGACTTCACTGTGTTTGGGGTATTTGTTTCCCAGCTCAGTCGAGGTGGATTAGACACTAACAGATCTTCTTATCTGGTTGCTAATTTTAATAAGATGCATGTTCCTGGTGTATAAATACACATGTCCAAGTAGTGAGGATTCCTATATAATGTCACTTCATTAAGCCTTGGTATTGGAGTTTTGCTTGCGCTGGTAACCTTCTGCTAATCCTGTGATTTTAATTTTTCTGTGGGAGATGGGACAGAGAATAAACAAAGCTTTGTGTTTTTCTATTTCATTAAATTGCTTAGATTGCTAAAGGTAAATGTGATTTATATTTATATTTTTAATGAGGTTCTTGGCATCTTTGAAAGACCATAAGAGAGGAAGTAGGAGTGATTTAGGAAACAATTGATTTGCTGAATGTATACTTAAACCTTTCAGAGTCAATGCTTTTGTCCCAAAAGAATAGTTATAGAATGTATTATATAATACTTTAGAGATCATCTTGTCCATCTGATTTTTTTTTTTAATCTAAGTGCTGTAGGTAAATACGACAAACAAGGCTGTAAGATTTAGAGTTGCTATGAAATTATAAGAGTCAAAATTTTGTCTAGCTCTGGACCAACTGTGTAGTTGGAATAATAAAAGATAACATCCCAAGAAATCCTTGTCTTCTGAAATTATAGTCAAAAGACAAATACATAATAATATTAATTGCAAGTAAGGGGGAAGGGGGGAATTATAATACTAACTATTAATGGCTCTTCAACTAGCGTTAAAAGTAATTTGTCTTCCGGAAACTAATTTAATAGCATTTCTCAATTTTAGATCCTTACATTTGGTAACAAATTTAGATTTTTCTCTCTAGTGAATTTAGGTTCTTTACTTAATGCAAAAAGTCATTTAAAAAAATTTTAAGATCTGAATCAACTCAGACTGCAGAAATAAGACCACCATACCCTTGAAATTCACTGGGTGTCAAACATGGCCTGCATAGCCTCTCTATCCAGCTTGCTGAATTACTGGCAGGCCACTGGTAATGAGGGGACATGACTGGGCGGGGAGTAACGGGTTGCAGAATCTGGGACCTTTGGGCCCTTGGTAGAGATGGTGATCAGCAGCAAGGTGAGCAAGGACTGACACAGCCCCAGTCACTTCCATCCACTTTTCCTGTTTTCATAGCCCTATTTCCCTGGCCTCTGGCCCCTGTTGCATACCCTGTTCTGGAACTGGAGCTGCTGCTGTGGCATGGGGCACGCAGCAGTAGCTCCAGCTCCAGCATGGGGCATGAGGTGGAGGCCAGAGCCACTGCTACATGCTTCCGGCCTGAGCTGGAGCTGCTGCCACTTCTTTGTACCCCACAGGGAGCCCCCCAGATCAGATCTGGCCTGCGGCACAAGGTGAACGCAATACCCATGGGCTAAATAAAGCTAAAAAGAATCTTTGGTCTGGTTGTTACGGATGGCACCCACATGCTTGGAATCTTGATGCAGATATAATTTCAGAGAATAGGATGAGAAATATTTACCCACAGTATAGAAATATTTTTTGCTTAAAAAAAAAAACAGAAAAACAAGGGGGTGTGGAAGGTTGAGGGGAGTAAGTCTTTTGAATGATATTCTGTGTTAACCACCCTGCAAAATGTTCTAGCAGTTACACCTTCAGATAAACTAAATCAGCGTTTCCCAAATCTTGTAGGTTTCTGCCCTATTATAGGGAAGTTGGTCAGTCTCATGGTCCTTCTCCCCCACCCCACTTCCCTCGTTGATGATTGCCACAGATTTTCCTTGGCAAGGGGAATTGGTGTCAGGAGAAGTGATGGTACTGGCTGAAGTAGGGGGCCCACATGATGATAATTCGTAGTGAGGGAAGCAGTGGTGATGACTGATGTAGGATGTGGTGCAAGAGTGGCTGAAATAGGGCAGTGCTGTTGATTTGCCACTGATCTGCTCCCACTCAGGAACCTTTTGCTCCCCCTCTGGGCACAATATCCTGAACTAAACTGTATTATTGAAATATGTAAATACCTGTATCATGTTCAAACCTATATAAAATACTGTGAACTCTATTTTAAATATGTGAACATCTCTGTTAAAGGTGGTGCCAGTCCAAGGAGCAGAATTCAGAAGACCTCAGTTTTTTGTTTCTGGGTCCAGGGCTGATTTGATTTAATGACTTCAAGCTCTGTCCCAGTTTCTGTAGCCATGAGGCTAATGTACTTGGCCACCTTTTGTAAAGTAGTTTGATTCTTGTGCATGACGAGCTGTATAAAGAACTTGGCTACTCCTGTTTTTAAATTTTATAATTGACAAGACTGAAGCAACCTGAATCTGCTCTTTGACATAAAACCAATATTATGCCACATCCCTTGGGCAATATCAAATACAAAGAAAGGCCACACACAGTTTTTTGTTTTTTCCCCTAAAGTTTAATTTAAGGGTATGTTGATTACCCCAACATTTTGCCTGTTGATTTATATTTACACATGTAATGGTCACATTGGTGTAATCAATCAGTAGGAAGAAAAAGGCACTGTGTAAAGCTGTAAACTTAAGTAACTTGGCCCAGTTTAGAGGTAAATTACCTCCAAAAGAAACCTGGGTGGAGTTTTTCCCAAGTTAAGTTTCATCCATCTGCTTCTATTCCTAGGCAGCAGTTCCTAACAGCTTAGGTATTCCCTTCCTTTAAGTGTGCCTGCTAGGTAGAGATAGCTGACACCTATCCATTCCTTTATTCTGGTATAACTTGCATCTGTACACAAACACCATTAAGATGCCATGGTGAAATTTACATTCGTCTTTACCCTTAATAGAATTTTCAAAGATGCTACTTTCTGAAAGTGTCACTTTGTTTTAGGGATTTGTGGGGATAGCTTGCATTTTTCAGAACAGGAGCTAAGTATAGTAACTAGTGGTATCTGTAGAGGGTGGGGATAATGAATAAAACAATAGATGGATAGTTTACCTGGGGTCATTCTCTCCTGGGAAAGGTAGGAAATGGCAGTGCCTCAGGTTCATCAAGTTGGGCAGGGGATTAGTCTTCGTAACCAAATTGATTTCCACCCCCTTCCCCCACCTATTGTTTTTACTTTGTACCTCTTTTTTTTCTTTTTCACTTAATGCATCTTCTTTCCAAATAAATGTATAAGTCATTTGGGATAGGAACCAACTTATAGCTATGAATGTTTGTACAGTGCTCAGCATAGCAGGGTCCTACTCCTAAATTGGGTCACTGTCAATAATAGAGATACCTAGAAGCTTTTTAAGTCCTCCTTGGCTCTCAGTTTTATCATGTTGATTAAACAGGAGCTTAATAAATACACATCAGAAAATGTTTGTGTGCAAAGGTGTTGCAAACATGCAGTTATCAGTTTTCTTGCACTCAGTAGCTTTTACTTCCTCAAAGATCATACTAGACAATAGGGCTGTACAAAGCTTTGGTAGCTGATTTGATCTGGAGTAGATTTGGCCTATTTTGGGGACAGAATGTCTGAATGCAAATTGAATTGGAAGACCAAGTAAAAGCTCTGAATCAATTTGGAAAAACTTCAGAGAGAAATTCAGCTGCACATTACTTGGGGAGGGGGTGCAGGAGCTAGGAGTGGGGCTCTGGCCTGCTGCCGCTTACCTGAGCGGGGTGGGATGTGGGCACGGCTCGCTCCGGGTGGAAGGGGGCAACTGGCAGCAGGGCATAGCCTCTGTTCCTAGAGCTGATGTGGGCATGGCAGCGCTGGGAGTGGGAACTATGCCCTGCTGCTGCCCAGAGTGAACCGGGCCTGCATTGATTCATGGAGCCGCCCCAACTCCCAGCTGAATTGATCTGGGCGCTGGGGAATCGAACTGGCTCAGAGTGAACCAAGTAATTTTGAGAGTCTGTATTTGAGGACCTAAAATGGAATGTAATTTTTATGTTTTTCTTTCATTTCCCCCCCCAATAAGACACGTAACTTGTATCAGGAAATAGACTGAAGAAACAACTTTTTTCCCCTCGGTCTTCCCTGCCATACCATGGGCTCTCCAGGGCTGAATGCTCATGACTGCATGCATCATTCATCCTCTCCTTCCAGCTCCAAAGCTGGGGATTTAACCCTGTCACAGCCACTGCTAAATTGTCACAGCTGCTACAGAGCAGCCAAAAGCTGATGTCAAAGTAAAGCTTGAGCTGGAAAGAAGTGTGTCACGAAGTTTCCTGCCTGTGCTGAGAAAGCAGTCCAGCCCTGGCAGCCATTCCAGCACCCCATGCCCCTTCTGGTGTGGAAATCGGCCTCCTTACTTAAACATGCACCCTGATTTTTTGGGTGGCTAACTTTTGGGGAAAAGGTGAATAGTATGCAAGTAAATACAATAATCACATCTGAAAGTAGAGTTCATGAATTAGTACAGGGACACACAGCTTGGTCAGTACTGAGCAATGAAGATTATTTTTTCTGTTTAAAAGGAAGTTGCACAACAACGTATTTCTTCACAAAAATATAATGCCCAGTAGTAAATGCCCAGCTGAGCTATTTATTGCTGGATAACACAAAGCTGTTGTGGTGATTAAACTATCTTGTGGGACTACTGCACCTGTCTTTACTAGTTGCAGTCACTGACCCCATAACAAGGTCTGCATTGGATCACTTGACATGTTACCTATCCAAACAATTACAACTGTTACGATTTTACTTAAAATACTTGAAAGTATTTTCAAGTTTCTATCCTATATCAACTGTCTTCCTTCACTTTTTTACTTATTAAAAAGAAAACATTTCATATTTTTTTCTAGAACTAAGAGATAACATTCAGTTTAGTATCGAAAACTACAGATTTTAGCTTGTGCTGTGAAGCTAGCTATGTTTAAACACAGCTGAGTCATGGTTTTGAAAGTCACGTAATACATGTGTTAAGGAGTTGTGTTTTGCAAACACTGTCGGACTGAATTGAAAAGCAGTAGCTTCGACATTAGCTTCAAGTTGTCAGCTTGAGAATGACTTGAATCCTGGTAAATGTTTTAACCTGTTATTTTAACATCATTTTAAAAGGTTTCTATCTATGTGAGGGGAAAAATCCTATTTAGCATGCATATAAAGCACTACTGATTCAGTATAATTTTAGACATGTTTGGTTTCTTTATCACCCTTGCAAGCCAAAAAGAGGGTTTTCCCTTTTTGTTAACTTATATTCTCCTCTTCAATGATTAAAATAATGAAATTATTCTTTGGGACTCCTGCTGTTTTTGGCAGCAAATCACTACTATGCAAGCATTGAATATGCAGCACTAGTAGGATGAAGGGTTGTAGCTTGTCCTTCTTTAGATTTGTCTTCTAAGAAAAAGCTTTTTAATACATTTATCTGAAGTGAAGCCAGCATTACCTGAAGCATGCATTTCTGGTCCTAGTTATGCATTAATTTTAATAAAAAATATAGGAATACTAAAATTATTATGGTGCTGTTCTTCTAGGTGAAGTGAGAGGTATGATTAATGTAACAAGCAAAGCCCACTGTACTAAGAAAGCATAGAGTGGCATACAAGTGATCCAAAATGGAAGTGTAAGGGAAGAGAATCTTTCTTAGCAAAAGGCATGGTGAAATTATGGTCAAGGCACTGTCACCGTGCAGGGCATGATGCAAGCCTAGTAAGTGTTTCTGAACTGAGAAGCAATTTTAAGCTTATTGAGTTGATAGCAGGGTCAGTATTCATTAAAATAACCCACAGTTTTGAGATGAATGAATTCCACCATTGGAGTGGCCATGGGACATCAGCAGAAATGGTGAGCCAGGAGAACCTGTGAGAGAGAGAACAACTTCATACAGCAATGAGGAAGGTCCCAGACAACTTCTCGCATCATCCTAAACAAATCTCTTGATTCACAGGAAAATGTTGTTGTCCTCTGTGGTTAAAGACTTCTTAAGTAGATGACACAATTTTAAGTAAACCTATGTTGTGAGACATTGTGCCTAGGCCTTAATAATAAATTAGTCTCATTTTAGGCAGTAGCATGGTATAATCTGTTTGCTGCCAATTTGTGATCTGACCTCCAAGCTCATGTGTAACAATGGGTATGAGGCACTGACTTGTATTGAGTGATTACTTTCAGGGTCAAAAGATGCAAGGATGCTGTAATGGGCCATGGTCGTACAATTCAAACTGTCCTGAAATTCAGCAGCAGAGAGTGGATGGAGGGGGTTTATAGCTGGGGCTTTGACTTGGGCCTATCTTTATAAAAGATGGAAGAAAATCATGTTTTGAAGTGTTTGCACTCCAATGTGCTAGACTGCAGACTATGAAAATAAATGTCTCTCTTCCAGACAAAAGGACATGAGGTAATTGCTTCCATGCGTTCCGCTGAGTTTTATAGTATAGCATGTGGCTCCAAAACAGCAATACTTCAGGAAAGTAACCACCTCCAGCAAAGTGTTTTAAATTAAACTCAGAGTTGCAGTTTAATGTCTTCAATGAGCAAAACCCTTCCGGGAAGTAATTGTCAGTAATCGAAACTACGCAGCGATTCTTAAGCAGATCAAGAATTCCCCAACTGAAAATCCAAATAGCAGTCCTGTTAGTGCTCTTACCATAAAACATAATCATCACTGTGTTGTTTAATTTTCCATTATGAATTATTTTCTAGGAAATCTGACACCAGAGCCAGCTAAGATAACTTCCTCTGCAAGTCACCCAGACCTTTTGGGTGGATGGGACTCCTGGGCTGATTCCTCAGCTGCTGCCAGTGTGGCTTCACAACAACCAAAGAAGTCTGCATTTGAAGGTATTCTGAAATAAAACATACAGTGCATTTTTAGTACCCTGGAGACTGAGTGTTTACTTGCTTGTCTATCATTCTAGCCTCTTGAAACTATGGGGTCACTGTAAGCCTCTTGCTTATTAAATAATGATATTCAGGAACTCAACTTCAGCTACTTTGGAAGGTGTGCTACATTTTTTTTTTTTTTTTTTTTAATTTAATGAAAAACAAAAGAATAAGGTAATACAGATTTTTTTACACCACTTGATTAGCCATAGATATGATAAAAAAGAAACAGTGCAACATCAGAGATTTTGAAGATGATTTTTGGATTGATGTGCTTGGTCATGGAAATAGTACTTTTCTGTCATCCTTTTAAACCTGTCATCTCTACCCTGTATAAAACTTCCTCTCTGTTTTTATTACACAGGCCAAGCTCTTACTACAGGAAGCCAGTCAAGTGCGTCTTCAGGTCTATCTCTCACCCAAGCACAATCTCAAAATTTTGACCCTTTTGCTGACCTGGCTAACCTTAGATCTGGTCTTCCAGGTAACTTCTAAATTTTTTTTTCAAAGGTATAATAAGAATGTAACTCGTATTTTCCCCCCCACACTCTTCGTGCCCTCCCATGACTTTAAATAACAGGATTGGAGGAAATATTTGCATGGATAACATGAACTTCCACAATTACTTTTATAAAGAAGTATGGTTTTAAAACAGTTTGAAAGTAATGTAAGTTTGTAATGCTTCGGTCTCTGAAGGGGTTTAAAATTAATGGTCTAGAGCTTAAGTCTAAGTGGCGCAGGGAGAATAGAGGTGTCTTAGAAATAGAAGTGTCTGTTGTTCAGGGAGAAATCAATTGGATCTGGCCATATGAAATACCAGCTGTTTCGGAAGAATGCATGGAAGAAAGCCTTCATATTCCTGAATCGTCATGTATGTGTAAGAAAAGGAGGAAGTTGAGAGCTGTAAGAACTCAGGATGGGGAGAATGATTCTGATCAGGAGGGTCAGGCAGGGCCAAGACTGTTCTCCAACTCAGTTAAGAGGCGTCAATGGAGGGCAAGTGAGAGCTGGTGGAAGACGAAGGGTGCAGGCTCTGTAACAGGATGTTTGAATAAAAACAGGAGGAAAGGTCAAGCCAGTAAATGCATTCTTCTGTTTCAAGAGGTGTAGTGAAAAAGTAAGATAGATGGTAGTGGGCGAGTTAAAGGGTTGATCTTTGAGACCTGAGAATCATACTGCAGCCTTATGTGCTGCTGGAGAGAGGAGAACAACTGAAGGGTGCAAGGCTGGAAGTTGAGAGGTAAGAAAGCTGTGTTAGGATCAGTACTTTAATTCATGGGGTGACCACCTCCTCCTTTTTTTCTCCTGTATTGTCTGTATGTTCCATAACCCTTATCCCTTGGTAAAATGTTTGCTAACTCACTTTTCTCTAAAGAAAACTCCAGTGTTCCTTTCCCATCTTGTACTGAATCAGCATCCAGTTATCAAGGGTTTCCATCCTGCTGGGTTATGTCAGCCTCCAGTGTGGAGTCTTGGGTTTTTTTTTGCTGATTTGTTTTTTTCCTGAAGTCTCAGTAGCTCTGGATTACTCTCATGTGCAGTTCCCTTCAAATCTTCCCAACAAGATTAGGGAGCCAGCTCAAACTCCTGTACGAAAACAGAGACTTGTCTGCTGGCAACACAGCTTATTTTCAGAACACTGTCTTTTCAAGAAGAGATGCAAGCAAGCTTTATTTGTCTCAGAAATTGATGGAGCTTGAAGTATAGCTTGTTCTGGTATTTTTTGTCCTCAGCTTTCACTGAAGATGTGATTTCCACCCCCCCCCCCTCCTTCTGTTGCATAATAGTACTCCTGCCATAGAGTGAAAATAAAGGTTTGGTTACAAGATCAGAATACTCTAGGGCAATTTGGTTGTGAACTTGCTGTGTCAGCTACTCTATAGTAACTACCCAGGTACGCTCTTATCCCACAGTAAGTATGAAGAAGTTTTGCCCCTCAGTGAAAGTAGAACACATTGTACTGCATTTGCTGCGAGATAAAACTATGCATATAGGCAGTTACTGCAGAACGGATGACTTAACTACAAGGTAAGTAAGCTAGGCTATGAACTTGCAGCAACTTGTTTGTGCAGCTATAACTTGAATATAATCTGTAGTTGTAGCAGTCAGAGTAGGGTTCAGTTCATCCTGTTCTACTGCAAATGCAGGACTAATTGCTAAGAGGCGATATGCAGAGGCACAATGTCAGGAACTGCAAGTTTTCCTCTCCCCTGGAGGAGTTTGAAAGTCAGTCTGTGTTGCAGCTGATGTGCCCAGAGCCCCTTATGTGTGTAAACTGGAGATGCTTCTGCTCTTATTTTGTTTCTATTGGGGAAACAAGCTGTTGTACAAATCTACCATGTCTGGTACTTCATCAGCTTTGCTTTAGACGGCTCCTATGTTCACCGGAGCAAAAGGATTGGATGCACGTGCATGCTGGAAAGTTGAGAAAATATTGCTGATTAACCACTAGATAATGCAGATGAGGCAGAAAATACCTGGAGTGGGGGAACAGACTAATTTGGAATTGGGTTTACACTATTTTAACCTTTACCTTGCTTCATTACCTTGCCAGGTTAATATCATTCAGTTAACACTTTTTTGTTTTATTCCCTTAAACCATTCTCATTAAACTACCTGTGTAAAAACTGACTGAATTAGATTCTTACACACCTTCTCTTTAAGTTGCTTTGTCACTTAATCAGTTTTAGTGGTTCAGATTATGCCCCCCCCATGCTTCTGCACCAGTATAATTTTAGCAGTTTTAATAAGGATGCTTCTGTTTTGCACTGATGTGTGTGAGATGCTAATCTATATATGCACCCAATTCTGAGATTGGGTTACTTTGCACTCAGTACAAGACTTAAAGGCAGGAGAACTGGTTGTGCTTTGCCTTTTTGGTAGGTGCACAACTGTCAGCTGCTTCAGAGCTGTTTCAATTTTGTCAATTGCCAGAAGTTCAAAGAAGAAGCTGAAACACCTGGGGATTGCTTGAGCGCACACGTGCTTTGGGCATACTTTGTACCGTGGAGCCTGAAGAGGTGGCAACACAAAGTTCTCTCACCTGAGAATTATCAATATGTTGGGGAAATTCACAGCTCATGTTTATGGCTGCTTTGTTACAATAGAGCACCCCAAACAGATTATTGGCCCCAATATCATCTATCAGCCCAATGGATCACAGCACCAGGGAGGGGAATGGAGTGATCGGGCTGAGTTCCCTTCCCCAGCCTGATCCTAGTTCTGGGGAGGGCAACTCAGCTGGGCTGCTTTGAAACTCTTGAAACATTTCAACTGCCCTCGGTTTGTTTCGAGACTGTTTCAAAGCCCTTCATTGTGTTTTGATTTCGCTGTTTCAAGCTTGAAATGAATTGACAGTGTAGAAACGAAACAGCCGGCAAAATTTCACACAGCCCTACTAATTAGTTGTATAGAAAAAAAATTGATACCGACTAGTTTGGCTGCTACAACTGATTTGCATGGTTGTCACTAGAAGGTCTCTGGGTGTTTGTCTCATTAGACTATTTGCCTCTATTTTTTTTTCTCCCTTTGTTGCCTTCACTATGAATATTTGTCAAGTGATTGAATACAGTGTGAGAAAAATTAGCCTTGTTTAAACCAATAATAAAAAACAGTGCCTTTTCTTCCTTTTGAAATTTCTTAAATCTTTAATTTTGAAAACCTCTTGGTGTATGCACATGTCAAGCACTAAGGTATTTCAAATGAATTGCTTAATGCAGGGCATCCTTAGAAAACTCTACAGTTCACCTGTCCAGCAAAATATTTGCTCACTAACTCTTTATCTGGATGGTGTAGATGCAACATGAATCTGAGGTTTCACACTCCTAATAAAAGGACCCAGTGCAGTTAGGGTTTGGTGTTAGGATAATGATTCTTTGTACCCTCAGGTCCTGATCCAGCACCAGTTGAACCCATCCACTAGAGGTCTTTCACTGACTTCATTGGGATTTGGATGTAGTCCTTAGTGTCTCCTTTGGACAATCTTAAACTCTGTGATTCATTAGGCAATGGCCATTTGTCACCATAATGTTTAAACTTCTTGGCATTTTCAGGCTTAGAATTGATGATAGGAAAGAAAGTACAGGGCTTCAAGTCTTATCTCACTGTTTCAGACACTTGATACCCTTTGGTCACAGTAATAAATGTCCAGAAATATATAGTAGTAATTTGTTTGGTTTTTATTAGACTGAAAACTTTCCTTAATTTTGTAACTAATGGACTAACACTAGCATAATGGTAGCATTTAGTACTAGTGACAAAGAAATGACAGTTTTGGTTGAAAAGGGGAAATATAGGAAGAAGTTATTAGTGGAGTCCCTTAAGGTTCAATCTTGACCATGATCTTATTTCATATTTTGTCTTGGCACAAAAAATAGGAGAGTGCAGACTACACATGGGGGAGGCCATAAATACAGAGGAGCATCCAGCTATCTGATCTTGAGGTTTGGAGGAATAGAAATAGAGTGAAATTTATACCCTTTTTACTATAAATTAGGAACTCATCAGTTGGGGGGAAAACAGGTGGTGAGATTTTAGTTGATTGCAGGATGACTCACCCATGCACTGGGTCATAAAAAGAGTAAATGCAACCCTTGGGTGTATCAGGAAAGGTATTTCCAGTTGATGTGAAGAAGCATTAATGCCATGTATGAAGCACTAGTGAGACCTCAACTGAAATACTGTATTCTCTTTTGGTCATCTGTGTTCAAGAAAGATGAATTCAAACTAAAACAAGTGAGGGGCAAGGATTTCTTAGGGTGATAACTTTTTTACTGAACCATCTGTGAGTTGGGCTAAAGTTAGATAAGCTTTTGAATATAAAATCTGAGGAAGAATGCCTTAAATGTGAAAGCTTGTCTAACTTTAGCCCAACTACATAGTTGGTCCAGTGTGGTCTCTCATAATTTCTGGACCGCTATGGCTATACCATCACTCTTACACAACTAAAACAGGTACAGAGGAAAGTTGCTAGGAAGCATAACAGAGCCTATTAAATGAGGAGAGGCTAGAAGACCTTGGCTTGTTCACCCTAGTAAAAGAAGGCTGAGACAGGATTGTTGACTATAAATACTTGTAAAGGGCTTAGCACGGGGGAGGAGGAATAAGTATTTAAACTAAAGGAAAAGGTTGGTACAAGAACAAATAAGTATAAATTGGCCATGAATAAATGCAGAGCCCTCTTTCATCTGATTTTCTTTCTCCCTCCTCTTGTACTTGAATGCCCACATTTTTAACTTTTTTCTGTAGAGGCAATATGCAAGGCAAATGTGGAGGAAAATGGGGCAAGCCCATGTTTTTACCTACAGTTGGCTCAAAACTTTCAGGAGGAAATAGTTTTTCTTTTTTGCATATGTGTAAATGGGGTTCTCCTCAGAGTAGATGGCCCCGTACACATTCTTATTTGTAGATGAGCTTAGCCCTAGGGCCTTTCACTGATTAGTTGTGGTCAAAAGCACAAGTGAGTGCTCATGTGGACAACACCTTCTGAAGAACTCCAGTTACTGGTAATTTCCTTCTCATAGGGATGTTGTCTCCTTCTTTCAAAATATTAAAGTATCATGCTGCATTTAAATTCAGATAGGAAACTGCTTTTCAACAAAATGGGCACGAGCACATTGGAGCACACTTCTTCCCCCTCCCCCCTCTCCCTCCTGGATTAAAATAGACTCACTGGTCCAGAGGCTGGATAAAGGGCCTGATCTTGCTGTATGGTGTGCAGTCCCTATGCATGGCACTGGCCTGGCTGGACCCCCATACCTGTGCACAGGGCCGGTGCAGCAGGAGTGCCAATCCAGCCTGTGTTTTTTGTGGCATATTAATATGCTGTGGCGCACACCCTTCGGAAATCACTGCTCCAGTGCCTGTTACATTGGTAATATGCCAGTTGCTGAAGCAACTTGCTTTTTAGAAATCTTCTTGAAGATTGAGTCCATGGAGGCAGTGTAGGGGAGGATTGGCTTCAAGTATAAATCCCTTGCTTGTCATCCTGACTGAAACAAAGGACCAGGTGCCTAATGTGCAGGTTCAGCCTCTCTCCAATATGCATGGTTTGCACTGACAAAAGAGCGGGGAAGAGGGCTTTTACTTTCTCTACAAGCGAGTAAAAAAATAGATGAATCTAAGGGCCAGGCGTGACTGGTATCTCCTGAGTCTAGGGGGGGCACAACTTGTGGGCAGGCCCAGGGGTGGACCAAAAGCCCCATATCTGCTCCTATACTTCTGTGCCGTGGCTTAGTGCTCTTCCCCACCTCAACACACTGCTGGCCCGCACAACAAAAAAACTGCACTGACCTGAGTGGTGCTGTGTTGGGGGTCAATCTCGGGGGGAGGGGGGGTGTCATGTGCCCCCCCCCACCAGTCACCTGTGCTAAGAGCTAGCTGTTTTTTTACCACAATTTCTCTCCCAGGCCTGGTTCAGTATATTTTTCCTCCTATGTAGACCAGTATTTCTTAACCAGGGTGCTTGGGTACCCTGGGCTGCTTTGAGATGCTTTTAAGAGTGCTGCGGGGTGCCACACAATATTAGCACTGTTACGTGTGCAAACATAATTGATAAGATAAACCCAGAGATTTCATATAGAAGTCAGTAGTGTCAAAACAATCTTCCCTGTTATGATCTTTTTGATTTCTTTGCAACAGAAGAATTGCTCTGTTACTTTTCCAGTCAAAAATCAAGTGAAAACTAAGAGCTGGTATTTTCCAAGGGATGCCTTCAGTCTAATGTGGGTGAGAGCCTCTGATTGACCCTTACTAATATTAGTCTTCAAAGCCATTTATTCTTCTCTGAATACTTTTTTTTAATATAAAAAATGAAAAAAGGCTGGAGAGAATACTTTTTTAATGTGACTGACTTCAAAGCACACCTTTTCTTCAACATGAGTAGTTTCTCAGCACCCATCTTATAATTATTAGTGTAATAAGTATAATAAGTTGGTAGTGAAATCTATTGCATCTCTGAATAGGTTTTCTAGACAGCATGTGCATTCAGTGGATCAGACAAGGATTTAGCATTGGTCATATAACAGAATGAGTGGCAAGGTTAGGGAAGCTGAAGAATTTTTGAAACAGTAATGAATTTCTAGACTTCCACATCCAAGTTATCTGTGGTTCTTTGAAACTCTTGTCAAGAGATTTATTTTCAGACTTGTTTTACACATTCTTCAGATTGCAGAGCTGCTCGCTAAACCCAAGAGGGCAGATGTGGTTACCCTTATTAGTCTGAGAACACACAGAAGGTAGGGCAGGGTGGAACCAGTTCATCTTTAAGGTGCCACCCTGCCCTACTGGCCTAAAACAAGTGGGGAGGATATCTAGAATAGAAATGAGTTGAATCTGTTAGAAGAAATTAGGGATGTAAGAGGTATGACATGGTAATTTATACTATTTAATGTTTACTGTTTACCTCCCAGCCTGCTATCAGGGGAACAGCTCTGGCATGGGTTGACCAGGTGGCAGCATAGATCTGGGCTATAGCATTGCACAGCTGCTGTGACAGGGAGATAACTAGAGGTTGCCTGGCTCCGTTCCCCCCAGGTAGAGTTGTGCAGCAGAACTGGCAGGACTTAAATAGGAGCAAGTGCAGTGGCAGGCTGCCATCAGGTGCCATAGGGGTGGGCTGCATGCAGCCAGGCCCTCCTCTTCCCCACTCCATAGCAGGGGCTTCACAGGGGCCTCTGCCTGCCTGGACAGCTATGCTGCACCCAGGTGATGCCTCTAGCCTATGAGTACCTGGAGCCCAAGGTAGTACCTCTCTCCTGCTCACCTGTCCCCAGGACTCTGGCAGCTAACACTCGGAAAGCACCTGTGGCGACTCTGAGCCTGCGGGCACTTAGTGGATGGACATGGTGTACAGGATTGCACCCAAGGCATCCACCTGTGGGCTAAGCACCCTCTGCTAGGAGCTGCGGCACCAAGGCAAGGCCTCAGCTGAGTGGAAGGGGCACAGCCTGGCTGCATCTGGGCAAGGAAGGGAAGGGACTGCATTGCCTCTGTCTGCCACTGCCCTGACACTGGGCAGCACCAAGCTGGTGATCCTGCAAGACCCTGTATCTTGTGTTTTTTCTCCTGCTGCTGGCATCACTGCCTGCCCACTCCTGCACACTCAGTGTGAAGCCTGCTGTGGCCATGGGCTTCAGTCCCAACTGGTGGCAGCTCTCTCCTGCAAATCACCCTGAGTCCTGGCTCCCTGTGTTATCCTGCCCTTCTGCCGTGGAACTGTTTAACTGATAGAAGAAGTTAAATGGGTAATTTTTAAAATTTATAAAACATTTCTATTAGGGATGTATATAAGATTCATGTCAACCGTTTTTAGGTTCTTCCAGTGGCAGTTTCTCACCTGGTGGATTTGCTCAGAAGTCTGCTCCTTCTCAGAAACCAGGCAGTGGTCAGTGGCAAAAGAACAAGCCACAAACTACTGGTTCTTCATGGCAGCCCCAGGCTAAACCCAGTGCCCAGGCTAAGCCCAACTATACAGTGAACTTCAGTGTTATTGGAGGGCGTGAAGAAAGAGGTATTAGAACTCCTTGTTTTGGTAAGTGCTGTTTCCTGAAATTATAGCTATCATTCATTATGTATGAAATTCTTGGGCTATCTCCTACCTACCAGCTTGCCCTTATGGTTTTATGGAAACTGAAAAGAGAATCTCTGAAAGATGACTTTTAGTGCTGTTAAAGACTTTATAGTTGTATGTATTGAATTACCTCTAATAGTAACATGAATTAAATAAGCAGTAGTTTAAAATCCATTTTTCGATTGTCCCTTGTAGTCTCTCCAAACTTGCTAGCAGACATTAACACAACAGGGAAGCCAGCTTGTCAGAATGTGTTCAGTAAATAAGAGTGGGAAATACTCTGGCTCACCTAGTGAGGCAGCTTTATTCTTAAACCACTGACAACATTGCTTGCTCTCAAGCGACCTGAATCCTTGTACTCAGACTTATTAGATGTTTCTTCACATGATTGTGGTTTGGATGGCTTGAAAGTGCTGTCCGAAATGTTTAGACCAGGGGCGGGCAAAATATGGCCTGAAGGCTGCATCTAGCCTGCCAGGCCATTCTATACAGTCTGTAGGGCCCCTACAAATTTTAGAAAATTAATATCCATCTGCCCGGGCTGCCTATCAAAGATGACAAGTCACCAGGGGCAGTAGGATCCAGGGGAAGCTGGTGGCAGGATCCAGCAGCCATAGCAAGGCCAGCCCTGCCCCCCACCCCCAGCTAGAAGCTTCTGCTTAGCACAGGTTTCTGGCCTGGAACCCTGGGGCTGTTCCTGCTTCACTCCACTGGAGAGGGAAACTTGGAGAAGAACAGAGGGAGGGGAGTACCACAGGCAATCAACCCAGTCCTCATGGCTGGGCCAGCTCCCTTGGTCCTGGCACTGCAGCTGGGGAGCCACATGGTGCCAGAGCACATGTGGGGGTGAGGAGAATGGCGGCAGGCAGGGAAGAGGGGAATGGCAATGGCAGGCGGCGGACAAGTGGCAACAAGCGGGTGTGTGGGACCCGTGCCAGTATCCTGGGGCCAGTGCCAGCAGGGGCCCAGAGTGGGGCGGCAAGAGCACAGGGCTTGCACTGGCAGGAGCTCTGGAGCTGGGCCAGGTTGTGCCAGCAGGGAAAGGGGGGAGCTGGCCTGGCTCTAGAGCCCCTGTGGACTTGGGCCTCACGCTTCTGCCACCCCACTCTAGGCCCTGCCGGTGTTGGTCCCAGGCCACTGGCATGGACCTCATTCTCCTGCCTGTGCACCTGCTTGCTGCCAGACCCCCACCTGCTGCTGCCATTTCCCTACTTCCCCTACTTCCCAGCCTGCCACCATTCTCCCCACTGTTCTGGCACCATGTGATTCCCGGCTGCAGCACTGGCCACAGGACTTGGAAGGCGCTAGCCTGGCCCCTGTGATTCTTGGCTGGTTCTGCTGCACTGGCTGGCCTGGGCTAGCTCCTGCTGCATCCTGCTGTCTCAGGCATACTGCTGGGACGTGGTGCTGGAGTGGCAAGCTGGGGGAGATGGGGAAGGGGAAGCGGCAGGAGAAGGGCAATGATGGCAGACGGGAGGGGGAAGTGGTAGCAAGCGGGAGCACAGGGCCCGTGCCAGTGCCAGGAGTGGCGGGAGCACAGAGCCCAGGCTTAGAGGAGCGCTGGCAGGGCCTCTGCCTGCCACAGGGGGAGATCTGGATAAGCTATTATACAATTGCTTCTGTGTACACTACACACACCTAAATCAGGACAAAATATTTTTTGAAATGAAATTAATGTTGTAGTACACGATTGGTTTTTAGACTATAATTTGGTATTTTTCTGGTTCTGAGATGGCAAACCCCCTTGCTGAAAGGAGTACTTCTGAGTGCAAAGGGAGGGACTCTTAGTGACAAAGGTCAGGGGCTGGGGGGTGGGACAGGACTTCCAGTCCCAAGATGGTGACCAGGGGGTGGGGCACCTGTTAAGGGGCGGGGCTACCCTTGTGGCCCTTGATAGCTTGCCAGAATTTGGTAAGCGGCCCTCCACCCAAAATAATTGCCCGCCCCTGGTTTAGACTGAATCTGTAAATCCAAAATATCTCTTTGGGGGAGAGAGAGGCAATGAGGTGATTTTCAGCTCACTTGTCCTGAAGGCAGCCTGCAATACACCTTTGTCCTATTTTTTGTGTAGTATTAATTGCTAGGTTCAATGGCTCTTTCAGAAGGATGTCTTCCCTTTGGTAACAAATTTTATGGTATAGTGATATATCCTAGATTACCCTCCTAGCTTGGGGTCTAGCTGTGGCTGTATGGAGCTAATGTGTGAAGCTTACAGCAAGCTGATTTGCCCTTCTAGAAAGCCTGTGAGGGTCTTGGATGTCCTGTAAAAAAAGGAACAAAATTTAGGGAAATCTAATTCTATCACCTAATCTCTTCACCCCCGCCTCCCAAATTGGTCAGTTTTCCCTACCCATGAACATTGCTATACTGCTGCATTCCTCAAATTGTAGCTGAGAATTATGATCATGTTTGAAACTTTACTTTCAGATGCACTTCATTTTCAGCCATGACTTCCATCTCAGGGCAGTATGCTTACCACCTTTGCCACAGCAGGATGCCCAGTAAATGTCTTTTATCACTTTTTCCCCTTCTGTTGTATAGGACAAAAGCCAAAAGTTTCAGAAAATGATTTTGAGGACCTGTTGTCCAATCAAGGATTTTCAGCTAAATCAGATAGAAAAGGACCAAAGACCATTGCTGAAATGAGAAAGCAAGAAATGTCCAAAGATATGGATCCCCTAAAATTAAAGGTTTGATGTTTTAATAAAGTAACTGTGATTTCAAATGTACTTTTATCCTGTTGTCTCTTAGCAATGTTGATAGTGGAGCAAGGAATACACTGAAGGATGAAACCTTGAGTAGCAGAATAGTGGGAAAAACTAAGGAAAATTTACATATATATCTTTCAGTGGTGGGAAAGAACTTAAAAGGAATTTAACTTTTCATCACATCATTGTATATGCTGATTGATTAGCCTGAGCAAGTATGCTTGAGTGAAATCCTATGTAGGGGAGAGAGAAACTTGTTGAGGACAGAGGGTTTCAGATGCCAGGGCTGGTAAAATCATCAAGTGTGGGTGAAAATTTTAAAGGAACAAAGAGGAATGTTGTGCAGTGGATGTTACTGCACAGGCCACCTCCACCAAAAGAGGTGGTCAGCACTCCTAGAAAGGATTCATAAGAAATGGCTGAAAAAGGAATCCAAAAAGTCCAATTGATAGATGGATGAAAAAAAGAAAGCAGTGAGCAGAAATGCATGAACAGAGTCAAACATGGAATATAGAGCAAGAAGACTGAGGATAAAAAGGTCCCGAGGAACAGAATTACCAATGTAACAACCAAAAACCAACTAAATAGAAGCAATAACCAGTTCCAACATGCTAGACTCTTACTTAAGTTTACATCTAATGTAAGTTTGTTTTGTTGTTTTTTTCTTCACTAAGTAGTAGGAAAAGATCTTTTGGCTTCTGAATAAAAATTCACAAGCCAAAAAGTATCTCTCCAGTTCCCTATGAGCATGAATGTTGTTGACACAGTATAGGATAGGGTCATGGGGCCCACAGGACTGTATCATACGGACATGAGCTTACCCAGTCTTTACACACAGCTGTAGTTTCTCATTTCTTTCCTGCCACATCTTGATGTCAAACTAGTTATTGTTGACAGATATATAGCCGAAGTAAACTCTTAAGAAGTGGGTCCGGATCTTCTTTGGGGCTCCAGCCTCCCTTACACCCCATCCTAGCACCACTCTGTTGTTAACATGTCATTTCCACCCTTGTTCTCTATGGGTCTTCAGTCCAATTTGCAAAGAAAAATGGTGTCTAACTTAAAGATGGAGCAGGACCCAGGCAAGTCTTGTCAAGTAGAATCCTTGCTCCTACACATTGAGCCTGCCAGTCAGGAAGTGGCTCAGTACTGGGCTTGTGGGTCTTACTTCCCTGCCCAACCCTTGTGAAGAAGTTAGTTGGAATAAAGAAGAAAACAGGCAGGCCCTACAGGCCTGCTACCACCTGCAGCTGGGCACTTCTATGTCTGTTCAGGAACGATCTTAGCAGCACCTGCCACCTTCCCTGGTGCATCAGGGTAGTCCTCCCACCCTCCACTATCATGCTTCTAGTGATCCTGAAGCCTGACTCTCTTGCCAGCTATCTGTTGCTGGTAGCAAACCCTCAGCTCCCCCTTCCCTCTGGTTTCTGGGGCTTTAAAGCAATAAAAGAAAAAACCCAAAAGTAAACAATTGCGCAGTGTGCTGCTGGCAGTTCTGATGGCCAGTTCCTCTGGCCCATCTTCCTGTTGGTGTTTACTGCCTTCCCCGTTGCCCCAGCTTCCTTTAAACTGTTGGAGCCCCTCTGGGCTCCTGGGACTCAGTTTTCTCAGCCCCACTCCCTCTGGAGCTGTCCAGCAAGCATTTGTCTCTCTCTCTCCCTCAGCACTGGCAGTGGGCCAGCAAACCCCCATGCTGCCTTGGGCAAGGCAGCACTTGATCCAGCAGCTGCTCATGAACTGGGCTGGTCCCCTCTTGCTCCCCATCATGGGTTCCAGCTGTGCAAGTGATTCTTCCCTCTCTGCAAACTTGGAGGGGTTTGTTTTTATTTCTTTACAAATGCCAGCTACTAATTTTAAGTTATCAGCACTAGTATTAGTAGAAGAAATGGATGATCATTTTGTAACATGAAGATTACCACACTACTTGGCTATAGCTCAAGATGGTATACTGACTGAAATCAAGTCAGTGAATTACTCAAATTGATTCAAATCTAGTGCAAAATGAGAGATCTTTTGTACATAATTTTTAGGAACTTCAGTTTTTGAATGGTTTGCAATTCCTGTAATATCTAAATTAAGAACTACTTACAAGCCAGCTAGCTTTCCAGTGGCAGTTATGAAAGCCAGAGATGACAACCCAACAACAAGGATTGCTAGCTACATGGTCAGCTGATTTAAGAGCACATTTGCAAAGTTCTCTGGAAATTGTTTTCAAACCAATGCAGTTAGGCCAAACTTTATATCCTTGCACAAAGTAATGGGAGAGGAATATTATCTACAAGCAGATTTAAAGTGCCTTTTACCCCAAGTGGTATTCAGTTAACATTTTTTTTTTTTTCTAATTTCTTTCTAGATTCTAGAATGGATTGAGGGAAAGGAGAGAAATATAAGGGCTCTGATATCCACTCTTCACACAGTTCTTTGGGAAGGTGAGAATAGGTGGAAGCCAGTGAGCATAGCTGATCTAGTTACCCCTGAACAAGTAAAGAAGTACTACAGGAGAGCAGTACTTGTAGTTCATCCAGATAAGGTAAGTAATATTGGTTATGTTCAAGGCTATTTCTGAAATAGTTATTGACAATTGGAAATCTACGGTGTTAAAAGGAAAATCAGCAAAGCATACTGATCAGTGACAAACCCATTCAAACACTGCAAACTCTTAATGGGGAAAGGTTTTTATATGGTCTGAGACCAATAGGCTACGTGTAGTAAAACCAAGTTTTAACTTTGTCACTTTGTTTTGGAGAAGTACTTTTCCACTAAACAATTATTTGTGCTGAATTCTGGGGATCTTTCAGATGACAGCATCCAGCCATGGAGGTTAGATGAAAGGAAAAGGTCCCCAGTAGGTGATCTGAACAGTGGTGGCAGCAGTATCTACGTACCACCCTTTCTGTGGCCAATCAGGATTGGAATAGCCTCTTCCCTTTCACAAAGGAGGACTAAGAACTACTTTGACCATTGCTTCACGTTATTTGTTGTTGGACTGTTATCCTGACAAACTGCTTTCACTCTTTTCTCCATATTCTGGATCTTGTCTTCTGAATTTGGCACACTGCTATCCTTGGACAGTACACAGTCTCTCAAATTTACTTTCAGTTTGCACCTTCAAGACACAGACGAAGTATCTCATTTCAGCTGTCGGCAAGAGTATGTACTGATGACACTAGGCAGTTTGCACCTCTCAGGGCCTCAGTTCTAGGCTGTATACATATACAGAAGGGTGAATGCATCTCTCATTGTTCGCTCAGATTTTCAGGCATTTTTTTAACATCCACAGAGGTTAGGATTAAGGAGGTTCCTTTTAAATGAAACTTCAGATGTTGGCACAATCCTGTAGCACGTTTTGCTGTTGGATATATAGGGCCCTTTTTTTTTTTTTTTTAGGCACATCTGAGGCAAATGAGTTAATTGGGAGGGTGCTCTGCCTGCATTGTATCATTATTGTGCAGAAGATTCCTTAGACCTATTTTAGACTGAACTCCGTATTGAGACAGAGCTGTCTATTTTTGTGCAATTAATACTGAAGTTTAGGGGCTTTCTTAGTTGCAAATGGATGTTCCATCAGAAAAACTTGGCTCTAGTGCAGAAGGATTTAACGCCATTCTTGGAAATAACCCTTAACTCTTTTTTCCTGTTGTGCTAATGCAAGAGCTGCCATACAGTAGCTTCTAGAGCAGGGGTGTCAAACTGAATCCAGACTGTAGGGTCGTCTCCCAGGCCAGATTTGTAGGGCCCTGTTGTCTGGCCCTGGTGGCAACTGGGTCCAGGGGTATGCTGCTGCATGGAGTTGTGCTTGTGCAGTGTAGAGCCATAGGCATTTGTAAAAAAAGGAGTTGGGGCATGGGGAGGCACAGAGCTCTAGCCAGGCAGTGGCATGGAGCCATGGATGTGCGGTGGTACAGAGCCAGTGGCAGTGTCGGGAGTATGCGGTAGTGCAGAGCTGAAGGGCAGGGAACTTCTAGTAGCCCACCAGACTACCAGGCCATTGTTTGACACCCCTGTTCTACGGAGATTAAATTTTGAATTTTTAGGAGCTCCCAACTGAAAATGAAAATTGTTGTCTGGCAATTCCTCTAAAATGAGAGACTTGTTTAAGTACAACATCAATTACAGTGAGTAGATTAGATTAAAGATTTGAAATGATACAAGCAAATTCATAAACTGTTGATGCTGTTTAAAATATGACTTTTGAACATATGAAGACTTTCATGGAGGGGGAGGAAGGGAGACGCTTTCTCTTTGGTTGCAAAAAGCTACACATTTATAGCACACTAACAAAGGTAAACATAACGTTTCTGTTATATGAAGTGTGTATCCAATGCACTGGTCCTAAACCAGACAGGAGGGTGAGAGGTTTTTTTTTAATTGGTACAGCAACAACTTTCTTTCAAGCCCTACTTTAGTTCTTAGTGCCTTTGTTTTCAGTCAGCTTCTCATACATTTTCTTGTTCACAGGCCACAGGACAGCCTTATGAACAGTATGCCAAAATGATCTTCATGGAGTTGAGTGATGCATGGTCAGAGTTTGAAAACCAAGGATCAAAATCCCTTTTCTAAAAGTTCACCTTGCTGTGATTTTCAAAACGTATTTGCTACAGAATGGAGTCCAGCACTGGTAGTCTGACCTTACCGTCTCTGGGATTTAGGAAAGATTTTGTTCTGTATGACGTCAGCAGTGTGTGAAATCGTACACTTAAATATGGAGATGCATTTTATAAGACGTAGAATTTAAAGCATTACACATATGCACTAAAAAACCCCAGCTGTTCAGTTCTTCAAAATCATAGCCTGGAAGTAGAGATTTTCATTCAGTTTTAAATATGGTAAAACAAATTTTAATGATGCCCACTGAGATTTGATGTTGGTATCCAAGAATAAGACATTCCAAACCCAGCGATTTTTTTTGTTTTCTTAGAAAATAAGAGACGACCTCAACTTATGGTTCTGTTACTTTCAGTAGTTCTTGTGATTTGAGTTTGATGCTTGCCTATCGCCTTACTCCAAGTGCTTTAGCTCCATCACAGTGAATTTGCTCAGCATATCTTTTCTTGAATCTATGTGAGGTGTACATTTTCATCTGTATGTTGTGTACTCAATCTGATAATCATTCTGTAAATAATTAAAATATTTTCTGATAATACCTGTGTTCCTTACAATGAATTGACAGTTACTTAGCCAAAAAGTTCCCAGTTACGGGAAAGCCCGCCAGGGTGGTTCTTGACTTTTTTTTTTCCATATCATGAATTTGGAAATATATTTTGGCTTTAATATAAGGACTGCATGTTCTGTTTTTTTTGTTATTTATTATGAATTTTTGGAAGGTAATACTTGTGTGATTTAGTGCTTATTTTCCTAATCCTATGAATTGTATGGTTTGCTTGTCTTTTTTTTTTTTTTTTCAGTGGAATGTGCCTTCCATTGGTTTTATATAAATGCTATAATAGAAAAATAGTGTCATTTATTCTGAAACTTGAATTGTGAGCACAAAACAGTTTACTCTGATTTTGTCTGTTTTAACTGAGTAAATGTTACATCATTAGCTGCCTTGGAAAGCATTTACTGTGCTTCCAGATTCCTTTTGTGGCATGTTGAGTAGTTCATTGATTTCTTTTTCTTTTCCCTTTTTTTAAGTGCATGGATATCTGTGTATACAAAAAAACAAACACCCCCTGGTGTATAGTGTATCTCATGCCTGATGTACACTGGCTAGTACAAGACCTGTAGAGAACCTAGCTCGGGAACAAAACTTGCTGCATTATTTATCATCCCTTTTATGAAACTCAGTTAAATGTTAATTCTTCAGTAATGTTGGGATAATCGATTTACAAATTATTAACACCTATTATACAGCATTGTACAACTCCAGACAGCAAATCTCACCTCTGACACGTTTGCAAAAGGTTTTCTGAATGTAATATTTAGGTTTGGTGGCAGTTCTTGAAACTAACACTGTTGCTTTTACCATCAAAGTAACTATAAAGGTATTTTTTATCACTTTGCCATGGTCTTCCATTTTGGTGGTTAACTGAGAGAAGCTGTGGCAAAGTCAAAAGTTGTACTCTTTCACTGAGTAGTGTCCAAACAAAAAAAGCTAGTCAAACCCCCCAAAGTGAATGATATTACATAAAATGAGCTTTTCCACTGCCAAATCCACTTTGCAGCAAGGGGATAGAGATGATTTATGGACACTTTTTTCAACTCGGATATAGCTCAGTTAGTTGTCACCTTTGTGTATATGTATACTCAACTACTGTTAAGTTTTTAACTAGAGGAAAGGTCCGAGGTTATTGGATTCTTACCTGTAGCACAACTCGAAAGTAGACTTCATTTCATTGAATTGCTAGCTTATGAAAGTATATCTGCCTCCCCTGTGGTCTGATACAAGCTAGCATTTGGGTACATCATAGTTTTAAATGGAAGGCCTGCTTTCATGAGGGTTAAGGGCCTCTACATAGGGCAGAAATGTTAACAATAGAAGGACTCTTACACCACCTAATTGCAGGTTTGTAAAGTGCAGGACAAAAGGTAGGCAGATGCAAGGCTCTGTGATGATTGATATCTGGGTTGCACTTTGATATGAAATAAGGAGACATCGATCATAGGATTGATATGAAATAAACAATGCAGTACCGAACAGTGCTGCTTTCTTAAGAGAAGGAAGGAATCCTTATGTTCGGCATGCATTCCAGGGCATTCGGGGACCTATGTATCTTTTTAAAGGGACACAATAAAATGTGGGGTATTTAAAAATGTTGATAGAAGTGAAAACTCAAATTGTGACAACTGGAAAACAAACTTTCACTAATTTCACTAATCTTTTTGTTTGTTTTAAATTACCTTTGAGTGTTTGATAGCACTTTTTATGTGCAGTTGGTTTCACCTGCTTTGCTCACACAGCATTTTGGATAGGTGTTTATGGCATTGAGAGTTAGCCCTCAGGTTTTCTTCCCTTTCAGAAGAATTGATACAGTAACTTGAACACATACAGGAACAGAAGCACACATCATTTTAAAATGTACCTAGATTTCAAGTCTAGTGTTCCTGTAAAGTTACAGAGAATTAGGGAGTATAGTTGTGGATTTTTATGAATGAGCAATTCTGAAACTGAAGATCTGGTAAAGCAAGGGAGTGTTGAGGGAGAGGTGGGAAATAAATAGTATTAGTTTTTCCACCTTCAATTGTTATATTGTATTGCAGAGAATTAATCACCACAAGCATTGGATGAAATGATTCTGGGGTAGGGAATGATCTAGCAAAATAAGGTACAGAACAGATAAAAATGAATTAGTGATTCTTACCAGGGAAACTTGCTTTTTAATTATTAATGGATACAAGATATGTACAGAAGTTTTTAAATTTCACTTAAAACCGCCTCAAAAACCTTCTAAGCTGTATCTCATAGAGTCTCAAGGAAGAACATTTCAGATGACAATTGCTCTGACCACTGACCTGAAACACTTATTGAAGTTGTTTGCTTCAGAAGAGAACGCGGTGATAAAACCACGTAAGGAAGAGTGCAGTGATGCCTACATAATAGTAAAGGCTCAGATTTCATATGCAGTTACTTATCTGGAAAGGTTAAATGCTTATATAAAACTCTCATTAGCAAATTACAGGTAGACATCTTAATAGAAGGGGAACATTTCAGCTACTTCTAATGAAAAGGACCAGCATGGCCTAGCAAATCCAGTGAGAGTTTCTTAAGATGTAATGAAAGGCAGTTGGCTGTTGAGCATGATATGTAGCAATGCCTATCTGACTATGGTTTTTCATGTCATCCAAACCATCACCCTTGTCTCAGCACCTCCCTATCCATAACAAGAAGCTGAAAGAAATTTAGTATAGGGCAGGGTGCAAATTGGTTCATGAGCTAAGATTTACTGGATGTGAAGTGTGAGGGGGAGGAAGAAGTGGGGTAGGGGGTCAAGTTTTGCACTTTAGTCTGATTTTATATTTTTAAATAAACTTTACCCATCTATAATCCACATGGAAATGCAGTTGCCCAGGAGATCCATGGCAGCAGGGTCAGGAAGAGCATCTGGTGGATACAGGTTCATAGAGTAACCTTACATTAGTATGGTCCAGCTGTGCTCTTGGCCTATACACTTTTAAAGTGAAGCAATTCAGTAAGTGGCCTTCATTTTCAAAGGAATGGAGGCCTGTGGTTCTGAAGGAGGCTAGCAGGGTTTGGTTAGGTGATGTCTTTAATATCAGGCTATGTTCACTTAGCTGCCTAGTTTGAGGTGGCTTTGCCTCAAGCACCACCTTTGCAAATAAACTATCAGGTGTTTATAGAACAGTGCACGTCAGAGAAAAGTTGAGGAACACTTGAATACATGTGGTCTGTATGTGGAGCATATGGCTCTTGCTAGTTTGCCAGCAGAAGTTAGATGATGTTACGGAGAGGGAAGTGTTTTTAGATACCAGCATAGTTTCTAAAACACAGCAGAAATGCTATTGTTGGTTTAAATAGTAGGCAAATGAAGTGTATGAGGGTGATTATTAGAAAAGACTAGCCAGAAAGGGACCATTATGCTGGAGGGAAAGGGTAGGATTTGGGGGAAGTGTTTGGGAGAGAGTGATAGCCTAAGTGACCCAAAAGACGCGTTGCAGCCTGAGAGACCTAGCTCTGTCACTTCCTAGTGGCTCACCTACACGCAACTGGCACCTCTTAAATAGCCCAACAGAGAGAGGCAACAGGGAAATAATTAGATCTGCAGTTTTCCCATCTTGGTAGGCAAGCTCACTGAATGCTGTGGTCCATTCAGGCATTAAGAATGCAACATACCCACCCTCCAGCAATGTCGTGTCATCCTCCTCGGCTATGCTCTCCATTCATACTGCAAGTGGCTTCTTCTGACTGTACTGGAGGGCCTGCTGAGTCCTCTGTCATATGCAGAGTGGCTGTAGCAGAATAAAGTGGTCAGGGATTCAACTCTTACTAAATTCAGGAGTGTGAGATTTAAATGATGAAAAAATGGCCTATGGGCAGTGGCAGTAGGGAACCTGGGAGAAGCTTTTACTAGGTTTTAACGTTTATCCATGGCCACATGTTTTATGGACTATTTATTTTCAAGTAAAATATGGACACTCAGACTTGTACAAGAAGCAGTGTTTACCCATAGGAGAGCACTATATAAACCTGTTCCCTTCAGCCTTTAAACCCTGATCCACAGCCTCTTGAATTGAGATGAATTAATATCATGTGAGAGTGATATAAATCTTTACAAATAAAAGGAAAACAGCTCTTCTGCAAAGGCTTGAAAGTTTAAATGGAGTGGATGGACTGTGCCAAATGGAAAAAAGCAAGCAAGTGAGAAAATGTAGCCCATGGCAGATCTATGAGCTTCTGACTACTAATGAGATCAAGCGGCAGAAGGAACATCTTGTTCTCTGCACAGCTTGGGGAGGAGTAAATGCAAGATGTCATTCCCAGGTCTTAGCTGTGTTGTACCTTAGTGCACTCCATCCCGTTTTCTTTTTAATTCTTGGTTTGCATAAGAGCAGGCTCCAAATCTGGGAAGTATTAATTGCAAGGGCTGTACTTAAATTGATTGGGAGATGCAGTGCTGCTTGATTAACCAACTCATCACATCGGCTGTGTGGGTTTTGAAGCACACTGAACAAGTGCATTTTATCTTTTTGCCTGTTAACTAACTGCCTATTTAAAGTGACCTCCAGCATAGGTTGCTGGAGTAGCTAGACCTTCCCTTATTGATTCCACTGTTTCTCTCCCTTTTTTCCCCTCTTAGCATTTCATGCTAATGCCTTTTAGTCTTTCAGGTAAATAAAATGGTTGTCAATCAAAAATTGACCAATCAAAAATCCATAGATTTTAAGTTCTCTGTTCATAGCAGTATCTGTAGTGCATTGCTATCAAAATCTGCAGACTTAAAAAAAACAAAACACACACACACACACACACACACACACACACACACACACACACACACACACACAGCAAATTTGAAGGGAGCAATGGCTTTTGGGATTTGAAACAAATAACTGTTGCCTTGGAAGTGAGAGATCCATAGGAGAAAAGTCAGAATTAAACTTGCCTTATGCCACCATAAGAAAACGGGTCAAGAGTAAAATATTGAACCTATGCACGCACAGGTGTGTCCCCAAGGGTGTGGAGTTCAAAATGATTCAGTGCATGTTGAGCATCATCTGCAAAAGGAAAAATGAAGTAGTACCACTTGACAGGCTGCTTGTGTGGTGAAGGGAGGGAAGAAGTAATCTGCCTTTCTTTAACTTTCAAGTATGTCAGATATGTCAAGTTTGACCTTGCATGGTTTTTGCAGAATACAGTATATTTACATTTTCACCCCCTGGTAACCATATTAAATTGTTAACAAATCTCTTCTCCCAAGCAGGTATTTAGATACAGACTTAAGTAGGTGAACCAAGGAACAGTTGCATAAAAAAGTCCATCTGTTTTCCCACGTTGACAAGTTAAATTGACACCTCAGATATAGCAAAAAGGAGGTAGGCAAGACCTAGACTCATCGTAATTCAAACTGATCAGCCTGAGGAGTAGCCAGGAACATTTTCAAGCCTGCTTTATTCATCCACAGGACTGGCAGGTTTTCCTTTGCACCTTATTTAAGAAAAAAGAATGAACTGCCACTGTTTTAATGCTTACTAGCTAGATGTCTTGGTTACCTCAGTCATTCCCTGTCCAGGTAGTGTGTGTTTAAAATTCTTACGACAAGCAGAATGCGAGTCCTTTTCCAAATGCAGAATGTGCTTGCTTACTGCTCTGTGCTAAGGATTAATGTTTTGCACAAATAAGTAGGGCCTGACTCACTGAGATGCTGAAATCCCCACTCCATTTAAAGTTGTTGGGATGACTGAATGCTCAGTGTCTCAAGATCAAGCTTTTGCTTTCTCCCCCCCCCCTCCCCAGCCTATGGCAATATAGGTCTATGTTATCAGTAACCATCACTTCATTTGCTGCTCCTGAAAAGTATTTCAGGGTTCTTATGAGTGGTTACTTATTCATCTTTTTAGCACTGTACTTAATTTTCCAGATATAGCTGCATCATGAATACTTTAATATTGTAAATAGTTAAATCCATAAAATTCTGCCCTGCATCTTTTTAAAGGGTTGACCAATCCCTTTCTGTCAACAGTGTGCAAGTAGTAATCTGCCAGAATACAAGAGCAGACAAGTTTCCACAGTTTCAGCCTTCTCCAGTGCAGAATTCTTTTAATTACCAGAGATACAGTATTTGGAGGATGTTTAGTTTATGGTCATAAGGTACTGAAAATAGTATACTGAAATCAGCAGAACGTAAGTGAGCTATGGTTCTCATCTTTGTGGATCTTGTTAAATTTGCTTATCCCTTGCTGTGGCTAAGCTTATTGCCAGGCGGGTGGTTATACTGCTCCGGATGTTAAAACCAACACTCCAGAAATACAAAAGAAACTGTTTTTATGAAGGATGCATTTTGAGAACAGCTTTTTGATAGTATTACAAAAGCAGGATCGAGAGGCATTGTAAGCACTTCTAGAAACTTTGTTAGTTGTATGTACTGTATATTTGCAATTTAGTGTTCTGGAAGTGAATGTCTAAGTGGTGAAGATCTAGCACAATGAGATACTTCCTGTAATTTCATGTAGTTGCTCTGTTGTACTTTCTATATTTGTGACTTCCTTCAGAGAGTGGAAGGACAGAAGGGAAATTTGAGCCTTATTTTTGGCATAGTTCATCAGGAAATGCAATGTACTGAAGAATTTTGCTACTAGTGAAATGAAAATCTTTACATGTATGTATATAAAGGAAGCATAGTTTAAAATTTTAAACCTTGTAAACAAATTAATAGACTGATATTTGGCACAATGTCCTCAAACAAACAAGATTTTGCTTTGAAATGTATCAGTTTAATCAGTGATCAATTAAAACAAATCAAACAATTTCTGTCTGTTTCTTTCTTTAATAAAGGAGCAATGAATTAAAACAACTGAACATTAAAACCTTATTTCCACAGGCACTTTGATGTATGGCTCATTATGCATTTGCAAATGGCCTTCTACTTAGTGTTCTGTAGATGGGTAAGGCTCATGCACCATGGTCTGCTATTGCCTAGGACTCTCACCAGTTATACCTCTGAAGGAAGTAAAACTTTTACCTCTGATGCTTGAGGTTTTGGCCCTGCAGGCCAGATGAATGGCACAGATCCAGTCCATGGGCCAGATTGGGTCCTGCGCTGCCCTAGCACACAGACCATGGCCTGCAGTACTCCCTGCATAAAGCAGGTTGAGCACCCCTGCTTCATCTTAATCCGTGAGGCAGGATCAGATCTGAGGAGCAAGATGTTAGAAATACTCTTGATTGACACTTACATGTGAAGCTGTGAAAGGAAAAGGAGGCAAAACTACAAGGCTGTTTTTAGAACAGATTGCATCCTTTGATGTGTAACCCTGAAGCAGGGGCCTCTGTGCCCAGTCTCTCTCTGAAGTCTGACTTGAAACATCAGCTCCGGTAATGAACCTCTTCTCGATGGACCTTGCTTGCCTCAAAGTTAAGGAAGGAAAGAGGCGCCTTTTTCCCAGGTCTGACTGACTTGTCTCCCAAGGACAAGGAGCTGCCATCAACATCAGTGGAAGTCTCTACCTAACAGGGTAATTAGGAGAAGCACACTAGGGTCAGGTGGGCAGGATTGTTGCAGAGGTGGACAGGGTGCTTCATCAAGCTGGGGAAGGCTGCCTTATTTTAACCTTCTGGCTGATGATTCCCAGCACTCAAAGGAGCAATTTTGGCCCTGTAGAAATCTTGAGCTAGGAGGAAACAGGTTCCTTCTAGCAGTGTCTGCAGGACACAAACTGGGCATGTGCCAGGGGAAGCATGCTGATTAGGAGACTCTAAGAAATACTTCTGGTCTAACCTTGTTTCTTCTATTTCTAATTTAGATCACCTGGCCTTGAAATGACCCTTCCCATTGGGTGAATCCTAGCTGCCAATTTGCTTCCTGATTCCAGGTTCCCCTTGCCAGCCCGACTGGATGGAATGGGGTATGCCAGCACTCAAGTAGGTAGAAACTTGAATACTTACGGGAGATATTTATTTATCTTCTTGAGTATTAACACAATGTTTTGATGACAAGCAAAGAGGAAATAACAGGAATGAAGACCTGAGACAGCAGAGAGATAATAGCGAAGAGGGGCCATATGTCCGTGTGAAAGCTGCGGGCATTTCCCTGTTTCTTCCTAAAAGGGCCAACTAGAAAAAGGCAGGCAGTGCCAAAATGGCAGAGAGGATGGGTGAAGGGAAAATAGCTGTAAATGGCAAAGAAAGGGTGTGTTATATATCGGGCCAAAATGCCATGTTCCAAAACACTTGAGTCATGTGATCTCCGTGTTTCAGGATAACTAGAGGTCCACAAGTGCTGCATCAAGATCTGGTCGCTCTTTAAGAGCACAGCAGTTTGGTTACCAACAGGTACCCTTGTCTGGAAGATAAGAGCTTCACTGCAGATTAGGAATTTGCTCAGTCTGATCATCTGTGGTAATCAAGTGAACATGCAGGTCTCAAGTCATGGTGGGGAGCCCTCACAGCAGCATCACTGCTTCACATTTGGGTTTGGCATTTGTAGAGTGGGAGCAGGAAGACAGGGATATGCTTCCCACCATCCTTCTAAGGAGCACTGTGACAGTGGGATTAGATGTGACCTTAGAATCACCGCTCACGTTTCCCTCTCTTTCCTCTCCTTTCTATTCCATCATTCCAACTGTTCTGACTTCTACCTGCTTCCTTCTCTTCTGGAGAAAGGAAATGAAGCTATTTGTGGGCAATGACATAGGATATTCTGACTATGTTATGGGTTTGTTGTATGTCTTGTACTTTTTCTTCTTAAAGCTAGGAAGAGAAGCTGGTAGTTTAGAGAGATAAAAACAATTGATCCTCTTTTCTAGATCCAACGGTCTCCTGTTTGGGTGTTAATGAACTAATTTGACTCTTAATCCCTCTCCACAAGGAAGTTGGATGAGAATGCAGGAAACTTTGAGAGGAGAGTTTTCTCCAATCCAGAAATTAATTCCTGACTAGGGAGAAGATTGTCCAAAACTCTTTCTTCCAATTTCTGTGCACAATACTTACCCTGGCCAACCTTGCAGACAGACAAATTATGTATTACAACACAACAGGAGATGTTTTGTTTTGCAAAAACAGTAAAATATTTAGGTCATAAGAATCCCATGGCGTATGCTATAATGGCTCCCATGTCATAAAGTAATGAAAATAGAAGGGAAAAGAAGAATGTGGAGAGAGATTTTCCTTCTTCCTCTTCTTTACCAGTTTTAAAGAATTTTTGGGATTTTAATTTCCCAATTCCACATGAAAATTCAAATGTCTCTGATTCTGCTTCAGGACAAACTTAAATTTTGAAGCATAGCAGTTCCACAAGTTGGAAATTCTGGTTCAGCTAGTTCTGGAGTTGAGTAATGCTAAGAAGATTCAGTTCTGGGCTTTTTTCTTCAAACCAAGCAGCTGCAGCTCCTCCAGCGAGCACACTGATAACTCTGGAGCCTGTGGACTCCTAGGCTGATAGCAACCCCTAGCACATGGAAGGAGACACCCAGGCTGCTGGGAACAAGCAGGGGTTGTGAATCCACTGAATCCAGTCACTCTCAGTATTATTGGGAAGGGGATCCCTGCTAAGGCAAGCAGCCTGAGACATGATCTCTGTGATCCCCATGTTATGGCACAGCAGCACCCAACAGCCAGGGTCTTGTGGAAGGAGAGGCCATGGTCATTTGAGCTGTGCACCCTCCTGGTGGGTAGGCACCTCTTAGGGAGGCTGGGACAGTCCTTTCTGCTGTCAGCCTCAGGGGCCCTGAGATGGATGAGAGTGGGATGTGGTGGGAAGGGATAGTGCAGCGCTCCATCCCGGGAACCCTGTCATGGGAGAACACTACATGAAAACCCTCTGTACCTCCTCCTTCCTCCCAGTAGCCCCTTTTCTGTTGCAGTGACTCCCAACAAACTAGCCCACAAGGGTGGGCAAAGACAAGGAGTTGAACAAGGTGGTCCTGCAAGAACCTGTCCTTGGGGCTATCATAGGGCACCCACAAGATGGGATAAGATGCAAGTACCCCCAAGCTGAGCAACACCCAGACTGTCCTGCCCCCCCCCCCCCTTTTGCAACCCAGCCTATGGGAGAGGAGCAGGTTATACTGAGTGACTCACAACCCTTTGGTTGGCATCATTGACTCCTGGGACCTCCAAGACTGGTCCAAATGTCCCACTGGCCCTGATGTTCACACTTGTGTAGGAGGAGAAATACACTGGAAAAGGGGGAGTTCAGGACAGCTTGAGTCCCTTGTCAGTTTGTGGGAAGAGGGGAAGTCCTGTACTAATTCACCATCTTTCCCCACAACCTTCCTCCTGGTGGGTGCAGACAGACTGATCATTCATATGTACTTCCTGTGTGCCAACCCCATGCTGTGCTGGGCTGTGCAGGAGAGGGGAGAGGAAGCCCTGTAGCTTAAGTATGTCAAAGCAGCCTTGGTGGAGAGGATCACAGTGAGAGCTGGTGTTGGCCACTGTGGGCATGGAGGGAATGAAAGGAAGATGAGCCAGTTGGGAAGGGATGGTGGGGCAGGAGGGGCAGAAGAAGGTGCCTGCCTGGGTCTAAGGAAGGGGTGCAGAGCAGGGAGAAATCCTGGGTTGAATCACTCCAGGACAATGAAAATGGGGCTAGAGAGCAAGTGAGGGTGGGGGCAGGAAGGAATAGATTGTCCTAATGGTGTCTGAGAGGAAATTAGGAAGGAGGAGAGAGAGCAGGGAGAGGGAGGGCAAGTTGAGTGAGCAAGGGGGAATTGTGAGGGGAAACCCAGCCATGTAAGAGATCTTGCTGGCTGGGCCTCTCAGCAGCTCATGGAGATTCACCTTGAAGCCCAGCAACATCTTTGCCTGCAGCTTGACTGCTGTCTGCAACTTCAGGTACTGCGACCCCTGCCTGGCTCCCTCAATCTCGGTGCTGTTCAGGGGCTGCACATGCCACTTTTCCCAGTGCATGGGTGTCTTCTTCCAGGGACTTGATGTTGGTGTTGGAGGGAAGCGAGATGAGGAGCTGGGCCCCATGGAGATAAGTTCCTATTTTAGCCCTAATACCACCCAGCCTGGTGACCTCAGCTGGTTCCTTCCCATCCTAGGGGCCTCCCTTTCCATTTCTGACGCTTAGTGCTAAGTTTCTAGCTTTCCTGCCCACATTGGTGCCAATCGAGCCTCTTCTCTCCTGACAGCAAACTGGAGGTGGAGCCTGAATTGGAGTCTTGTCTCCTGAAAAACACCCTCCAGAGCACCTTAGGGTGACACTGAGCCCCAAGGGAGCTGCCAGATGGATGTAAATCCTCTTCCTCCCTCTCCTTTTCCCCCCTCCCAATTTCAGTCACAGGAGCAGGAGTGACTCTAGCCCTGCTCCCTTGAGGAGCTGAAGGAGCAGAGAGAGAGGTGGGACAGCTGGAGGTGGGAGCTGCCCAGGGAGAATAAAGGTGCAGGGAGCTTTTCCCCTTTCTTGTATCCTTTGTGTTCCTGTGCCTGAACTCTGTCCTGAGGCTTAGCTGCTGTCTACTACAGTGTGGCCCTCCTGTGGCCTGCTGTGCCCCAGGCAATCCAAGGAGAAATGCAAAGCAAGGATAGCTGCAGGGGGTGTAAATGGGAGAGGCCAGGAAGTGTCTAGGGTCTCACCAGGACTCCCTGTAGAGCACTCCAGTCACCCTGCCATGGGTGAAGCCCCAGGATGGCTCCATGACAGGGACCCTGGGCACTGTGCCCATGCAGGAAGCCTGCCAGTGGCGCACATTGTACCTGGACAGGACCTTGCAGTGCCTGCTGGAGTTGGCCCCTAGCTTAGGGAGGCTCCAGTACCTGTTGGAGGTGAGCATAGTATGGATGGGCTGGGTTTGGGAAAGACCGCCTTAAACCCTTGTGTTATACAGGAGAGAGTTCACAGGGAAGAGGAATCGGCCTTTTTCCCCGGTCAAAACTGATTCCTGAGAGATTGGCCTCGTGGCTCAGGACCCTCCACCCCGTCAGGGGTGGGAAGGGGCAGATATCTGTTGCTTTCTGGATATGTTGTTCATGATAGACCTGAGAAGAGGATGAGCCTGGTCTTGGGGCAGAAGATGGTCTCAGCCCACAGAGGCAAGGACAGGTTGTAACAACTCTTGACTCTGACCAGAGAAGCAGAGGCTCCAGCCTGAGAAAATGTCTTGTCTCAGGAGAAGGGCAAGCGTGAGGATGGGGCTCTGGTGCCTCCTGACAATGTCCGGTGCCTCCCGCAGCACTTTAAGATTTGTATTAATCTGGACAACATCAGAGAGAGAGCAAGGGCCATGAGGAGCAGCACTCCCCTTCTCTGCTGTGCCAGCCAGCTCCTCCCACAGTTTGAGGTAGGTGACCCAACACCCCCAGGCTCCTGACCTCAGGAGGAGTTAGGGCTGGTTCCAACAGGCTGTGGGGCCTGCAGATATGGGGGCTCTAGGATAGGAGAGAGGTGCCCAGTGGTTGCAACGTATCCCCCTGTCGCTCTCATCTTTGAGTTACAGACCTCTGGCCTTGGCTGAATGGAGTCCCCAGGTGTGTAGGGTCCTGTGCTTCATTCACAACTCCAGCGTGTTTCACACCTAGACCTAGGGACCCTCTTCTCATACTACAGCAGTAAGTGCAGGGAGTCCTTATGCAGGCCTTGCCCTAGAGCAGGGGTTCTCAATCCCCAGGTCAGCTGCCGGACCAGAAGTGGTCATGCACCGGCAAACCATGGCCCCCCAGAGCCAGGCAGAGAGGCCGTGGCTCCTTTCGCAGGGCCCATGGCAGTGCAGGGTTTGGGCCACCCTCTTGCCCAGGCGGTGGGAGTATCCTTACCTGTCTTCCAGTAGAAATTCTGGCCGTGGTTTGCCAGGCCACGGCATAAAAACTTCGTGAACCCCTGCCCTAGAGCCTTGGTTCCCACCTCCCTTGTAGGCAGAGGGTCTTAGTGCTCTTACAGGGGCTGAGAGGAGGGAGATGTGACTATGTCAGTGCCAGGAGAGCCTGGGCTGAGACAAAGTAGGATGTGAATGGACTCTCCTCTTGTCTCCTTCCACTAGGACTTCCCCAACACACAGCCAAGGATACCTGTGGGCAGCCCAGGGATGGCATCCACAAGCTCCATACAATCCTGCTGCACCAGAGGGGCAAGGAAGCTGAAGCAGACTAGGGCCCCCTATGGACATGAGCCCCCTCACCCAGATACCACCCTCAGTGGGAGGATGAGAGGCTTTGACCCCAGGAGCACGCAGATGGACACCAGTGCCAGGGAGCATCCACAGACCACGTGCAGGGACACAGACAGTCCTGCTCCCTGGCGCTGGTGTCTGTCTCCGTGCTCCTGGGGTCTCCGGGCAGCAAGCAGCAACTCCTCTGCAATCCCTGCAAGATAGCCTTCCCCTGCCTTTGACCCCTTTTCCCGGCTCTTCTGGGAGCAGTGTCTGGGCTACAGGCTGTAGCAACCCTCCTGTCCCGCACAGTCTCGTAGCCCGGCCCTGGGCTTGGATTGGCCCTGGGGCCCCTCACCCATCAGGGAAACTAGGGCAGACTCCTGCAGTTCCCCCCTCCATCCCTGGCTCTGCTGTGCTCACCCAGCCACGCCCTGCTGCAGTCAGGTCTTCGCAGGCTTGCAGTCTCCACACAAGCAGTCCCTGCCTGATCCTGCCCCTGCAACCTCCCAGGCTGGAGAGAAGAACTGGATACTGTATCACTCCCATTACAGTCTCTACTGTAGCTTCAGTAGGGGGCTCCCAGCGGCTCTGCGAGGGACCACTGTGTTGAGACTTTGGATCCGGTCTCTAGCCTGTCCCTCAGCCCGTCTCTCTCGTTCTCTCCCACGGGAAAACTGCTCCCCTCTTTTATCCAAGCCTCTCAGCCAATCCCAGCTCAGGGCCCTTCCCAGGCTTTTCCCAACGGCTCTATTTCAAAACTTTGCTGGGGTTACGTCACCCCTCCCACTTCCAACAGGGCTGCTCCCAAACAGCTTCCCTTGCCCTCAGAGCCTACAGTATCCCCTCTGGGACAAACTCTGTCTCTGCCAGGCAGCCCTTCCCATTCTGTTCAGGTGGGTCCACTTTTTAAATGCTGCTACATCCTCCCCCCGGGTCAAGGTTTGCTGTCCCAGCAAACCGGGCTGGATGCAGTCTGTCCCTTAGTACTTCCACGGCAAAGAGATGGAGACCTCGCTGCTGACTCCTGGGGCGTTATATGTTAGCCAGGATACTCCTTTCCTTATTCGAATGGGCCGGGGTGTATCGAGCACTATCTCCTTGGAGCTAACTTCTTCAGTGCCATCAGGACTCCAACCCTGATTGTGTGGGGACTCCAACTCCTGGTCCCGGTTAATATCGCCCTCCTGTTCCGCACCGGGGCTGCCTGCTGCAGGATTTGATGAGACTCCTGTCGTATTCTGAACCAGGCTGCTGCTCTCCCTGGGCTGAGGGGAACCCCCTGGGCTAGGCCCCACGCTGGGGTCCACAGGGTCCTCGGGCTCCAAATGATGCCAGGCGACCCCAGTACCTAGGTCTAACCCTTCAGAATAGTCCTCTTCAGAATCACTACGGGACTCATGCCAGTGAGCTCATGCCCTTCCTGCTTTGCACAACAGATCCGCCGCCGTGTGGTACTTTTCCACGGGGACTCATGAACCCCTTCTCTTGTCAACGGGGGTCCCATAAACTCCCCTACCGGAAGGAGCAAGTGCCTATGCACAGTCTTTTCTGGGCTCCTTCCATTTTTAGGGTGTATTTTGTAGACTGGTAGACTCCCCAGTTGTCTTTCAATAACGTAAGGAGAAGGCCACCACCTATCGGCAATTTTGTGTTTTCCTATCACCCCAAGGTTCCTCAGCAGCACCCTATCTCTGACCTGTAGGCCTTGCGGACGCACTCGAAGGTCATACCTCTGCTTGTGCTGGCCTGTGTTTCGATGGGCAGCCTCCATTGCCAGCCGGTATGCTCGCCGCGGTTTCTCTCTCAGCTTTTGAGCATATTGTCCATAAGATTCAGACTCATCCTGGTCCTTGGCAACCCCAAAGCAGAAATCTATCGGTAGTCGAGGTTCCCTTCCAAACATGAGTGAGTAGGGGCTGGCTCCGGTGGCATCATTTCTGGTAGTGTTGTACGCATGCACCAAAAAAGCTAGGTGTTGGCTCCAACAATCCTTCTGTTCGTTCCTCAGTGTACCCAACATATTAAGGAGAGTCCGGTTAAACCTCTCTGGCTGAGGGTCCCCTTGGGGTTGATAGGGAGTGGTCCATGATTTCCAGATACCAGCCATCTGGAAAATTTCTCTTAACAGGTGACTTTCGAAGTCTCGCCCTTGATCAGAGTGGTGCTGCTTCTCATCCTGCTTGTACCCCTCAGTTTCCACACCCTCCATTATCCCTTTGTGAACAGCTGTACCTGAGGTACTCATGGAGCTGGTCCTGCACAGCACTTTTTTGCCACAGGCTGAGAGAGCCTCCCTTTGTGTTCCTGGCAGGACTCTGAAGCATCAGCAAGCCTCATCTGCCTACTTGCACAGGTGGACTGGCAAGAACAGGGTGAGGCTGGGAGGGGTACAAAGCAAAGGGGGATTTAAAGTGGGGTGTGGGCATCTCATCACTTTGACCAACAGAGTACAAAACTGGCCAAGGACAAGGAACTGCGAAACTGCTGCTGGAGAACTGCTATGGTCAAAATGTGTAAAAAACAAAAAAAAACAAACAAAAAAAACAAAAACAAAAACAAACAAACAAACAAACAAACAAACAAACAAACAAACAAACAAACAAACAAACAAACAAACAAACAAACAAACAAACAAACAAACAAACAAACAAACCCAAAAACTAACAAAAAACCCCCAACAAAACAAAACAAAAAAACCCACCCATCTACACTTGTTTTATTTATCAGTTGCCATGCAGTGGTTTTGTAAATTAGGGCATGGAGGGCCAAGTTTTTTTGGCAGGTTTTCCACAAATTGGCTCTGCACCTTCTCTGAGTGCCACTCCAATCCCTTTCTTTTGCCTGATCTGCTGTTCTGCTTTCTGTGACAGTGCTGCATGCCACAAGCTGAGGCTGCCCATGCCACTTGAAGCACTCATGCTGCAGGCTGGCCACCCCTGACTTACGGTATCATTCAGCTGATGCAAACCTGGGGTTGTCTGGTTAGGGGCCCTTTGTGTATGAATGAAAGTATACGGTGATTAGCAAACCTTTGTAGTTTAGGCCAGGCCTAAGGAGTGGAAGCTGGGGTAGTTTAAAAAAGGGATCTGCATCACATGAAAAATGGGGCTTCTCAGTTTTAGGCACTTCAGTGGAACGGTGTATTTTTAAAGACAAATACCCTTCCAGTGCTGACTGCAACAGTGATGCAAACTGGTCCCATCAAAGATGCCACCACAAAACCCTTGCTTCTCACATATTTCCTGGACCATCATAGATGCAGTAATATTACTCAAAAATACAGTTGGGTTGGTTACCAAGGACTGTTTCATTTGTTTGGTACATAGTGCCATGGAGCTCTCTTCATTTGCAAAGAACTTTACAAACACCAGTCGTCATGCCATTCTTCTTCAGCACTTGGGTCTCATTCACTGCTAATGTAAATGGGAGCACATCCATTAACTTTCATGGCACTCTTCCCAGTGACAGCTGAGAGGATTCATCTGCTGAGTACTTATAAGGTCATCTCTGCCTTCTCATCTAGCACCTTTCTAGCAAGATTTTTTAGATTTTGGCTTTCAGCTTGTATAGCATTTATTCCCAAAGTGTTTGACTGATGTAAGAAGGCAACAAACTGCTCTTGAACGCAGGTCCAGTTAATGTGACAATGGGGAGAGAACCTGCAGGTATTTAATTATAATAGATATATGGTGTTTCTACTACAGTTGTTAAAGTTCCAGAACAGAGAAATAAGATCAATACTAAGGATTTTTATTCATGGAAAAGTAGGACATACAAAAAATGAATATCACTAATAGCAACGTTTGGTATACGTAACACCCTTTCTCTGACGGGACTAGGGCCATGCAAAACTTTCGGTGTCTGGCAAAACTGGTCTACGCTTTGGTCTTGTACAACTCTAGCCCTTCCCCTTCTAAAAATGTGAGTTTCCTGTAGGAAAACAACTTGGGTTTTTTCATCATATGTAACAATCCTGGTAAATATTGCATGGAACTCCACAAACAGAATACATCAGACTGATGTTACACAGATCCGTGACAGTTACTGAAATTATTCGTGGTATGCATGGACTTGCTCCAACTTCTGTTGATCGGGGTGGGAGCTGGAACAGGACATATACAGGGGCAGATCCAGCAGAGGTGCTTTGGCTCCACTTCAGACAAAAGCAGGGGGCAGGTTCTTCCTCTCTGCTCTGTTCCCTGTCAGTCCAGGAGCAGCCTCAAGGGCAAGGAACAAAAAAGTTACACACAAACTGGTTTAAGTGATCAGAAACTGGTTTAAACCTGCAACAGAACAGAAGCTTAGTACACACAAACCAGTTTCAAAATAACTAAAACTGGTTTAAGACTAACCTAGTTGAATGTATCATCAGATTTAACTGATTTAGGTCAAACCAGTTTATGAAATTTCTGTCCCAGACCCCTTCCTGGTTCAAGTTAAATCGCAGTCCCCCAGCATCCAAGCATGCTTTGCAGCCCTGGGCTGGGCTGTGTAATGTCTGCTTCAGAGAGCAGGGCTGGTCCCACCCTTCTGCTCCCTAGCCAAAGTAGTGAGGGCTGGTTGACAACGGAGCGGGGAATGGGCATAGAGGAAGAAAAAAAACTACTTGGGGGGGGGGGGGCGGGGGGCCAATGGGGGAACGCCCCCCCCCCACCGGGGAGGGTTTGGGGGGAAAGGGCTGAAGGGGGGAAGCAGATCGAGGCCTCAGAGGTGAGGTAGGGAACGAGGCACAGGCAGGAGCAGGGGCTGAGGTGAGTGGAGCCCTGGTCAGGCTGGGTGGTGGGACAAGTGGAGGTCCAGGAAGCACATGCCTTCCCAATATGCGTGGGGGGCAGAGGCGGCTGCTGCACTGGGATTTGAGTGCTGCTGTCCAGAGAGCAGCATGACACCACATGCATCCCACCACTGGGTGGGCAGGGGGCGCGATGCAGCCCAATAGTGGCAGACACATGGTGTTGGCCACCCTTGGGGCAGCTGCAACAGGGAGCAAAGCACAGCACAAAGCGGCAGCCATGTCCACCCCATGCACAGATTGAGTGGGGCACATGCCCCAGGACCACCTCTTGTCCCACCACCTGGCCTAGCCGGGGCCCCACTCACCCCAGCCCCTGCTCCTCCCTGTGGCCTGCTTCCTTCCTCACTGCTAAGGCCTCAATCTGCCCCCACGGCAGTGAAGGATGGAGGGGCTGGGGCAGGCACTGCACAGCTGGGGTGGGGCACAGGACAGAGCTGTGAGCAGGTTATTCGGGGGGTGCCTGGCATGGGGAGAGGGTAGAAGCTCCTGATGTTGTGTGTACCCCAGGAGGGAGTGGGGGGTGCGTGTCCCGGATCTGTGCACAGGGAGAGGGTGAGGGCAGGCTGCCACTGGGGGCAGCGCAAGGCTCTTTCCAGTGGGGAGCTGGGCCAGGCTGCACTTGGGGTGGGCAGTGGTAGCATTGTGAGGGGGGGCTATGGTGAATTTTGAGGTGGCTGTAGCCCCGCCCCATTCTCTCTCCCAGTGCCACCGCGCGTCCTGAGTGCAGCCTGGCCTGGCCAAGTCCCCTGTCAGAAAGGGTCCAGCACTGCCTCTGGCCCCAGCCCACAGCAGCATCCCGCCCTTGCTGTGTACACAGATCTGGGGGCACATGCCGCCGCCCCCCAATGCTTCCCAGGGTGCATGTAGTGGTGGGAGCCATGCCCTCTAGACAAGCCACTCATGGCTTCATTCTGTACTATGGCCCAGCTGTGCAGTCCCAGCCCCAATCCCAACCTCAACCACATCCCCACTCCTTCCCTCACCGCTGCATGCACACCCCTCCCAATCCCTACTGCAGCTGCCCGGATCTAGTGGCCAGGCTGTGTTGCAGCGTTGCCCCGCATTTGTGGGTGCTAAGCCCCATTGGCCCTGGCCTTCGGCCACCTATGTGGGTGGGAAACCTAGCTGGGGACTACATCTGGGTCTGCTTGGGGAGGGAGGGGTAGGCAGCCCCTGCCAGACTTCCCCACTGGAGCAGAGGGGGCATGGACTGGCAGAGGGGAGGGAGGGGTGTTTAAATCCCCTCTCCCACAGGCATGGGACCCTAGCTGGGGTCTGCTTAGCAGAGGTGCGGCAGCTCTTGCCGGCTATTTTCCACTTGCCACTGGAACAGAATGGGGGGTGGGCAGAAGCCTGGGAGGTGCTGGACCCCTGCCCAGGAAGGACCTGGGTTGGATCTCGTGGGCCGTGGGGGGGGGTTTAAAGTGCCCCTCCCCCTGGGCTAGGGCCTGGCCACCCCTTCCCCCGTTTGAGCAGGGTGGGGGTGAGAGGGGGTATGGAAAGCCTTGGAGCTTCAATCCCTTCCCTTTGGCAGTGGCTGGAAGATGTGCTTTAGCACACCCCCCCTTCCCACACACACACACACACACAGCTTCTGGCCTGAGCCACTGCAGGCCTGTGGCTGCATTTCCTGAATCAAAAGTGAATGTCTGTTCACTTGCTTCTCAGTTTAATCTTTGCATCTTAAAATAACCTTCAAAGACTGAATCAATTCAGCCTCAGACTTTTTGACTCTGTACTTAGCCAAGGAGGCCTGCCTGCTGCTTGCTGCCCCCTGCTGAGTCCAGCTTTTCATGCAGACTGGTTAGAGTGGGAATGAGCAGTTCTGGAGCTCCACCTATATCCAGTGGAGCAGCAACAGTGGTAGGTGTTTGAGTGAGGAAATGGGAGGGACGTGCTTCTGAGCATGAAGGGAAAAGGACAGGATCAGGGTGGGGGAAGGGATTGTTACCTGGTTGTGGGATGTAAAGAAGTCCCTGACTGCTGTTCCTGTAACATGTCTACCTGCCTCTGGTTGCGGAGGGAAGCTGGGAGTCATCCTTTCAGCACCAGTTGCTGCACCCAACTTCACTGAATCCTGGATCCACCCATGGAGCCATACACATTTCTGCCTCTGTCAGCCTGGTCATGGCATTTGCAACTCCCATCTACTATTAGCTACCACCCTGCAAAACAAGGTACAAGTGTAAAGTGGCTGGAAATACCTTCTTCATGGTGTAATAAATCTCTGTTTCAATGAAGACCTAGAGTGCCCTGGTGGCAGCTCATTGCCCCTATTTATTGATTAGGTGAGTGGGAGGCAGGGGCCCAAACATTCTTTGGCCCTTGTGGCGGGCCAGTAGGGGGCACTCCTGCATTGAGCCACCCACCTCACTGCGCCCGACCACCTTCCAGGCTCCGAGTGCCTCCCTGGGGCCGCCCCACGTCTGGCTGACCCCCTTCCTGGAGCACACCCACTAGCCTGGGGGTTCCACTACCACCACCCAGGGCTGGGCTTGATTCTGGCTCTCTGCACCCTGGGAAACACAGGCCTAGTAGCCCTCAAAGGTATTTGATTCACTTCAAGAACTTAGGATGCTTCCCTCAGTCGGAAGCACAAGTAGTGGTCTCCCTTAGTCGGCCGAACCAAGGGGACCCCAAGGCATAATCTAAACCCACTCCCAATAAGTCTCCCACACTAGGTACAAAGGAGAACTTTATTGGTTATAGAGGGTAGAGTTAGAATAGGGTACAGGGTAGAGCAATATCAGAGAAATCCCATAGAGCAAACTCCCCTGGCTGGGTAGCCTTTGATCACGCATCTGAGTTACTGCAAGCTATATATCTAGTTAGATCTTGGGTAGATTACTCACAAGTATCATCCAGATGCAGGTGAAGATTCCCTCTGGAGGCAGGCAGTTCCCTGATCATGAGTTTTGAGAGAGAGAGAAAGTTTCAGATGGTCCAGCTCTTCTCTCTCCCTGAGTCTTCCTCATGGCTGCTGCCACCTCCTCCTGGGCAGTCCTTAACTTATATAGCCCTTGTAACCTCATTTACCTGGTCCAATGGAGGCTAGCACCTGTTGGCTGTCAGCCAACCAATTTGAAATGCATCACTAGTTGCTGGGCATTCTGGCAGTTCCTAGCTCCTCAGGGAGCAAGCCCCTCACCCAGGTATGTGACACCAGTCACGTAGGCAGAGGGAGCAGGTTTCCCCCCCTCCCTCAGGAATGTATCCAGATCAGGTTACCTAAAGAGATAGGGTAAGGTGTGTATCCTCGGCTGGGCCCATCCTAACCATATTATCACAGAGCAGAGTTTATGGGGAGAAACAGAGGTGGCCTTCTGCCACAGCTTTTCCCTCCCTGTTTTTAGAGCTTGCTGCTTATAGCTGCCAGAAGAGTTTCTGAATCTCCTTCCAAGAATGCTCCTGTACTACTATATGGGACTGGGCTTATCTATACCACAGCTCAGGCAAAAAAGGGGGTCCATGAGTGGTGGCAGAATGGCAACTCTGGGGGGTTTCCAGTACTTGAATAGCAAAGCATGCTGTAGTTCTTCCTATGCCTCCACATATTGTGCATTGTGTCCTTGGTGAATGCTTTGGTGGTGTAGTTCCTGTCACTTTCTCCCAGAATGAAGAGGATTTTGGCCTCAGCTTTTTCTACAGGAAAAGGTGCTCCCCTGACATGCCTCCATGAAAATGACTTTGACTGTTGGAAATGTCCAACAGTCCCAGGGGGGTGAATCTCGGGTGCTCCAGCCTGCACTGTCCTACTGATTGCTTTTCTGATTTCAGGAACTGGAACAGATCCATGGGATGCATGTCAGAATAATCTCTTTCCACAGTGGTAGCTTGCTCCAGGTCTGCCTTGCCAGTCTCATCAGACTGGTATAAAGCTCTGGACTGAAAGATTGTCCCTTTCTCATATCAGAAGCATGTGATCCCCAGGTGCTCAGTACCAGCATCTGCAGCTCTGGATAAGCCAAGACCTATGGCCTCTGACTCAACTTGAGAGGCATACATAGATGCAAATGATAATGGCTTCTTTAATATTAGATGCCTCTAGATGAGAAAATGGCACCTTCTATGCCTTCCCCATCAAATGAGTTCTACCAGCTCCTGAGCTACCAATAAAAAAGGTTCCCTACATTTCCTGCTGGTCACTGGTGTGGCTTTGACTCCAAACCTGGGAGTGTCATTTGGACATGCTCTATCAGAAACCAAAGGACAGGAATTCCCTGTCTGTGCACAATGGCTGTACATGATATTTAAGAGGTGTCTGGTTCACAATCCTTCTCAGCACCAATGGTCTCATGCTGTGCAACAGGATTCACCCAGTTCAGACAAAGGACATCTCCTATTTTACCTGTAGCTCCATGCAAACTTTCCTGGTCTTTCCTGCAAGGAAAAAAATCTGAGACCATGGAGACAGATGCATCATTAACCAGTCATCAATTCCTATTGCAGTGCTGATGCTTCCAGAGTATACTTGATCTTCCAATGTGCAAGCAGGGGAGAACCCACTAGAAGGAGGCAGCTGGTATTACTGCTATGTACAGCAGGGGTTCACAACCTACAGCTTGCAGGCCAGATCCAGCCATGGCACCCTTGGATCCAACCCATGGAATTTGAGCTTCAGCAGCGGGGGACACCTTCAGCAGGCACTCTCCCTGTGTCACCATAGGGATGCATGCCAGCTGTGGGCACCACACAGCACAGCCTGGGACTGCAAAGCATGCTGGGATGCTGAGGGACTGTGATTTAACTTGAAACAGGAAGGGGTCTGGGACAGAAGTTTCATAAACCAGTTTGACCTAAATCAGTTAAGTCTGATACTATATTCAACCAGGTTTATCTTAACCCAGTTTCAGCCCTTTTGAAATGGGTTTATGTTCACTGAACTTCTGTTCTGTTGCAGGTTTAAACCAGTTTCTGATTGCTTAAACTGGATTATGTGTAACTTCTGTCCCTAGCCAGAGGGACGAGTAGCAGTGGCAGGGACCTAGTGCCCACCCACTCACCTCCTACCTGGGGTGGGTCATTCTGGCTCACAGGTGAAAAAGATTGTCTACTACTGGTGCACAGGATTAGTGAGACCACTGTTGGGATGCTATGTTGCCCAGTTCTGGAGTCCTCACTATGAAAATGAAATTGACAAATCAGAACCAGTTCAGGTTCATCCAAGAGTGCTGGAGGAGCTGGCCAAAGTCATCGTGGAACCCCTAGTGAAACTCTTCCACACCTCATGGTGCTCTGGAGAAGTCCATGAGGACTGGAAGAAGGCCAATGTTGTGCCCATTTACAAGAAGGGGAGGAGGGAGGACCCACGTAACTATAGGCTAATTAGCCTAACTTCTATCCCAGGGAAAATCCTGGAAAAATTCATCAAGGAGTCTATCTGCGATAAGCTTGCAGAAGGTAGGATTCTGAACGACAGCCAGCATAGCTTTGTCATGGGCAGGTCTTGTCTCATCAACCTCATCTTCTTTTACAACCAGGTAACTCGCCACCTGAACAAGAGAGAGGAGGTTCCCTTGACACAGGATCCCTTGACATATGAGGTCTCCTGTCTGCCCAGAGTGAGGATTCAGGATGTGACAGAGATGATCCCGGCCATTATCTCGGCCCACTGCTTACTACCCCATGGTACTGATTCATGTGGGCACTAATGATGCTGCCAGGAAAAGCCCAGATTATCTGATGAAGGACTACCAAGCTCTGGGGGGCAAGCTGAAGGAGACAGGGGCACAGGTGGTCTTCTCATCTGTCCTTCCAGTGAGCGGACGTGGACAATGCCATGAGACCTGCATCAGAGAAGTCAACTTGAGCCTTCGGGAATGGTGTCTCAAGGTAGGCTTTGGCTTCTTGGACCATGACCCATACTTCAAGATGAGAGACATGCTCGGGTGAGATGGGCTTCACCTCTTCCCCCAAAGGTAAGCGTGTGTTCTCTTCCAGATTGGCTGATCTCCTCCAACGGGCTTTATACTAGACTCATTGGGGGAAGGGGAGGATGAGGTCAGAGGGAGCCTCAGAACACCAAACCAAGTGTCGCCCACAAAAACAGCACAGCCAAGACTGACGACGAGCACAAGAAATACCCAGATAAGAGACCCAGATAATCCTGTGATTGGGGGGGAGGGGATTGGGGGGTGCATACACCTTCAGGAGGCCTTAAATGCCTTTACACTAATGCTTGTAGTATGGGGAACAAGCAGGAGGAAATTGCCCTCCTGCTAGTTAACACAAACCCAGACGCAGTGGGGCTCACCGAAACATGGTGGGATCCAACACATGACTGGGCGGTGAACATCAAGGGCTATTGGCTGTACAGGAGGGATAGAACAGGGAGGAAAGGTCGGGGTGTGGCACTCTATGTCAAAGAACAGTTCACATCCTCAACAAGCAGCACTGGGTCAGAGGAGGGGCAGACTGAAGTTCTCTGGGCCAGAATACAAGGGGGCCGGGGGGAAAAGGACTTAACGTTGGGGGTCTACTACAGATCACCCAACCAGGGAGGAGAGCTAGACTGGGAATTCTTAGGTCAGCTTGCAGAGGCAGTTAAGTCAAAGGATGTGGTCATCATGGGTGACCTAAACTATCCGGACATTTGCTGGGAAGAGCAGTCAGCCAGGTCTGATCTCTCACATAGGTTCCTAACTGTGTTACAGACCTCCATCTAACCCAGGAGGTGCACAGTCCCACCAGGGGAAATGCCTTGTTAGACCTGGTTCTGGCCACAAGCAATGACCTGGTGAGGGGACCGTGAGACTGTGGGTGCTTGATCACCTGGGCAATAGTGATCATTGCCTACTGGAATTCACCATCCAGCGCAGGGTGACAAAGGCCTGCAGTAAAACAGCAGCCCTTGACTTCAGGAGTTCAGATTTCATTGAGCTAAGGAGACTAGTCGGGGAGGCACTGAGGTCCCGGACCCCTGGCACAGCTTTACGAGCACTCATGTTGCTCTGACAAGGTGCCAGAGGACTGGAAAAGGGCCAATGTGGTCCCCATTTTCAAAAAAGAGAGGAAGGAGGACCCAGGAAATTATAGGCCTGTTAGTCTTACCTCGGTCCTTGGGGAGCTCTTTGAGAAAATTATCTAGGTGCACAGCTGCAAGGGGCAAGCAGGGGAGTGTATGCTTAGGGGCAACCAACATGGGTTCATTAGAGGCAGGTACTGTCAGACCAACCTGGTGGCCAGGTCACAAAATCCAGGTCTATGACCAGGTCACAAAATCCTTGGATGCAGGTGTCGTGGTGGACATAGTCTTTCTGGACTTTAGGAAGGTCTTCGACTCGGTCTCTCATCCCATTCTCGTTAAAAAATTAGGAGATTATGGTGTCGATGCCTACACAGTCAGGTGGGTCGCCAATTGGCTGAAGGGCTGCACCCAGAGAGTGGTGGTGGATGGGGCATTTTTGACCTGGAGGGATGTGGGCAGTGGGGTCCCCCAGGGCTCGGTTCTCGGGCCCACACTATTCAACATCTTCATCAGTGACTTGGACAAGGGGGTGAAAAGCACCCTGTTCAAATTCACAGATGACACTAGAATGTGGGGAGAAGTGGGCATGCTAGAAGGGAGGGACAGGCTGCAATTGGATCTGGACAGGCTACAGGGGGGGGTGGATGAGAAAAAGATGGGATTCAATACTGACAAGTGCAGGGTACTGCACCTAGGGAGGAAGAACCAGCAGCATACCTACAGGCTGGGGAACTCCCCTCTCATCAGCACAGAGGCAGAAAAGGATCTTGGAGTCATTATAGACTCCAAGATGAACATGGGCTGCCAATGTGGGGACGCAGTTAGGAAGGCTAATTGCACGTTGTCATGCATCCACAGATGCATCACGAGCAGGTCCAAGGAGGTGATCCTCCCCCTCTATGCGACACTGGTCAGACCACAATTGAAGTACTGCCTCTAGTTCTGGGCGCCGCACTTCAGGAGGGATGTGGACAGCATTGAGAGGGTCCAGAGGAGGGCCACTCGCATGATCAGGGTGCAGCAGGGCAGGCTCTATGAGGAGAGGCTACGAGACCTGAACCTGTTCAGCCTCCACAAGAGAAGGCTGAGAGGGGATCTGGTGGCCGTCTATGAACTGGCTAAGGGAGACCAGCAAGCAATGGGAGAGTCCCTATTCCCCCAAGTACTACTGGGAGTAACAAGGAATAACGGCCAGAAGTTGACAGAGAGTAGATTCAGGCTAGATATCAGGAGGCACTACTTCACAGTCAGGGTGGCTCGGATCTGGAACCAACTTCCAATGGAAGTGGTGCTCGCTTCTACCCTGGGGGTCTTCAAAAGGAGGCTAGATAGACACCTTGCTGGGGTCGCTTGACCCCAGCATTCTTTCCTGCCCATGGCAGGGGGTCGGACTCGATAATCTGCTTGGGTCCCTTCCAACCCTACCAACTATGAAACTATTGTATACCTTGATGTCCAAAAAGCCTTTGACCTGGTGTCCCACGATTTCCTCACAACAAAATTGGAGGATTGTGGGCTTAACTCTGAGACAGTCAGGTGGGTGGGAAACTAGCTGTGGGGTAGGACTCAGAGAGTTATAATGAATGGATCTGTGTCATCCTAGTGAGAAGTGGCCAGCGGCGTCCCACAGGAATTGGTGCTTGGTTCAGTACTTTTCAACATCTTTATCAATGACTTGGATGTCGGGGGGTGAAGAGCTCACTGGCCAAGTTCATGGATGACACCAAGTTATAGAGAAGCATAGTCACGCTTGAAGATAAGTTACAGATACAGGCAGATCTAGACAGGTTAGGAAGATGGGCAGATTGGAATCGGATGAAGTTCAACATCAAGAAATGTAAAGTGCTCCACCTCAAGACGAACAACCCCTTATGCACATATAGGCCTGGCAGAGCCAAACTGACCAGCAACATGAATGAAAGGGACCTGGGGTTAATAATAGACCACAGCATGAGTATGAGCTAGCAATGAAACACTGTAGCCAGTAGGGCAAATAATACTCTGGCATGCATCAACCCATGCATCTCTAGTAAAACCAAGGAGGCGATTCTTCCGCTCTACTTGGCATTGGTGAGACCGCAGCTGGAGTACTGCATCCAGTTCTGGGCACTGCACTTTAACAAGGATGTGGAAAAGCTTGAGAGAATCCAGAGAAGGGCCACCCGTATGATTAGAGACTTGCAAGGCAAGCCATATGAAGAAAGACTGAGGGACTTGGGACTCTTCAGCCTGAAAAAGAGAAGACTGAGAGGGGACTTGGTAGCAGCTTTCTGCTACAATAAGGGAGTACATCAAGGGCTCAGTGAACAACTGTTCACCAGGGCACCCTTGGGGAAAACCAAGAGTAATGACCACAAACTCCTGGAAAACCATTTTAGACTCAACATCAGGAAAAACTTCACAATCAGGGTGTCCAGACTGTGGAATAAGCTCCCTCCAGAGATGGTGTAATCACCTCCCCTGGAGATCTTCAAGAGGAGACTGGACCGTCACCTTGCTGGGGTCACCTGACCCCAGTTGTTGTTCCTGCTTGATGCAGGAGGCTGGACCCGATGATCTTCCAAGGTCCATTTGCAATCTATGACTCTTTTATTAGACCAACTCAAATAGTTGGAAAACATTTTTCTTTGCAAGCCTTCAGGCATAAACACCCTTTGTCAAGCTGAGGAAGCATCTGCAGTTGGTGTGTGCTCTTCCTAGATGGAATGAGGCTGGTCTGCATGCAAGCTACCACCAAATTTACACTGAGGAGAACACCCAGAATCATCACCTCACAAGTCTAAAAAAGGCTTTCACTCAACAAGGATGCTTGTCCAGAGAGGTAGCCTGGGAAACATCTGTAACTGATGAACAATAAATGAGGGTAGAGCTACAGAGAGAGAAAAGCTCCAGGGGCAGAGGAGAAAAGAGACTGGTGTGCTGAAGGCAAAGCATAGCTACTGGGTTGGTTCCCTCTAGGCCTGAAGAAAGACCACAGGGTTTGGTTCTCTATGTTATTTGCATGTTTGCTTATTTTGTTTGGTGGTTTTTTGGCTGTGGGAACAAGGTTGCTCCAGGTAAAGGAGCTGACTAGAAACCTGAACTCAGAGCTGATTGGCCTTGATGAAGAAACTGGGTGAGTGACCCACCTACACTAAAGCTAGACAGTCTATGTTACGCAGGAGGTGAAGATTATCAGAATCCTTTTGTGTCTTAAAATGTATTGGATCTATTATGATTGGGCTCAGTACTAACACCTCCTTTTCACTATTCTGTGACTGCTTCTGGAGGAGAGTGCCATTCAACACCTACGCAGCAGAATCTGATCCAGTGAAAATAGCTGTTTTTTTCTGCAGAAAGTTAGCAGACATACTCTTCCAATTGTGAGAGACTGGCAGTTCTGGGGGGAAAAGGGAGGGGGCTGTTTTCAAGCAATCATGAGTCTATTAAGCAGCAGAATTTAGTCTGGGTCAAAGATCTTAAGTGACAGCAGATTTGACTCACTCCATTTTCATTATGTGACTTATAAGATATTTAGGGTATCAGTTGTGAAAAATGCTGGTTGATATTGACCCTACCAAACCAACTGAAGAAGATATTCAATATTTAAAACTTGCTATGTAACTCATTCTCTCTCTCTCTCTCTTTAGAATTATAGAGGATTATAATGTTTATGGAGTGTGTAATTAAAAGCAAATATCTAACAGGCATCCTGTACAGTACATTCTTAGTTTATTTCAGCATAGAAACACTATTTACAGAAATAAGAGATACTAGCTTAACTCATTGTTTATGATGTTCCTTAGGGGTGTGTGAAACAGGCCCTATTCAATTTGGATTCAACCCAGATCAGGGACAGTGATTCAATCTGTTGATTCTGATCATTGTCCCTGATTCGATTCGGGCGAATCCAAATCTGACAATTTGATGCTGATTTGGTGAATCAGCGATTCAGACACAGGCACAGCTTTAAAAGTTTTTTCTACATACCTTGAGGTAGCAGGCATGGCTCATGATTGCAGTGGGGCTGGGGTGGATGGAGCGTCCCACAGCAGTGTGGGGGGCTCTCCAGAGTGCTCAGCAGCGAACCCTGAAGTGGACCAGAAATACTTCTGGCCCACTTCCAGGTCTACCAGGAAGCATGCCCCCCCCGCCCGGCCTGGCGATCGGCTGCAGGGGGACCCCGGGTGCCCCTCCCCCCCATCCCAGACCCAGGAGGCACCAGTCGCTGAGATGGGGGGGTCGCAGGGGGGGCCCCCTACATGCTCCCTGGAGGTCCCGGAAGTGCTTCTGGTCCACTTCCAGGTCTGCTGCTGATCACACTGGGGAGCCCCCCGTGCTACTGTGGAATGCTGCATCTGCCCCAGCATCGCAGCCCTCACGAGCCACCTGCTACCTAGAGGTATGTAGAAAAAACATTTAAAGCTGTGTCTGTCTGAATCGCCGAATCTCTCTGACTCAATTTGGAGATTTGGCCACTGAATCGGGTCGAATCTCAGCTGAATCAAATTGGGGACCGAAGCTTCGCACAGCCCTAATGCTCATGAGTGTAGAAATATCTTGTCTTGCAAATTGCTGTATCCCCATTATATTAATGTTGCTTGAGCTCAATACTTCCATCTGCCTTATCTTCAGTTCCTGACACATTTCAAATCCACGTTAGTTGGATCCTGTCAATTTCATTATGAATTTAAAAAATGTTAAGTGATCTTGACAGCCTCTGTGGAACCTGCTAATGGAGTACTTGACTCTGAGCCTCTCCTGTCACTGTTGCTTCCATTTGCAACATCTTGATTCCCATTTAACACTTGGAGAATTTCTATAAGAAGAGCTTCACCAATATTAGCTTCAAAGTACTGTCATTCTCAGCCAAATTTTTCTAAAAACAAAAAGCACCTTGCAATCAACAGCATTTTACGTTGTTTCTTGGCTTCCTTCAGTGTTCTTGAAGAGTCCAAAGGTTAAGGAGAGGATGCCTGCTTTATGAAGCACTTCATTACCTGCGTAGGAGGGCTGGAACAATGCCTTATTGGGTCTCCAGTACAGACCCTGAAGAATAGCTTCACATCATTGGAACCAGTACAGGCAATTGCTGGAGGTGCTGCAAGGCTGTCCTGACCTGGAAATATCACACAGAGGTGTTCTATGCTCCTATATTTCCCAGCCTGCTGTGACTCTTAAAGAAATGAAATCCACACCTCACATTGCCTTGGGCCAGTGCAAATAAGGGAAGGATCACAGGACCCCCACTTTCCTGAGAGTTTCAATATAATGGGCTGAACACAAATCTGTTGGAAACCATGTGTGCACTTAAAAACTTTATGGTAGGTTTTTTTCCCTTTTCTTCTTTAATAATAAAAAAAAATCATTACCATTCTGGTCTCAAACCAATTAGCCATCCACTCATTAGCTACAAGGAAGCCCCATGGATGTGTGCCTAGTCCTATGCATAGTGTTGTTTGCTTCTCTTTACTTTCCACCATTTTCACTGTCCTCACACCCACCCTTTCCCCACCCCTTCCCAGCAGAGTCCCCTCCCTTCTCTTCTAAACTCTCCTTGGAGATCCCATATTTCCCCCTCCCCCTCTCCTTATCACTCTCTGGCCATCCCTGCACTGTCCTACTGAATTCCCATATCCTGGTGGTGAATCTGTTTTGCTAGGGTCATTTGATCCCAGCAGTCTTTCGTGCCCACGTGCAGGGGGAATGGACTCTGATCTGTCTCTTCCACCCCTAACAACTATGAAACATGGCTACAACCTATACCCCTCTGCTCTCATTTTACAGTCTGTGCAATGGAACTGAGGGAGGTAGCTGAGGGATTTAAAAGCCTACCAGCACGTGTGCTGAGAGAAGATGCCTACAGCAAAAAAAAAACCAAGCAGCTCTTTGTATTTTACACAGAAGCACTGACCTCCAAGCACAACTGCCCCAAAGGATGAGAAATGGAACACAGTGCAAGCACGGGAAAGTCTAAGCGGGTCAATTCCTTGGATAACAGGATACATAGTAGGGCCATGTGAAATTTCAGCAGCTGTTTTGTTTTGGAGGTGTTTTGGGCTGTTTTGGCATCCGAAACACAAAATCCGAATCAAAATGGAAGGCTCCGAAACATCTCTGAAACAAAATGAGACACTGAAATGTTTTGGAAAATTTCAGTTTCAGAGCCAGGCTTGCAGGGAAACAGCTGCACGCAGCTGCCCTGCCACACTACTCGGCTCCGCAGAGAGCAAAGATCCGTGCTGGGGGTCTCCTCACCACCACTGCCCACCCCATGCTGCCCCAGCAATGCGGGGCTGCATGGGTTAGGTAGTGGCAGCGAGGAGCCTCCTGGCATGGATCTCTGCTCCCTGTGGAGTTGAGTCATGTGGCAGGGACCAGCAGGCTTGCTTGCCAGTCTGTGCTGCTTCCCTACCCCGTGACCTGGCGTGATGGGGATCAGAGATCCATGCAGGGATCTCCTCACCTGCACAGAGGACAAGGGCAAGGGCACTCCCCTTCCCCGGATGAGCCACCCGTGACCCCAAGCCCCGCCTGGCTGGGCAGTAGGGCTGTGCAAAGCTTGCAGTCTGTTCAAAACATATTTTGAGGAGATTCGGTGGAGCTAAATCTCTGAAACAGATTCAGCCATAACGAAATAGGACAGTGATCCAGAACACCAAAATGAATCACTGCCCTCCAAAACGTCCGAATCCAAAACCGTTGAATTGAAACACAGCCATTTCGCACAGCCCTAAATAGTTCACGTGGATTAGTTTATGCTGCCACCTGCTGGCATGAAAGGGCAAATTCACCTCAGTTCTAGTACTGTTGGAGTGTTGTAGCTATTGATGATCCAGGAATTATGCAAGAGGCAAGGATTTTTGTGGATGATATGTTTTAGTGGACCAGCTGCATGGTTGGCATAAAGTTAGGTCACTTGTAGCCTCCAGCTTTATCCTAACCATGCAATTGGTCCTCTAAAAGATATCACCTGCAAAGATCCTTGTACCTCAGTTGTAGCTGATTGTACACAAAGGACAGTCAGTCTGGACACTTGTCTGTAGTTTCTAACTTGTCTATGGTTCTAACTTCCTGAACTCAGTTTTATGTTCTTCACGTGAAATACTGTAGAGAACAGGCCACTGTTTGGCTCTTACCTGAAGCTTTGCATTAGCCATTCATAGAACGAGAGCTGGTGGGACAGTTAGGACCTCCAGTTCATCTCCCCCCCCCCCACTGAATTGTTGCTCATTCACATTTGAGGACTAGTAAGCATCCCATATAACTTTAAATGTTTCAAGCCCTGGGGTTACAACCAACTTTCCTCAAGTTCATTTAAAAACTAAGAGCTGGCACAGCTAGGCAGCTGTATTGCAACCTGCATTTTCCTTTTTCAGTTTTATTTGATTACTCCTAGCTATACCTCCTTGAACTATGAAACTATTTTTTTCTCTCCTTGGCATTCCTTAGCCCAAATGTTCACCTTCTACATAGCCAACGGATTGCAGACACATGCGCTCTCCATTACCCTGCTATGTGTTGCTTTTCATTTGTCTGTGCTTCTCTGGCATAGAGGTGCCTGGAGCTAAATACAAGAGTCCAGGGGAGAGATCTCCATAGCTACTGGTACCATATCGGTGGCTTCACATTTGTGTCTAACACCCACCCAAAACAGAGGCATGAGATCTGCCAGCTTACATGAAAGGAAATGACTGGGAAGAGGTGGTTGGGGAGTGGGGACAGAGAAACAATAACAGGCATTTTCATACCAGCACAATAAGAAGTGAAAGGGAATGCAAAGACAAGTAGCAGAAATAGCCATGTAGAGGGTGATCTAAGGGAGAGTTGTGAAGTGAAGAGTAGCAGGAGACAGAACAAAGATGTAAACACCAAGGAAGGAGAACTCTTATTTCAAGTGGTGCAAGGAGCGTAACTGTTGGTCATCGAAGGAAAAAAAGGGAAAATGTAGGTTGACCAACAAAATCTTCCTGACTCTGCAGGCTGTTAACATTTCCATCCTGTTATATTTTTCAAACCACAACAGTTTTTTTTCCAAAAGGGTAACTGATGACTAGCATGGTTCCCCCCTTTAGTTCCTAATGGTGTTTCCCAGAGGCATTCAGAGAATGTGCTGCTTCCCAATATCGTTACTGGGCTGAGGCCACAGGATGACTCCCTGCTGCATTTTTAATTCATAGAATCATAGAAAACTAGGGTTGGAATGGACCTTAGGTGGCCATCCAGTCCAATCCCCTGCTCAAAGCAGGCCCATCCCCAACTAGATCATCCCACCCAAAGCTTTGTATAGCTGGGTCTTAAAAACCTCCAAGGATGGAGATTCTATAACCTCTCTGGGTAACCTGTTCTAGTGCTTAACTATTCTCTTCATGAGAGAGTTCTTCCTAATATCTAACCTCAAATTCCCTTGCTGCAACTGGAGACCATTGCTCCTTGTTCTGTCATTTGCCATCAGTGAGAACAGTTTAGCTCCAACCTCGTTGAAACCACCCTTTGGGTAGTTAAAGGCTGCTATTAATCCCCCCTCAGTTGTCTCTTCTTCAGACTAAATTAGCCCAGGTCCCTCAGCCTCTCATAGATTCATAGATGTAGGGTCGGAAGGGACATAAGTAGATCATCAAATCTGACCCCCTGCCCTGGGCAGGAGAGAATACTGGGCACATATGACCCTAGCTAGGCAATTGTCAAGCCTCCTCTTAAAGACCCCCAAAGTAGGAGCCAGCACCACTTCCTTTGGAAGTTGGTTCCAGATCCTAGCTGCCCTGACTGTGAAGCAGTGCCTCCTGATGTCTAGCCTGAACCTACCTTCACACAACTTATGGCCATTATTCCTTGTTACTCCGGGAGGTGCTCGGGGGAACAGGGTCTCTCCCATTCCCTGCTGGTCCCCCCTGGTAAGTTTATAGATGGCCACCAGGTCCCCTCTCAGCCTTCTCTTGTGGAGGCTGAACAGGTTCACCCCCCCTCTCTGATTGGTCCATTTCCAATCCAGGGGTGGAGCCCCACCCCCACCCCCAAAGGGAATAAAAAGACAGTGTGCCTGGCACATGGGAGGCTGCATTGAGGGATGGGGAAGAGGGCAAAGAAGAGCTGGCAGAGCTGGCCACTAGGGTAGAGCTGTTGCCCTGGAAGAGCCCAAAGACTCCTCATTGGACAGGAAGCGGCAAGTGGCCACATTCCCCAGCCCCACCATGAGGGAGCGTGGTGTCAGAGCACGACTGGTGCTGGAGGGTCCGAGAGGGACCAAGACCCTGGGAGCTGCAAGAGGCAGCTAGGGTCTTGAACCTCTGGTGTGGGCCAGGTACACGGTGCACCAGCCAGTGCACAGGGGGTCCAGGAGCGGAACGAGACCCCAGTGCCGCACAAGGTGGCTCAGGTCTCCAACCCCTAGCTCAAAGCAGGGCCAGTGGTGCATGAAGCAGTGCACAGGGCCCCGAGTGGGCCAGAGGTCAGGAGAGCCCTAAAGCAGCTGAGGCCCCCCTATCGAGGGGAGAGATACCTCACCCTGGAAGATGAGAACAGCTTCACTGGGTCCTTGGAGGAGTCTGGGAAGGGGATTCCCACAAGAGAGGAGGGTCTTCCCCCTGTGACAAGTGGTTGGATGAGTTGTTTAAAGGGGCAGCTGGGGTATCTGGGGCTCCCCACTCCCTTCCTCTTCTCTAGGGCCACTCCTTTTCTTGGAACATTGCTAATGTTTATTTATTTCTCCCTGGGCCCTGCGCCTCATTTTTGGTGAACCCTGTGCCTCGTGCTTTGTAGATTAGTATTTCATTAGAGTATAAGATTGCATGACTTTTACAGAGACCCTTTGTTTCCCTCACCTGCACCCAGAGTGTTCGCAGAGAATCGTATATATATTGCACATAGATTCATAGATGTTAGGGTCGGAAGGGACCTCAATAGATCATCGAGTCTGACCCCCTGCATAGGCAGGAAAGACTGCTGGGTCTAGATGACCCCAGCTAGATGCATATCCAACCTCCTCTTGAAGACCCCCAGGGTAGGGGAGAGCACCACCTCCCTTGGGAGCCCGTTCCAGACCTTGGCCACTCTGACTGTGAAGAAGTTCTTCCTAATGTCCAATCTAAATCTGCTCTCTGCTAGCTTGTGGCCATTATTTCTTGTAACCCCCGGGGACGTCTTGGTGAATAAAACCTCACCAATTCCCTTCTGTGCCCCCGTGATGAACTTATAGGCAGCCACAAGGTCGCCTCTCAACCTTCTCTTGCAGAGGCTGAAGAGGTCCAGGTGCCCTAGTCTCTTCTCATAGGGCTTGGTCTGCAAGCCCTTAACCATACAAGTGGCCCTTCTCTGGACCCTCTCCAGGTTATCCACATCCCTCTTGAAGTGTGGCGCCCAGAATTGCATGCAGTACTCCAACTGTGGTCTGACCAGCGCCCGATAGAGGGGAAGTATCACCTCTTTGGATCTATTCATCATGCATCTGCTGATGCACGATAAAGTGCCATTGGCTTTTCTGATGGCTTCGTCACACTGCCGACTCATGTTCATCTTGGAGTCCACTAAGACTCCAAGATCCCTTTCCACTTCCGTGCCACCCAGCAGGTCATTTCCTAGGCAGTAGGTGTGCTGGACATTTTTCCTCCCTAGGTGCAGCATTTTGCATTTCTCCTTGTTGAATTGCATTCTGTTGTTTTCTGCCCACTTGTCCAACCTGTCCAGGTCTCCTTGTAGTTGTTCCCTGCCCTCCGGCGTGTCCACTGTTCCACACGCCCTCTGGCGTGTCCAGACTAGTTCCTATGTCTTTATTATATATGTTCCATTTTTAACTTTTCTTATATATTAATACATTTGTATATAGTTAAGTCTTAAGATATGTCCTGGCTTTACTCTATAGGGGAAGGAGTGAACTTTGTGCGGTAGGCAGGTTCACCTCACAGTGCACCTGCCCTGTTAACATTCCCTTCAATTGGAGAGAGGAGTACAGAGTTGAGTACTACCTGGGCTACACTAGTGTTTCTAGTCAACTGTAGGGTTAAAAGCACTGAGGGGTCACAGCCTATGATAGGATTTCTCGTGTTGCTCTGATGGTAAAAGTGAGGCCCTGACAGGAAGAAAGTTAAGGAACGACAGGTTGGATGAATGGACTGTAAAGTGGATAGGAAACTGGCTGGATTGTTGGGCTCAGGGGGGTAGTAGTCAATGGCTTTGATTTCTAGTTGACAGAACCTCAACTGTTCCTTCCCTCAGTGAGGGGAGGGACCCCCCTTAGCCCCCCAAGAGCAGCGAGGCACCGGCCAGCCCTTCTGCACATGTGCACAGTTTAAAAAGGGCTCAGCAATGGCAAAAGTCTCATTCTGGTCCCGGCTGTGGTGCGAGACGTGCAGGTGTAAGCCTGCTGTGCCCCTGTGAGCCCAGGGACCCCCAGAAGAGCCCCCAGGACCCCCGATGATCCCGGCCTGCCCGCAGGTAAGCAGGGGCCTGTGGTGGGTGGGACTTAGCCAACTTAGCTAGCTGGGAGCCGGCTGAGTTGGAGGCAGGGAGGGTCACACCCCCACCCCAGCTCCTACTTCACCCAGCCCCCCAGGGAGCCGTGCGACCAGAGCCTCATGAAAAGGTACACTTCTGGGCCTGACGCACAAGTTAGCATGGGAGTTTGCGCAGGAGGGTGCGATGGATGGCCTGAGGCCCTACCTGTGAGCCCCCTTGGGTAAGCAGTCCCAGCTACAGCTGGCCCCATCCACGGCATGCCACTAGTTGCATGTGCTGTACCCTGAGGGTCCCCTTGGGATCTGCGGCCCCTCCCCCGCCCCCCACACCTCTGAGGCCTCCACCCAGACGGAGCCCATGGTTCCAGGCTCTACGCAGACAGAGATCCAGGGTCTCAGCTGCAGGGGCTGCCTGTCACTTTTTCAGGCTCTGGGGCCTGGGAGCATGGCCACCTCCCCTTGTGAGGTCTGCTCCCTACTGGGGTCTCTGGTGTGCCAGCTGGAAGAGCTCCAGGCTGCAGTACAGAGACTGCGTACCATCAGGGACTGTGAGCAGGAGATAGACTCCTACTGCCAGGCCCTTCTCCCCTGGGAAATGGAGGGTAGACCACGGTCTCCCTCCAGGACAAGAGAGGATTCAAGGACCTCCCTTACTGTCCAGACAAGGGGCCCAAGGCCCACCACACCAAGGTCCCTGCCCCGCTGGAGCTTTGCAACAGGTGTGAACCTCTTGCAGCCCCAGCAGAGCCTTCTAAGTTGCCAGCTCCCACAGGCAATGCAAGTTCAACTGTAGCTACCGCCCCCACTCTCCCCAAGACAAAATGCAAAGTGTTTGTTGTGGGAGACTCCATCCTGAGTGGGACTGAGGGAGCAATCTGCCGCCCCGACCCCTTAGCCTGGGCAGTTTGCTGCTTCCCAGAAGCCCACATCCGAGACATTGCGGAGAAGGTCCCTGAGCTCCTCCAGCCCACTGACCACTACCCTATGCTCGTTATCCATGTGGGCACCAATGAGATGAATCAGAGCACTCCCAGATGGGTCATGAAGCTCTATAGGGATTGGGAATGGGGCTAAAGGGTCTGGGGGCGCAGGTGGTGTTTTCTTCGATCCTCTCAGTCTCAGGCTACAGACTGAGGAGTGAGAGGAGGATCCAGGTAGTAAACCCAAGACTGTGGTGCTGGTGTCACTGGGAAGGCTTTGGCTTCCATGACCACAGTCTGCTTTTTGGTGAGAGAGGCAGCGAGCTGCTGGGAAGGGACAGTCTCCATCTCTCTCCACTGGGGAGGATGCTCTTCTCAGCCAGACTGGCTGTCCTGATCCACCGAGCTTTAAACTAAGCCTGCCAGAGGATGGGGGGAGTGAGCTGCAGGCAAGGCAAGGGCCCCCAAGGGGACACTTGCCTGCCTGTACACAAATGCCAGGAGCTTGGGGAATAAACAGGAGGAACTTGTCCTCCTGCTTAACACAAATAACTATGATGTCATAGGGATAACAGAGACCTGGTGGAACTGTACCTGACTGGACCACAGGTATAGATGGCTATACCCTGTACAGGAGAGATTGAGTGGACAAAAGGGGCAGAGGTGTAGCTTTCTATGTGAAGGAAAGCAACGCGTCCCTGCAAGCTGACATTGGCATCCAGGGTGGACAGCTAGAGACCCTCTGGGTTAAAATCCATGGGGAATATGGCACAGGGGACACACTGGTGGGAGTCTACTACAGACCTCCGACCCAGGATCAAGAGCTTGACCAGGAGTTCGCCAGGGAATTGGCTGTGGCTGCAAGCTCTCGGTGCATGGTTGTCATGGGAGACTTCAACTACCCAGACATCTCGTGAGAAGAGCACTGAGCCAAATCCAAGTGGTTGCAAAGCTTTTTCTTGTGTGTGGATGAGCTCTATCTGACGCAAGAAGTCGATGGGCTGATGAGAGGTAAAGCGTCACTCAACCTGGTTCTGGCAACGGGGGACGACCTAATCGGAAACCTAATGATCGAAGGGAAGCTGGGTGACAGTGACCACGAACTGATTACCTTCACCATCCACCGTAAAGCTGGTAAGTTGGTCAGTAATACAGAAGTCCTCAACTTCAGGAAAGCTGACTTTGACAAGCTCAGGAGGCTCATCAGAGAGGTCCTAAAGGGCCACAACCCAAAGGGGAGGGGAGTTCAGTATGAATGGTTGCTCCTCAAAGGAGCAATCTTGGAAGTGCAAGTGAAGTCTATCCCAACTCAGAGGAAAGGCAGCAAAAGGGCACAGCAGCCCCCTTGGCTCTCCAGGGAACTAGTGGACCTCCTCAATCTTAAAAGGAAAACCTACAAAGGATGGAGGACTGGATCCACCACCAAGGAGGAATACTCTGCACTGATCCAGACCTGCAGGGAGCAAACCAGGAAAGCCAAGGTTGCGATGGAACTCCAACTAGCTACAAGTATCAAGGACAACAGAAAGTCCTTTTTTAGTATGTGGGGAGGCAGAGGAAAAGCAAGGGTAACATTGAACCCCTGCTAAACCAGATGGGACAACTGATGACCAATGCCCAGGAAAAAGCCAGCTTGCTAAATGGGTACTTTGCATCGGTCTTTCATCAGTCCCATGGGACGCCCCTGCCCACTATGGGACAGGGAGGCCCGGGTGAGGGAGATTCCTTACCCTCCATCAATGCTGACCTCATGAAGGAATACCTTGAGAGGCTGGACACCTTCAAGTCAGCCGGCCCTGACAGTTTACACCCCAGGGTACTCAAGGAGCTGGCAAGCACCATAGCTCGGCCCTTGGCACAGATCTTTGAGAACTCCTGGCGCTCTGGTGTAGTGCCCGAAGACTGGAAGAAGGCCAATGTGGTACCTATCTTCAAGAAAGGGAGGAAACTGGATCCAGCAAACTACAGGCCCATCAGCCTGACCTCTATCCCGGGGAAGGTCTTAGAAAAGATTATCAAAGAGACCATTCTTAACAGACTGGCTGATGGCAGCATCCTGAGGGATAGCCAGCATGGGTTTGTTGCAGCTAGGTCTTGCTTGACTAATCTTATTTCCTTTTACGACCAGATGACCTATCACCTGGACAAGGGAGAAGAGATTGATATCGTATATCTTGACTTGAAAAAAGCCTTCAATCTGGTATCCCATGATCACCTCCTAACAAAACTGGTCAACTACGGCCTCGGCTTCACCACAATCTGCTGGCTGGGGAATTAGCTCCATGGTCAGACCCAGAGGGTGGTGGTTGACGGAAATCAATCGTCATGGTGCCCTGTGACCAGTGGGGTTCCCCCAAGGCTCTGTCCTTGGACCCATACTGTTCAACATCTTCATTAATGATGTGGACATTGGAGTCAGAAGCGGACTGGCCAAGTTCGCTGGGGTAAAGCATTCACACCTGAGGACAGGAGGGTGATCCAGGCTGACCTGGACAGTCTCAGGAAGTGGCTGGATGAGAACCTGATGTTTAACACTGAAAAATGCAAGGTTCTCCACCTTGGGAGGAAAAACCTGCAGCATGCTTATAGGCTCGGCAGTGTTACGCTGGCTAGCAGTACGGATGAAAGGGACTTTAGGGGTCATGATTTACCACAAGATGAACATGAGCCTTCAATGTGATACTGCTGCTAGTAAAGCAACCGAAACGCTGACTTGCATCCACAGGTACATCTCAAGCAAATCCCAGGACATCATCCTCCCATTGTACTCGGCCTTGGTGAGGCCACAGCTGGAGTACTGCGTCCAGTTTTGGGCTCCACAATTCAAAAAGGATTTGGAGAAGCTTGAGAGGGTGCAGAGGAGAGCCACGTGCAAGATCAGAGGTCAGGAAAGCAGACCTTGTGAAGAGAGGCTGAGAGCCATGGGACTCTTCAGCCTGGAAAAGCGCAGGCCCAGGGGTGATATGGTGGCCACATATAAGTTCATCAGGGGTGTTCACCAGGATCTGGGGGAACGTCTGTTCACCAGAGCGCCCTAAGGGGTGACAAGGTCGAATGGTCACGAACTCCTCCATGACTGTTTCTGGCTGGACATAAGGAAGAACTTCTTTACTTTCCAAGCCCCCAAGGTCTGGAATAGACTGCCGCCGGAGGTGGTTCAAGCACCTGCTCTGAACAGCTTCAAAAGACATTTGGATGTTTATCTTGCTGAGATCCTATGACCCCAGCTAACTTCCTGACCCTGGGGCAGGGTGCTGGACTCGATGGTCTTCCGAGGTCCCTTCCAGCCCTAATGTCTGTGAAATCTGTGAAACCTCTTAACAGGACCTCTGAGAATCCCCAACATAGTGGAAATTCCACATGTCAGCTTTCTCCTGCCCCTTCCTTACCTCTCAGCTCATACTTCTCAAATATTCTTCTTTTTGAATCACTGCTTTTTATTTCCAAATCCCCTTGCATTCCAAAGGGCATTTTTATTCTCTCCTGTTGATCATAAAATGTCATGCTAAAAAAGCATCATGCATCTGATCTTCCTAAAAGCCATTAAGCTGTAGGGAGAAATCCCATAGCCTTTTAAGTTTCTTGCATTAATAATTTTAGGTTCCTTATTTTAGTTTCCATATGTTGCATCCCACAGTTGAGCCTTAGTACACTGAGGCATGCCACAGCTCCAAGGTGCATTCCCAGAAAGATGCAGCTGACCAGAATAGTGACTCACTTCAAGACTACTATAGGCAGTGGTAGAGTAGCTCTGCAGCTGTCTGACTTTGGCTGGAAGTTGAACTGAGGGAATTCTAAAGTGATGGATCTCAGTCAATTGTAAGGATCAGGGCTCAAGCATTTTTCTGTCATCTGAACTGTTAGATATCTAAGTTGCGTGGCTGAAAGACAAATTAGGAAAAAATAAGACCAAAGAATGCATTCTCAAAATAGAAGACATTGCTGAAGATATAAGACACTGCTCTGAAATACTTAAAATATATTTTTCCTACTGTCCTCTTACAAGAATGTTAGAAGATTCATGCAAACATTGGTACTGGTAACACTGGCTAATGATGACAATACTGATCAAACTTCTGCCTTATGTTAAAACCAATAAATTAAAAAAAACAACACTGTGTCTTTGAAAAGATTACACTAGAGTAAATCCAGATTAACACACAATAGAATATGGCCAAGTGTAATCTTTTATCACCATAAAGTTGTTATTAATGCTTAAAGTTAAAACAGATTTACCCAGAGAGAGTGCTAGAAGTTGTATTGATTGCATTGTTAATATGACTTAGTATGTTGTGTACAGTACACGAAATTAGATAAACTATAAATTTAATTTTGTTGTTACCAAGTGTAACGTAGCTGCTTGGCTGATAGAAGATGAATACAATTTTTTAATTTCAACACTATGCAAATAGTGTTACAAGATTATTCTCAAGGGTGTGCAACATTTAAACACACTGAAAGACAAGTCACTATCATCCACAATGGCTTTTAATCATTACTTATGATAAAAACAAATAGCAGAATAATTGATGTCCTATGACCCTTCAGATAGCATAAGTATTTGTTATTTTAGCAAGAATGTACAAAGAAAGAAGAGACAGACTAAAGATCAGGAAGGAATGAGACTGAAGTTTACATATCCACGATCATAAAATAAACTTTGAAGCAATGAGTACAATCTACTGAAGCACATGGTTTTGAAAGGACATCAGATGAAGGTTAGATCAGGCTCAATTATTATGTTACTGTACACTAGGATACTTTTTAGCCTTTATGAAATCTAATATTGTTGTTCTCTAGTTTTATTGGGCTTGCACTAACTTCTGAAATTGCAGCATAATTAGAAGCAAATGGTCCGCGGGAGGAATACCAGATTCAAATATTAATTGTAAGGTTTTAGAAAAAATCTGAAAGAAGACTAATCACTTGCAGTGAGAGTTATGATTAAGGGTTTATAAATCTTGTACCTTAGGGTAAGGCTCAGACCCAAGTAAATCAATCCAAGGTTCAGACCCAAGTAAATCGACACCCTTGACACATGAGTTAGCCACTCTCACTTCAGTTTGAGAGAACTAGCATTAATGGTACAAAACATAAAACCATCAGGCAGAGAGCCCTTAATGATGTCCATCTAGTTTCAGTTTAGGTCAGTGGCTTGAGCACCAAGATCTTGCTGTTTTACATCCTTGGGATCCATCATTTACAACAAAACTCTACATTACAAATATCTGCTCTGGTCTCACCAACTGGGATGCATACCTGGAGTAAGAATGACTATAGTTACAATACAATCCCCAAATTCTAGATACTCGAATCAATAAAGCCAAACCCATACCTCGCTCCAACTTGCTACAATACCAACCCTGGGACAAGGATAACGGAGTCTGTTGCCTACAGCCCCCAAGTTGAACTCGCTCTCTCTTTTTGCAAAAATGTTTATTTCTATATATATATAACTTTTACCTCCAATACTCTGCCAAGCAGCTTTTGTGGTTCAGCTGGCAGATCAAAGCACACTAGAAACCCATTACTGCATATCTGCATGCCCGTGCACCCATCTCCATACCTGTACCCCCATCCATTGCTCTCCTCAGAGGGCTTGCCCCTGAAAAAGTCCATGTCAGACCCCTCTCCATCAGATGAGGTCTGCCATTTCTTTCCCATTGTCCTCTTCTGTCTTTCTGGAGTACGAGTATGTTTCACTTAGTGCCATTTTAATACAGCCTTCAACTGTGGGGTCTGAGTGACTGTTTATAACAGGGGTGTCCAACCTTTTTGAATGTGGGGCCGGATCATGAACTTTTTTTCACCTAGTGGGCCGGCAAACCATATTCAAAGATGTCACAGGAAGTGGTATCATATCAGGAAGTGATGTCACGTGACCTTCGACACCAATGAAGTTGCAGGGGTTGACATAGTGCTGGTTGACATGGCATGCATGTCCGGGTTGACATGGTGCTGCGGGAGCTGCTTGGCTACAACCGGGCTGACCGCGGGGCCAGGCTGGGGTTAACCTGGGGCCCACCTGGCCTGCCAGTGCCATGCCCGGGTTGACATGGTGCTGCAGGACCCACCTGGGCAGAACCAGGTCAGCACCGGCCAGGAAAAGCAGCATGCAGCTGCCAGCAGAAGCGGCGGTGGAGCTGTGTGCCGCTTGGGACTGACAGGTGCAGGCTCTTCCCGTCCCGAGTGGCACATGGCTCCACTGCCGCTTCTGTTGGCCGGTGCAGACCTGGCCAGGCTCCTCCTGTCCCCAGCAGCACACAAGAAGCGGCCCCTTTGGGGCCTTGCATGCGGGTGGCCAGGCCCAGAGAGCCATAGCACCCGGGAGGAGACTGGCCAGGGGCACAGGCGCCACCTTGCTGTGGGGCAGCGGGGCTGGCTTGAAGTGGGCGGGTGAGGAGGCAGCTCTTGATAAGACAAGAGGAGAAAAAATATTACAAAGGACTGTGTGAACAAGAAACACTTTATAGACATTTCACTACAGGGCTCAGAGCAATGCTTCCACTTAGACACCTGGTGGCACTGTTCTGCTGTCTGTCCAGCATTGATGCTTGAATGTAGCTTCATTCCAACATGGATCTTGAAATGAGCTCAGGTCTTCTTCATTTTTATGGATGGATATTTTTTTTATAGATTTCATGGGCTGGTACTTTTAACTGGTCTTTTTACTGACTCTCCATAAATTTATGGACAGTTGGTAACTGATATTGAGAAAAGCCTCCTTCCTCTACAGCAGTGAAATCATAGGGACAACCATGAGTGAAAACAAGTGTTGGAGAGAGAGGCTGCTAGTTTTGCATAATGAGTGTATAGATCCTTTACAGTTGGGGGATTATGCTGACCACTGGAGAGCTGGGGCACAGAAGGAAGCGGCTCTTTGCACTGTGTTGACAGCTGCTACTGCTGTGGCTGCTGCTGTAGCAGTGTAAGTTCAGCTGCTGCAGCTGAGGATAAAGCAGACAACAGCCCTGGAGTGTTGGCTCCTCAGGGGCCTTCCCTGGTGCCCTGTTTGCTTCTTTCCCTTCCTAGGTATACTACTGGGCAAAGGCATGCACCTGCCATGGCAAAGGTACTCTGGGGGGATGCCATTCTACTTACCCCTCTGCTCTCCAGGGTGGGGGCTGCACTTGCCCAACTGCTATGGCATGGCTGCTCCTGCCATGACAAAGTCTTTTGGGGGCACATAATTTGGGTACCTCACCAAGTTCCACTTGCCACACTAGTTATGGTATTGCAACTATCAGAAAAAGAAAGACGCTGCCCCCAGAAAGAAAACATTCAATGTGCCTTAGTGGGAAGGAAGTTTCAAGTGGGGACCCCTGCTTTCTGGGTGGTTGCAGAGGTGTAGATTTTAAACTCACAGCTGTTGAATTTTACAGCTGTTTTGTGCTGTTGGTTGCTATGAAAATGTGCAGAACCCCATGGTGGGATGTTTGGTCAGCTTTATTACCAGGTGTTATCTATCTCAAAGGACAGAAATTTGCAATTAAAACTATTTGAGAAAGAAACAGAATACCATGTTAGGAGGTGACAAGACCTTGTAGGTTTCCTACCAGGCAACCTACACTGCCTCATCCACTAGAACCAAGAAATGCTCTTTCTGGTGGTAGGACTAATACTATTTGCCTGTAGTGCAGGTCTGAGGCAGGTGAATGGAAACACCATGATAATCTTAGCAGACTACATTCCTGTGTAAGTAAGGCTGAGGAATACTTGACTGGGTATTGCAAAATCTTTTATATACCCTCACCCCTCCAACCCCGCCTCTTACAGAGTATTTTGGAATCGCCGAAGTTGAGGTCGATCTGCTATGAGGCTTTTTTCTCCCCTGTTGCCTGTCAGGGTAGATGGCAAACTCTTGTTCCCTCTGTACCTTACCTGTGTAGAGTTCAAACAGCAGTAGCCTTGTGCACACAGTGATATGGAGAGGATGCAATATTATGCACTAGGGAATTGTCTGTGGCTACAGAAAAGTGGTACAGTAGTACAAAGTGCCCAAAAACTGTGGCATCTGGCATCTTCTTGAGAGGTCAACTAAGTTGTTTGCCAGTTATTTCAGATTATACTTCACACAGAAGCAAAGGGCATCAGGATTTCTCATTTGAAATAAAGGATAGGGGGGAGCTGATACATCAATGATTTCCATAATGAAGAAGGCATTCTTTTCAACAAAGGTCAAATTGAAGAGAACTCAGCTAGAGCACAAATTGTGAAACTGTTTTTAAAACCCTATGAGGAAAATCTGGACAAAGACAAACCTATCCAACATGAGTCTTGTGAGACATCATGACAAATCCCTTTATTATGTATTTTCCCCAAAGTTTCCTTCTATGAATTTCTTGATAATGGAACTGCTTGCATGTGTTTAGAAACACATTGCCATCGCTTACAGTCACGTAAAGCTATCCAATTTGTCAGATCATTTAAAGTAGGGCTACCCAACTGGTGGCAGTCACTCCTCCTAATGCCACATGGTGGGGAAGGCCTGGGGTCCATGAGCCATCTGTGCAGCCCATGTGGTAGGGGGTGGGAAGTGGCAGGCCTTCACCACCACACCCCATGGGAATGGGGCCCTGATCAGGAACTCCATATAGAGATAGCTGTGCAATAACCATCTATATCCTAAGGTGGGGGGTTTCAACCCTTTTAACAAATGTACCTCTTCTGTCTCAAAGTTTCAACTCATTTACCTTTTCATATTACAATTATTTAGGGGGGCTGAGCACCCATGCACATGTGTGCATGTGCCCCACACCAAGCAGGTAAGCCTGTGGGGGAGGGGAAAAGGCCATGGAGTGGGAAGATCGAGGCCCCCACAGTGAGGGGAGGGAGTGGGACACAGGGCAGGGGCTGGGGTGAATGGGGCTTTGGCCGAGCTAGGTCATGGGACAATTGGAGTCCTGGCAGCTCGTCCAGGGGTGTGGGAGGACTCTGGCCACTGCACATACTCTGGCAGAGGCCCAGGGGGCATGTGCCCCTCCTGATCTGTGTGTGGGGTGGAGGTGGCTGCTGCTGCACGCTGGGCTTTGCATGACGCTGCAGTTGCCCTGGGAGTGGTGCGATGCCACGTGCATCCTGCATAGGGGTGGACAGGGGGCATGGCACAGCCTGGCAGCGGCAGGCATGGGATGTTGCACCACTCCTGGGGCAGCTACAGCCGTGTACAAAGCCCAGCGTGCAGCAGCAGCTGCCTCCACCCCACACACAGATCGAGGTGTGCACGTGCCTCCCAGGCCTCTGTTGGGGAGCATGCAGTGGTGGGACCCCCCCCCCACCTCCCCCCACGGTCTCTGTACCCCTAGGGGTACATGTACCCCTGGTTGAAAACCACTGTCCTAAGGGACAAGAGGCAATGGTTGATAGAATTAGAAATGTTTTAAAAAAATAGACAAGTTGTTCATGATAAAGGGTCATTGCAAAGGACTTTAAAATGATATCTTAGAGATTTAAAAAAATAGACACTTGGTAGAAGAAGCCTTTTTCAGTTGTTATTCCAGGGCTGATAAACTGCAGAAAAAGGGTTTGTTTGGTTTTTTTTAAAATAAAAAATGGTTGACAAATGCCAATCAAGTTTTGTTCGGCTGAGAATATTGTACGGCATTATAGCTTCTGTCAGCCTTTGTACAAAATGCTTTGTAAATATCCTTCTCTTAAATTTGAAGAACATTTGCCTGATGCATTTAAGTATAATCCATTGTTTCCAATCAATAAAATATCCATGGCTATTGCTGATGATTTGCTCTGCTTGTGAAAGCAGTGACACTGAGAGTGCCTTTACCAGGTGTATGCCTTTACCATGGGAACATGAACTTAATGTATATAGCGCAGACTGTATTCTACCAGCAAAAAGAGAGCCAGATGATTGATGCAAACACAAAAGACATGGATCTTTTAAAGAACCCCAAAGATGAATTTTAGGGTGCAACTGAGAGATGGCAAATATACCTTGGCAAAGCCCAGCTCATTCTAGAAGCTTTTGAGGATGCCACTAACATATGTTTGGATTTTCTGGTGGCAGATTTAAGTGCTTCCACCCCAGTGGGTTACAGATTTAGATGTGGACTTTTCCCTCCGGACCAGCCAGTTGGTTATACCTTGGAAAAAGAAAACAAACATACAGAATATAAAATGTAATGAGTTACTGGCTGTTTCGTGTTTAACGCTTGGGTTGCTGATTGAAAACGTCTAGCTGTGTGTGCAAAGAAAAATCTGGGTTTTTTTTAAGCTCGTTGTTAATACCTCCCCACAATAGAGGCAGGCAATTCTGTGTTTAGTCTGATGAACTAGAAACAGCCATCTGAGTTAACTCTCAGCACCTTAAAGAGAAATGTGCCTTTGATACAGAAATAAGTGTGTAGGTTGAAACAGCAATCTAAATTCATGAAATGTCTCTCTCAAAAGAAAAACATAACTGGTGGAATAGTCTGAGAGGTCTGTCACTTTCTCTGTTAAGATGTGGCATCTTGTTGATATGGGGTCTTTTGATTAATTGGTAATGGGATATGCAAAAAAGAAAAAAAAGAATTGTAGCTGTCCATCTAGCCACTAGCTGAAGAAATTAAGGGTTCCCCTCCTATAGGAAAGAACATTAGAGCTGCAGTGACTTGCTGACTGAAGGCTGATATGAAAAACATTCTTCGAAGGAGAGGTTTAACGAAACATAAACAGACTAAATTTTACACAGTTATGTTTCCAAAATACTGAATTTAGATAAGGCTGTGTGACATGGAGAAAGGGAAAGTAGGCTTCTTTTGCCATAGGCAGAATGTTACTGATAGACATCTTTTGGAATATCTGGAATAGCCTGCCAGAGACTCAGGACTTGATCAAGAAACGTCACCATGCCGATTTCCTTCATCTCCTAGAAAGTAAAAAATTGGCCAGAAAATCTTGGCTCAGCCTGAAATGCCTTTTTACTTCAAAAACCAATGCTGAAATTGTTCAATAATTACATTTTTGCTTTGAATAAAAGCTTTCTATATATTTTTAAAACTTTTCTATCATGTTTGACATATTCCAGGGTCTACATGATAGGCCTGTCAGTCTGGTTGATACTTGCTTGGATCTCACAATTGGATTCTAGCATGTCAGATAACCACTGGTCTTCCTTTCCTCAACTGTCTCCTCCTCAAAACTGTTGCTAGAGTCACATTTTCCCTGCTGGGGTCAGAGCACTCTGGGAGGAGAAGTAAATTCCAAGGGTCTCCCTGGATGGTGTAAGAATGGCATGGCACCCCCCCCCACTTTCCAAAAAATCAGTCTCTAAGCAGGAAGGCCTTTTTGATACCTTCCAGGATATCAGGGTAGCACTGCCAAACAGACAACAGTGAAATGCTAAAAGTTGGATTTCCAACCTGGATAAACTTTCCAACCAGCCAGTGCTATTAGGTGGCCCTGGGCTCATCTCAAATACTTGGAGGATATGAATATGGGGAGCTAGGCAAGGTGAAATAAAGTATTTGGGTCTGGTGCAGGCCATGTGCTCAGTGCTGACTGGTTGACTGTTTAGGCAAAAAGGGCCTGGCCACCGTATTAATTACTTGCTTATTACAAATTAATATAAAATCACAGGCAAATACTATTATAGCTACCAATAATTATAGCATATTAATACTTAGTATTAAGTTGCATCATATTAGTAACATGCAATATAACAATTATATGTATTAATGATACTTTCATAATGATGCTGTAATTAAATTTTGGTAGCTCTGGTTATCCAATCAGTTTGACAAATCTTCCAAGCACTATTTTACCTTAGCTACTTGTAATTTTTGTTCAAAGGCACTATGTTTTTTCTTAATTAACCTTTTGATATGCTTAACCTCTTGAGAGCTTTGAGAACAATGTTATGTAAAAAGACGGGCTCCCTACTTCCCTTGACATGGTTTCTGGACTCATGAGAATGCTCTGCAGATGGGAATAGCCAGTTCCGGCACTTAAACTGCAACAATGTTTATAGAAAATAAGCAGTTTTAGATGGTATGTTAATAGCAGCAGATTAAATTAAATGTGGATACTGCTCAAGTGTAGAAGGCTGTATTGCTTTTGGAGTAGGCAGTGCTCACATGAGTGACTGGAAATTGAATTACCACCTAATGGTGGTTGCCCATTTCCTTAGAACCAGAGGGAGATGGTTGACCTAGAAACACAGACATTTCCTTCTGCTCCTCTCAAAGCTGATCATTTCTGAAGATCTGGTTGCTATGGGGACACAGATTCAACAAGGGCAGGTTCCCATGATGTCAACCAGTGCTGCTTCGCTCTGAAATATTTAACCAAATTGTTGGGATTTGCAAAAGACAATGAACATAGACACCTGTTTTCACAGAAACGGTATAGTTGTTGATGTCAGTTGCCTTAAAATCGCATGAAAATCACATGATTTATTACATGAAAAACATGAAAGAAAAAAGATCTGGTAGCTCTGAAGACAGCTCTACTTTACTAATCATATGGGAAAAGGACAAGACATTTCACCCTGCTTTCTGTAACTTGAAGCGGTCTCCTGATGAGTCCAGCCCTCCTGCTGTCCTAAGAAGAAATCTCCAGCCTCTTGGTAGAGTCCTTAACCTTACAGTGTGATTCATGGCATGGTTGTCTCTGATCCAAAGGGTCTTGCCTTCCTCCTAGATTCTGCTATACCACTACTCCCTTTCGCTTCCTTATTCTCTTTTTCAAATCAAGAGAGACAGAGCCTGAATCCGAAGGGGATTTTCTCCCCCCTTGATACTTGGCTGCCTTGGTGCCTCCCTTGATAAACCTGTGTATGACTCTTCCCATTGGAATGTAATTGGCCTTTGTCACTTAAGAGATTTGCTTCTTTCCTATTAGGCACACAGGCCATATTTCTTCTGAAAGGCAAATAGCCATTAGCTAGAGAAAAGTACCTTTGGCACTTGACCTAGCTATAATCTTATTGCCAATCTTTTAAGTGATGACACAAAATAGCAAAGATACATATATATAGGATAACCTGAACATGCAGCCATAAAAGTGATAAAAATGAACAGTTAATCATTTTTTAAATATTTAAGTTGGTTTAATAAAAGATATCAGATTCACCCAAAGAACCTTGTCTGCCTATGTCCTTAGACCAACACAGCTACAACCTACATCATAGTTAATCATTAGCTTTTAAAAATATCAAACATGAAGACAGTTAAATGAACTCTGAAAAATATCTATGCATATGAGAATAATACTCCTTGAAATTAATGTTATGAGTAATTGTGACCTGGCCAGTTACTGGACTATAGTCCGACTCCTTGTTCTCTCTCTTTGGCACCACGACTATACTTAAATCGCCCAAAGCAGTATCATGTTAACTAGCTGTTATATTAAGTGAAGCTTAAAGGAAAACTACCTGGTTAAAAATTCTTTCAAAAATGTATTTTTTACCTGTGCTTTTAGCATACTCAAATAAAGTTCTAAAATTCTCTTTGCTATTTATTTAGGTGCCTTATTTCATTTTGTTATTGCAGCTAATTTAATTTTTGTTCTGACAATTTTACACTGTGATGATAAATGACTCTTATTTAGTTGTCCTATCATCTCAGAATAGTGCTACCATATTTCAGGTACAGACTGTAGAACAAAAGCCATACGCTTGCACTAACATTTTTGAAAACTTAGGATTTCCTTAATACATTTTGTATTTTTTTATACATATCTAACTTTTGAATTTGAATTGCCTGGTACTGGATCAGATATTTCCTTCTATCTCAGGTAAAGTTTATATTTAAATGGTGAAGAGATTTTTAGATGGTTTGAATAATTTAAGGGATCTAAAAGCTCAGGAAAAGAAATGGATTTGTGAAAGAATGTTTAACTTGGCAGTTTTCTTTTTACTTTTCAATTTGTGTAATAGCTAGCTAACATGCCAAATTTGTGTAATTTTTATAACTAATCCTTAAATAGCTTATGGGTTTTCGGTTGTAGCCATGTTGGTTTAAGGACATAAGCAGTAGGCCTATGTGAAGCAGCATTCAATTCGGATTTGGCCGATTTGGAGGGACAGTGATTCAATTCAGTGATTCAAATCACTGTCCTGATTCAATTCGGATTATTTGGATTCGGAGATTCGGCTCTGATTCAGAGATTCGGCCACAGACTATAATGGGGAATCACTAAAATACCTATAACTTTGTCATTTTTTTTTCAGATTTGGATGAAAACAGCAGGGATGGTGGCCTCTTCTGAGGGCATGAAGCCTGCCATGTTTCAAGGAGCAAGGAAATAGGTGCAGGGGTTTCTGTGAAAGTGCACCTCAAGTTTCTGAAAGCGAAACTCATATCACTTGAGTGTGTTAAGGCAGAGCAGGATGAAAACAGCAGGGATGGTAGTCCCTTGTGTATGCATGCGGCCTACCAGGTTTCAGGCAGAGTGGTGCAAGGGTTTCAGTGAAAGTGCACCTTAAGTTTCTGAAAGCAAATAAAAACAACAAATAGGTGCAGAGTGAGGAGGGTGGCACTCATTTCATCTGCACATGGAGCTTGAGGAACCCCAGCAGTGGGAGGTTCACCTTGAGGAACACCAGCTGCTCCACCAAACCAGGATCCAAGGAGGGGCGGAGGGGTGTCACAACATCCCCAGCAATGCTGAACACCCTCTTGCTTGGAACACTGGTTGGTGGACAGGACAGGTGTTCCTGGGCAACCGTGGCCAGTTCCTGCCACATGTGGCTGCAGGTTGCTCAATAGGCCACGGGGTCACAGTGCAGTGGCTCCACATCCTCGGTGAGATACGTAGCCACCAAGGCCTCTGCGCTACCTGCCTGATGGTGGGGTCTGGTGCCTCTGGACCCCAACATTGAAGTCAGGCCCTTGGCTCATATTGGCAGCAAATGTGGTGGAGGAGATTGGCTTGTGGTTGGAGCACTGGCACAGGAAAGTGGACCCCCTCCTCTTCCACATTCCCCTGCCTCTGCTCCCCTGACTCTGTTCATCAGCACCTCCATTCAGTGATCAAGGGTTTTGTTGCTGCAGATGCTCCCCTTCACCCTTGGGTCGCACCGTACTGAACTGCAACAGATCCAGCCATGTTTAATGCCCTCCTTTAACTGCTTCACCAGTGCCTGTACCTCTGGTGAAAGCAGCTTGCCCCAGCCAGGAACATCGATCCCCTGGAACTTCTCCATTTAATTCTCAAGCTCCTTCACTATGGGGATCACCTGGCTAAGGAGGGCATCACTAGCCCTAAGGCTCTCAGTGGCCTCAAGCAATCACTTGAGGACCACCAAGATCTGGGAGATGGTATCCCACCCTGTTTTGTTAAGGGGGCTGCTGATCCCAACCTCTCCAACCAAGGCCATCTCATGGATGGCCTTCTATTGCTTGACCAGCCTTTCCAGCATCAAGTATGTGGAGTTCTACCGAGTCTCCATGTCCCGTATGATTTTATGCTGCAGGATGCTCAGCTCCACCTGTTCGTCCTGCAGCATCTTGCTCCCCTTGCTGCTTCGGTGGAAGTAGTCCGCCATCTTCCTGCATTTTGAAATGAGCTGGCTGGTAGTGACGGTGCCGTCACTGGGAGCCCTGTCCCCCTCCAAGGCATTCCTAATGAGGTGGAACTTGTATACCACACAGAGGGTGCCAACAAAGTTGGCATCACACACCACCTTGACTATATTGGCCCCATTGTCGATGACCATGAACCCATGGATGTGCTCACCCTGCCCAATGAGCCACCCCTACACCATGTGGTTCATGGCCACCATGATTTCCCCTGCCATGTGGGACCCATCCGTCACCTCCATTTGATGGAGAGTCCACCGACACCCTGACTGATCATACCAGTGCCCTGTGAGGGAGAGGTAGTCATGATCTCCACCCCGGCTGCTCCAGATGAAGTGGTGAACTGCAAGGCTACCTGCGGACCTGCTCCTCCCTCAAGTACCCCCTCCATGCCTCATACAGGGAGCACACCACTGTCCTGCTAAAGGTGATGCATGCAGGCACTCAGTATGATGAGGCCATAAGTGCCATGAGCCACCTGAACCCTGGACACTCAACAAAGGAGAAAGGCTGGCCATCCAAAGCAAGCATCTCCCCAATGAGCTGGGTGACCTTGCTCGCCTTCAGAACATGCCCCTGCTTTGTCTCTGCCTTTCCCCCACTGGTCCAGGATGGCCTACCTCTGCTTTTTGGGGCTAGGGGCTTTGGAGAGACAGGAGGGCTTCTTTTTGGGCATGCTCCCACTGGTGCCAGGCTGAGGAGCAACAAAGGCAAGGGGGTGCTGCCTCCTGAGATGCAGCAGCATTGTTGTGGTGGTGAAGTGTTTCACGTCCTTGCCCTGGATGATCTGCCTTTGGCAGTGCTGGCAGGTAGCATACCTGGGATCATCTGCCACCTCAAAATGATCCCACATTACACTATACCCCTACTTCTGGGTTGAGGGTGGGGTCTTGCCTTATCCCCCTTCTCACCAGGCAGAGACACAACAACAGGAGGAACTAGCCACCTGCCCCCACAACTTCCTTCGAAGTGCCTTCCAGAGAAGGAGACCTACCTCTAGGGGAACTTTGAGGCATGTGGAGCACAAACTCAGATTCCCCCTCCTTCCCCAGAATTTTCTTTGCTCTACTTCTGGGTTGAGGGTGGGGTCTTGCCTTATCCCCCTTCTCACCAGGCAGAGACACAACAACAGGAGGAACTAGCCACCTGCCCCCACAACTTCCTTCGAAGTGCCTTCCAGAGAAGGAGACCTACCTCTAGGGGAACTTTGAGGCATGTGGAGCACAAACTCAGATTCCCCCTCCTTCCCCAGAATTTTCTTTGCTATGGCCCTCAGCTCCTCTGCTTCCAGATCCAGCTCCTTCTCTGGCACTGGAAGGTTCACCCAGGGAACTGAAATTGGGGTGGAGAGTGTCATGCTGCTTCTGGGTAGTGGTGTTAGTGGTGGTGGTGCAGGTGCAGGCACTGCTACCATCTCCTTGCTTCAACTAACAGCAGAAGACTCATCGCTGCCAGGAAAGAGGGTGTCTATGGTTGGGGCAGGGGGAACTTGCAGCTCTCCCTCTGCCCCCTCTCTCTCCACTACTAGAAGATGTGGCACCTGCCTTTCCAGCATGCTTCATAATGTTTGGTGTGCTGCAAAATGTGTGTGTGTGTGTGTGTGTGTGTGTGTGTGTGTGTGTAATGCATGTTGTGCTTTCCTGCATAGTGATGACACGCTGTTAGGGAAAACACAGATTTCTTTTTGTGGGGGGAAAGAATCAAGACAGACTAACAAGAACAAATACAAGGATTTTTGGGGAAGAATAAATTGAAAGCAATGGATAGGGATAACAAGAGGGATTGTAAACAAGGGTAAGAAGGAAAGGATTGGATACAATTTACAAGAGAGACTAGCTACCAAGGGACTAGATAGCAAGCCAGAGCCTTTCAGACACTGTTGGTCCAAGAGAAACACAGCTTATAAAAGGCACAGATCACTTCAGACACAACTTTATATGTTGTTTCTATGTCCCTCCCCCAGAGCACTGTGATTGGAAGGGAACTCAGAGAAAGATCACAGTCACTGGCCAGCTACAGATGTCAGTATCAGAGCAATCTTTCCCCCTCCTCTCAGCCTTTTCCATATATGGAAGATCACCCCATCCCTCTCCCTCTTCCAGTTTCTGTTTCCTGCAAGCCTTCCAAATCTCCGAATCTCCCCAAATTGATTCGGAACTTTTAACAGGTCTCCCAATTCAATTCAGATTCAGAGATTTGGCTGCTGAATCAGGCCGAATCTCCTCCAAATTGAATCAACTACCGAAGTTTCACACAGCCCTAATAAGCAGGCAAGGATTTTTAGGTATAAGTGATATTTTTTTATTAGATCAGCTGAGTAGTTGGAAAAACGTTCTTTGCAAGCTTTCGGGTACAATCACACTTCTTCAGATGTAGGAAGTCTCTGCTGTTCTGAGACTCCAAGGAATAAAAGAAGCTAAAAGTGTAACAGGATGTCAGTAAGAATATAAATAGGTGGAAACTAGGAAAGCAAAAGGTAGAGCAGGGAACAGGGTGGGGAAAGAAGCATGGTGGTGGGAGGGGGTGGCAGCGAGGAAGCCAGAGAAGTAAGGGAGACTACAGTAGTAGTAATTCAAGGTAGAAAAGAGGCTGTAATAAAAAAACAATAAGAAAACACTGCTTAAAGTTGTCTGAACTGTCTTCAGCTTTGGCATGTAATCTGTTAGGGTGCTTAAGTGGGGAGCAGAATTCCTACAGGTATTTATTTACTTGCTCCAAATGGACACAAGAAGCCAAAAATACTCAAAAATAATTTCCTGAGCCTTCAAAACATGAGTGTTTATATTTCATTTAGCAGTTGACTGTGTCATGCTTACAAGTGGGAATAAAGAACATATTTTAAGCGGGTTTCTAGGCAAAAGTTTGTTGCAAAATGGTTAGTCTTTCATAAGTCACTGATCTTTACCTTGCTGCAGGAAAGAACATTTTACTTGATTAGACCCATTTAAGCTATCAATGGGGTGTTTGATCAGTTAACATCAATAGGAAAGAAGGAGAAGTTTGAAGGAAAGGGTCTTTTTTCCCCCTGGGAAGTACAGGGAATTGAAGAAAATATCATGCTTTAATATGCTTTCAATGCTTGGTAGCAAGTTATTTGAGGCGTTGATTTTTCTGGGATTTAAAGGCGTTTGCATTATCCAGTCTGATCTATTGAACTCTTCTATGGTCAATTTGATAGCCATATCAGGGTACTGCTGTTTTGATCAACAGTGGTATTCTGCTGTAAATTAGAAATCATATTTTATGAGATCTTTTTGGCTTTGGAATTCACTCCCCCACCTTGCCTCCCCCCCACCAGTCCTAACCTACTCAAACTCAAATTTATCAATGTTCAATGTTCCAGGCATGCTGCCAGGGTAGTTTTCATACCCTGCCAGATTTTTTGAAATAGGGGAGTTGGAAAACAGGAAAAAGTTAAGAAATATTGGGTTGTGATACATAAGGATTTCTTGGTGCACAGGTTGTAATAATGATAGTCCTAATGGGTCAACTATTTGTACTGATTTCTGCATAACTAAGCTACAAAGACACTGAAGGGAGGCATTAAAATCTATTTGAATCAAACAATTTTGGTAAAACAAAAACACAACCAGCTGCAGTACAAAGCTGAATTGCTTGGAAGTATGTCTAAATACAGTATTTATCCTTAGTGTGAAGAGCCAGAACCTGTTCTTATTTTCAGCATTTAATATTGAATCTATTTAGATGTCATACTTAGAAAGCCCCTGTATATGTTACAAGAAGTTGCATTAAAGCTGCTCAGTCAAGCACTCAGAAGGTAGGAAATGAAAAATTGAGGTTATCTGTGTAACATCAGTCCTGCTGCTTTGCATGCTTTATTATGGCATCTCAACAAGAAATGAAAAATTTCCCCTAAGCAGTATTCAAGAACTCAAGATGCCTAGCACTTAGGAGAGCTCAATAAATAAGGCTCGTCGTTGTATTTGTTTAATAGCCTTCTGAGCATTATTTTTTCTTTGATTGCAAACCTTGCATACTGAAAAGGTAATAATATCATATATAAAGTATACCAAAACCTTCTGTTCATGTGGGATTCTGTAGTGATGAAAATGCAATTAAGATGTATTCATTTTCATTACTTTGACAATAACGGTGGAACACTTTTCTGTGAAACAAAAGGATCAGTCAATTTAGTGTATAAAAGCACCATTGTTATCTTTTTGCAGTTAAATTCTCACAATTTTTTAGAAGGACCAAAATGTTCAACTTAATTTCATAGTTTTAAAATTTTCCCATGATGGGCAACACAGGAAAATAATCACATTATTCTCTTGGAGCAAGGTCTTCTCAATGTCTCTGCTTTTCTAGTATCTGGATTCTCATTTCGAATGGTTTGAGTGAAAGCAGAGAGAAATACTTTGATCTTGCGAAGAACAGCAAAGGGCAAGTTGCTTTCATAGTTGTCACTAAGTTACCAGTGTTACAGAACTAACATAACAGAAACTAAGCTGTAAGTAATAATACTTTGCTGATGTTACCTTGTCATACAAATTCAGAGTGAACTAGCAAATATTTAAATAACATGACTTAAACAAAAAAAATTATTACTATTGCAGGTAGATGCTATCTGAGGTAGGGCTTCAGGGACTGCTCCCAGGTAATTGAAGCGGTTCAGTCCTATGAGAGCAATTATTCTTCTCAACACTGAATGTTCCAGGAATAAATTGCACAGGTCCTAATATCATAATAGAATGGTATTGTAATGTTTGGGGAGCTGAGCTGTGCAGTCAAATAGTTGCAACTTGTTGGGCTATATTAAGCACCACTCCCCAGTGCCCTCAAATAAAATGTGTGCTAATGAAACAGACATTACCCAACTGGTAATCTCTTTGAAATTCTGGTCTCTTGGTCTATGTGCACCTAAAAAAAAAAAAAGAAGAGAGCAATTACAGGTTCCTTGGTTTCTCTTGAGTTTGCATTACAAACTCAGTTAACTTTGCTATCAAAGTTATCTCAGGACCAGATTCCAGAGAATCAATGCAGTCCTTTAATCCTGAAATATTTTAAAGTCCTTTAAATATTTTTAAGTCCTAAAATGTATGAAATTGCCATATGGGAAGAATATTGGATTCTTCTACACCTTTCCTACAGTTTCCTCACCTCTTCTGAGCTAACGACAGGTCTGGGAATTAAGTGTCATGTGTTCTGTCCCAATCTAGCAGGTACGGGGGTTATATTAGTGGTATACAAAATGGGCTGTATTCGATTTGGATTCAGATTTGGCCCAAATTGGGGACAGTTATTTGATTCATTGATTCGGATCACTGTCCCGATTCGATTCGGCCAAATCTGAATCTGAAGATTCGATGCTGATTCAGAGAATCAGTGATTCAGCCATAGACACAGCTTTAAATGTTTTTTCTACATACCTCGAGGTACCAGGCATGGCTCATGAACGCTGCGATGGTGGGGTGGATGAAGTATTCCACAGGAGTGCGGGGCCCTCCCCCACGCTCCTCCCTGGCTCGGTGATTGGCTGTGGGGGGACCCTGGGTGCCCCCCAGATCCAGGAGGCACCAGTTGCCGCGGCACCAGTCGCCAAGCCTACGGGGTGCTAGCTGGCATCTACAGAAGAGCTAGCTGGCATCTAGAGAAACTGGGGCATGCTCCCTGGCGGACCTGGAAATGGACCAGAAGTGCTTTTGGTCCACTTACGGGTCTGCTGCCAAGCGCGCTGGGGACCCCCCCATGCTCCTGTGGCACGCTCCATTTGCCCCACCATCTCAGCATTCATGACCTGCCTGGTATCTTGAGGTATGTAGAAAAAACATTTAAAGCTGTGTCTACGTCCAAATCATTGATTCTTTCCAAATTGATTCGGAGGATTCCAATTCGATTCGGAGAGATTAAAGGGCCTCCTGGTTTGATTCAGATTCAGAGATTCAGCCACCGAATCGGGCCAAATCTCCAACAAATTGAATCAGCGACCAAAGCTTTGCATAGCCCTAGTAAGCATGTCATTAAGGCTAATGGAGCCTGGTCCTTCTTAATATAAATGGTGTGGAGGGGAAGCACAAGAAGTCTTTTCCTCTCACAGATAGTCTATAAAAGGGCTGTTTCAGTGCTCAGGGGAATCTGAAGATTTTTCCATTTCCTACTCCCCTCACCCCGCTTAAGTGGAACTGGTGCAACAGACACAAGCAGGCACATCCAAATGAGCACCTCAAAGCTGTTTGGAGGTGCTGCAAACTGCATGTGGCACATGTGCAAGCATTTGCCATGTTGCTGATTTGCAGTGTGACACCGGAATTTGACACCAGGATCTCCTACTGCAGAGGGAAGGACTGGGGCCCCCTACAGCTCACCCCCCTATAGCAGGCAGGCTCCGCAAAAAAAGGATCAGGTCCTTTGTCACTCCCCCTCCCCCCCACACCCACTACCCCCCTGGTGGAGCCTGCTCATGTGACCTGCTGGTGGGCTGAGTGGTCCCTGAGCTGCAGGGGAGCCCTGGTCCTTCCCTCCATGGTGGTGGCACCCCCTGGGGCCACCCAGGCAGGCAGCTAGTGGGTGGGATGCTGCCCCAGCTTAGAGGCAGCACCCACTGGATCTAACTCTTCCCCAAGCCTACTGGGGCTTCCAGCACACCGTGAATTGTTCCTACTGCCTTTTCGCCAGCTGGGACCACCCAAGAACAGGCTGGCTGGTCCACGGGGCAGTGCAAGGAAGCAGCAGGAGGGCGGATGGGTGTACTGGTGGCCAGAGAAGGGAGCAGGGATGGTGCATGGTGTGCTGGAAGCCCAAGTGGGCTCAGGGAAGAGTGTCATCTAGTAGGTGCTGCCTCCAAACTGGGGCATCCCCTGGCCATCTAGCTGTCCATCTGGGCATCCCTGGGGGGTGCCACTGACATGGAGAGAAGCACCAAGGCTCCCCGCAGCTCAGGGGCTGCTCAGCCCACCAGCAGCTCATTCTCCATCTGTGGAAGAGGCAGGCACTCTCCACAAAAAAGGATCAGGCACCTCATGGCTTCTGCCTTCAGCCTGCCTCTCCTGTGGCCAGGGGGGCAGCTGTCAGATTACAGGCTACAACATTACAAGTAGCTACATTGCAAGCTAAACTACATGGCAATGTGTCCCTCCTGGATTGGACAAGGTTTGGGTGATGTCACACCAGGTATATAAGAACAACTCTCTAAGGTCCTGGGGCTATTCATCTGCCTGCTGAATGCTGCACGGCTACAGTGGGAGCCAGAAAACCTACTCCCCACGTGTCCTAAAATCAAAGTCAAACTTTATTAATAAGCAGTTTCTATATTCAGAGAAAGAAAAACATTTAGTACAATAATCTCACCTAATCCCAGATGTTACTTTTCTCAACAGAAAAGATGGCCGCTCAGTTCCTGGAAGCAAAGCGTGCATCATTGGCTGAGATAATCCAGACAGGTGTTGAAGGCTGGATTTATGATGACAACACCTAATTGTCCTGCTGTCCCCTTTTATGCTTCAACTTCACTCCTTCGATAACTCTGCTTTCAGATTGGTCTGTCTGCGGTCAGCATACTGTCCATCTTTTATCCTTCCTTTGTTCAACAGACACATCACTTCTTAATTTGGCCTTTTCCCAGGATCTTACTTCGGGTATTCTCTATTGGTCTCCCTTATCACCTTTCATTAACATACCCAATCCTTTCATCCCTTTGATTCAGCTGGTTAGTGCCGAGTTCAGTTAATTTGAGCTGGTAACAAGGCCATTGCTATGAAAGAACTTCTCAGTGATTAAAAAGAAAAGATGTAATATTATGAGCGCTATGAGCTCTACAAAAACAACTCAAGGCCAGCTAATAAACAAAATAAAAAGTTAATGATTAAATAAGGCTAAATATAAACAACACTATAATTCACCACTCTATAAACAGGTGCAACTTTAAAACATAAAATATGATGAGCTACCCTAACAATACCAATCTGGCTGTGGAGTAAAATTCCAAATTCAGTGATCTGTCTGACCCTCAGTGGGGCAAGACCCTTCAACCAGGAACCTCTGGGTTTTAGTCTTAGCAGAACCACTGGTATACCCCAGTCAAAATCCCCAGCCTTGGCTGCGGCCAATACTGAATACCTGAGGAAGGTTAAGAAATGATGAATGCCTGTAACAACAAAAAAGGAAAAAACATTATTTGTAGCCTCATATGGCAACCAGCAAAGCCTGGAGGCATAGGAAAAACTAAACATTCTTTTCTGCTCTGCAACCTCAGGACAACGGGTATAACTCAACACATCACATCCTGGACCTGGAAATAGTCTGCAGTGAGACACAGTTGAACAAAAGGCAAATGCTGTTTTGGGCTACATCAATAGGAGCACCGATGCAAAATGTGGGAAGCTGTAACAGAGAGCCAAAGACTTCTATAACTTTAAGGGTGAAAGAGCAATAGAGAGAGAGCCTCAGGTGGGGAGAGCTGCTGCCAGGGAAAAGACTGAAAACATGCTGGAAAACTGGAGCACAACAGGTACTTGGGATTTCTGTTGCAAGGACTTACTGTAGAACTAGCTGTGCTGCAGTAGCACCATGAGCTACAGCAGGGGTGGGCAAGATGGCAGATCCAGCCAGCAGCCAGACTCTATTTCCCAGCAGACCCTGCCCATATCACTGCAGCCAGTTTCAACAGAGAGGCCAGGAGCTGGGGTGGTGCTGTGACAGTATGGAGCCAGGGTTTCCATGGAGACCAGCCCCAGCAGTGCTGGCAGGGTGCACGGCTGGGTGGGAATCTTGCAGTGGTGACAGCATGACCTGGAGCCAGGGCAGCTGCAATCATAGGCCCTGAGCCAAGAGCATCAGTCTGGCCCTGGAGGCTGCAGAGGCAAGAGCTCCAGAGCATGGGGAATGCGGGAGAGCTCCTATCTGGGGCTGGCTTGAGGAAAGTGAACAGAGTATGGCTGCCCTAAAGGGTAATATTACCTGGGGTAAGGGGAAATCTTGTTATGCAGTTAGATATCCATTGTTTATGTTTGGACCAGAGGAGGTTAGTATGTTTACCAGAAGGCTTACTCCTGGGTTACACTTTCAATCAGTGGTTTGGGTGTGGCTGACAGGGGAGTAAGCAGAGGCCATGGTGGGGTACATGAACCGCACCTGGGGGTTTAACCCATAGCAGGGTGTCAGGGGCATGCCTGTGTTTAGGGCCCTACTAGGGGCCTAAGCCCTGAATTAAGGCCCAAGGGTGTGGTTGAAGCCTAGAGACAGTGAAAAGGAAAGGCTGGACAGGAGCTGGACAAAGGCCAGGGGGCCCAGCACCCAGGAAGGCTGGAGTCAGGGTCATGGGGGTACTGTGCATGAGAAGGATGGAGACAAGGGCCAGGGGGCCCAGAAACCTAAGCAGGCTCAGCACATGTATTGCTCAAGACAGAACAAAGACAAAGTCAGATTGGGCAGTCAAGGGCTGAAAGCCCAAAGCCAGATCCAGCACAGTAGGTCTAAGCTAAGGGAACTAGTGAGAGAGAGAGAAGGGGCTGAGGATGGCAAGACAGAGGTCCCAACAAGGGTATAAAGGCCTGAAGTGGCCTGGTATTGGATTAGAGCCAAGTGACTAACAAAGTCATTAACTGGTAACACCTGCGAGGCACGGGCACGGCTGTAGGGTGGTCGAAGGCCATAATAAAGTTCCTCAGACTCAGCAGACTTACACTCATTCAGACCCATCAAAAGTCCTTAAGGCTAACAGGTACCCTGGGGAAGGGCAGTGGAGGGCTATCAGGGCCCACCTAGCAAGAGCAGGGTGGAGACCAGCAGCACCCTAGAAGAGCTAGCTGGCATCTAGAGGAACTGGGGCTTGCTCTAGGACCATTAGGCAGCCTCCCTTCCAATCAAAAAATTACATCAAGGTGAGGCAGGAAAGTAACAAAGGGAGAGCACCCTAGAGCTGGACCTGGGTAAGGGTTGCATGGCCACCAAAGGGGCATTTCAGTCCCTCCTGGAGCCCAAGCCTGGCTACAGGTGATTGTGGCTCTTTACTCAACACTGGTTAGGCCTAGATTGTTGTGTGAAGTCAGAACTCCCCTTTCTGTATCTCTTCCATAAACTCATCTCAACCACTTTGATCTTCTTTCATAACTTGGACAGTTGTGGAACTCTGCTTCATTCTCCTACTGCTGAGCAGGTCCTCTTCAATATCTACCTTCTCTGGGCTGCAGGGCTCTTCTCATCTCCCAGAAAGCTGTTGGTGGGTGGAGTGGGGGGGAAGCAGTGGAGGCTACTGGGTTTCCAACTGAGCACTCCAGGCATAGTTACTTCTAGATCACCTCTGCCAAGTGCTTAACTGACCTCTTCTTGAAATCCTCCAAGGATGGAGATTCCAGAGTTTCCCTAGATAGTCCATTCAACTGCCACACTGTTCTAACAGTGAATAACTCTTTTCTGATATCCAATCTAAACCTACTTTGCTGCAGTTTTAAGTCATTGGTACATGTCCTACTCTCTGCAGCAATAAAAAAAAAGGTGTTCCCCCCTCTTCTTTATGCCAGCTGTTCAGATATTTGACATCTTCTATCATGTCTCCTCTTAATTAAATTCTTTCTTCAACTTTTCCCTCATATGGCTTGCCTTCCCTAACCTTTACCATTTTTGTTGTCTACCTTTGGACTCTTTTTTTTTTTCATGTCCTTTTTTAAAGTGTGGGACCAAAAGATTCACACACTACCCTACATGAGGCCTAATAAGTGCCAAGTAGAGAGGCACTATCACTTCTCATGTCTTGCACCTATTGCTTCTACTGATGCAGCCCAAAACTGCATTCACCTTTTCTGCAGCAACAGCACACTACAGACTTATACAGAGAGTCTGTGATCTGCCAAAACTCCAAGTGTTGCCATCCAGCCAGTTCTCACCCATTTTGTATTTATATTTTTGATTATTCTTCCTGAGCCATGTAGCATCTTGCATTTGTCAGTATTGAACTTCATTCTGTTGTTTCTAGTCCGGCTTTTCAATCTATCAAGATCCTTCTGAATTGTGCTCCAGTCTTCCAGTGTGTTTTCGGTCTTTCACAGTTTTGTGTTGTCTGCAAATTTATGCAAGAAGCTTTCCATTCTAGCATCTAAATTATTGATGAACATCATGAACAGCACCAGGCCCAGACCAGATCTCTGTAAGACTCCACTCGAAACCTCCTGCCATTCTGATTTGGATCCATTTATAAAAGGGGCAGACAATTATTTCAGCTGGAGGGCTGCTTAACGAGTTTTGGTGAGGTGTTGAGGGCTGGAAGGATGGCCCCACCCCACCCCCTGGTTGCCGTCTGGTGACTGGAAGTCCTGCCCACTAAGCCCTGACCTTTGCCACTGGAAGTCTCTCTCCTTGCCCAGGAAGTACTCCTTTTGAGGTGGGGGGCAGTTTGCTTGTATATTGTGTGTGTGTGGGGGGGTGTGAATGGTTGGGGGAGTGTGTAGGGTGTGGGTATGGTGTGGTGTGTGGGGGTGTAGGAGGGGTGTGTGTGGGGGTGTGTGGATGTACATGTGGGGGTGTAGTTGAGGTGTGGGGTGTGTGGGACTCCTGGGTGTGTGTGGGGTATGGGATGTGTGGGATTGTTGGATGCATGTGTGGGGAGGTGTCCACCCCTGATTTATAATTACCCTTTGCTTGAAGCTATTGAGCCAGTTGTCCATCCACTATATAGTTGTTTTGTCTACTCCACGTTTGTTCAATTTGTTTATGAGAAAGACATATGGGACTTGATCAAAAGCCTTACTGAAGTCTAGACACACTGTATCTACAGCATTCGCTTCATCCACCCAGCTATTTATTAATATTAATCAAAGAAGGAGCCCAATTTCTTTTCCATGATTTCTTCTTAGCAAATCTGTGCTTGCTGTTTGTGATCCTCTAGATACTTGCAAATGGATTTCTTTAGGATATGCTCCAGTAATTTTCCAGGTACTGAGTTGAGGCTAACTAGGTTGCAATTTCAAGTTCTCCTTTCTGCCTTTTTACAAGAGGGGTACTATGTTGGCACTTTTCCAACACTCTGGTATCTTGCTCATCTCCCATGACTTATAAATATTATCACCAAGATCTCTACCAGTTCCTTTAGTACCCTGGAATAAAGTTAATCAGATCCATCTGATTTACACTCCTTCAAACCCATCAAAAGCTCTTTGACTGTCTCTTTCATTATCTTAGCCCTCAACTTGTCCCCTTCCTTATTCAAAGAGTCATGCTTAGCTGTCTGATTGTAGCTTAATCTTTTTGTGAAGCCCGAGGCAAAGTAGCTGAGCGGTTCCACCTTCTTTGCATCTTTTGTTAAGAACTCACTCTGGGTATTTACTTGGATCTAAGATGAGTCCCCCCCTCCCCATGTTGAGTTGTGGGGAAAGACCCTCATTTTACATGCAAGTACAACAAGTTGGGTGGGGGAGCTGTGGCTCTGGCTCCAACTCCAACTCTGAGACTGGAACTGGAGCCAGAGCTGCTACCTCTTCCCTACCTGCCTCATGTGGCCTTTACTCCTTTCCTCCAGCCAGGGGCAGCAAGCATGGACCATGTGATGCCTCTAGCCCCAACCTGGTCTCACAGCAGTAGTGACAGCTCCAGCCTTAGCTCTGGGTCTGGAGCTGAAGCTGCTGTAACAGCTGCTGTGTGGCTGGAGGCAGCATATGCTCCATGGTCCCTGGCCCCAGCCAGAGCAGGGCCCCAGCCAGAGCCAGAGCTGCATGGGAAAGGTAGGTGGCAATGGGGGCAGGAAGGACCTAAAGGCAGGCAGGAGAGGGGCTAAGTGCTGGGGGGAGGGGGCAGGTGCCCAGAGGTGCAGGCATTGCAGGGAAGGGCAGGCATCAGGGGGTACAGGAAAGGAGGACAGGTGGAAAGAGGGCAAGTGGCAGGAGCCCCAAGGGAGGTAGGTGGCAGGTGGGAGGGATGCAAGTGTGGCAGGGAAGGTTGCAGGGGGTACAGGCTTTGCAGGGGCAGGCAGCCAGGGGGGCAAATGGTAGGGGAAACGGGCAGCAAGGGGCAAGGGTCGGGCCACTCCCCTGCTGCCTGTGCTATCACCACCACCTGCCCACCAGAGTTTTGAGCTCTGCCAAGGGCTGGGGCTCAGGACACAGAGCAACCTTAAGCCAAGAGGCGATCTGAAGCTAGCCAGGGCCACGTGCCCAGTGCCCCAGAGAGGCAGAGCCAGGCCATGGGCCTGGAACCTAGAAGCCAGGTCCTGCACAGTGGGCCTAGGTTAAAGGGCACAGCTAGAGGAAAGGGGCAGAGGCAAGGAAGGCCAAGGCCACAGCAAGTGCAGGGAGACCTGAGGAAGCCTGATATTATTTGGGGGGCACTGTACTTTTGAAAGAGT
>NW_005841935.1:1996572-2016391 GCF_000455745.1 Alligator sinensis
ACCTATCAGTGTTGTCAAAGTCATAAGAGCTGTCCCACTAGGTCTCTGTGATACCAATCAGATCATAGTTCTTTTCACAGACTGTGACTTTCAGTTCATCTTTTTTTGTTACCCATATTTCTTGCATTTGCATACATATTATGACAGCTGAAAAGTATGCCTGTGTGATAAAGGTGCCTGCTGAAGGCTCTATGAAGATTAGACCAAGTGTTTTTCTGCATTTGTTTAGATATTAAGCTAAATGTTGTTGCTAAGAGCTTAATTAAAGTTTAAGACGTAGTGAGGCCTTGTATAAAGTAAGGCTTAGTAAATTTAGCAAAGCCTTAAAGTAGTAAAGCTCTGTGGCGTAGTTAAGATTACTTTATTAAAAGAATGCAAGGCTTGTACTGCTATTAGTCAGTCTAAAGACAGTTGCAGTAAGAAGAATCTGAGTGGTTGTACGTTATCAGTACCCTTCAGAAGCTATAAATTAGGTAGAATATCCGGAAATCATTCTGAAGGAAGATACAGCTCTGTGCAAAAGATTAGTTAGTTGTTGCCTAGATCAGCGGGCCTGTGGACCTTGAGGAGCTCAAGAACTGAATTCCAGGGTCCTTCCTGGTACCCCTTGGACAGTGCTGATCGGAGACGCCTGACTTCGCTGAACTTTGTAAAAAGAGAAACTTGCTGTGCATCAAGCATCAGAAGAGACTGCCAATAAGTTGCCAACACAAATTGCTCTTGTCTGTCACTGTTTGTCTTGTTATTACGCGTAGTTGTGTTTTTGTTAAGACAATAAACCTTTCTTACCTTTCTACCCCCGACCATACTCTCAATCCCGAACTCTCCGCAGGCGGCTGAGACACATATGTCAGGCACTTTACATTTGGACCTATTCGTTTCCCTCTTTCATCCCTTATTGCTGTCCTGTTACTCTCTGGCCTGAGTTGAGTTTTATCTTTCAGTCCTCTACCTTCTGGACTTTTTGCTCTGTTGATGGATGGCTTTGTTCATTGTCCCCCAGGAAACCTTGTTTAAAGCCTTGTTTACTGGGTTGGCTAGATAGTGCCCAAAGGTGATCTTTCCAGTTTTGGTCAGATGGTTCCTGTTTCCTGATACCAATCCTCCTCCTGCCCATTGTCAAAGAATCCAAAGCCTTCACATTGACACCACCTTCTCAGATATGCATTTACTTCCATGATGCAATGGAAATGCCTAGCTCCTTCAGCCTCCCCTCATATGACTTGCCTTCTGTTACCCAGATTACAGGTATCCTTGTGGGTAGGCTACTGAAAAAAGAGGTAGAAACATATCTACAGCCCAACCTTTTATTTGCTTGCACCTTGAAACAAACATTGGGATAAAAATAAACATTTATCCCAAAGTCTGTCTGGCTACCCATGACAACACAGAATAGATTCTCACCTATATTAGCTTGAGAGATGGGAGGAGGGTGGTCACAGATTGGCAGCAGGTCTTCTTGAATTTGCTGAGTTTTCCAAATTTCCCTCCAGCCTATGCCCAAAAGTCACAGATGTCTGGATTTAATGTTCTGATAAATGATTTCTGATTGGTTTTATTTAAATTTCTTTGTTTCACTGAAACTGGACTGAACCAGATCTCATGTGGACTTGGAAGGTGTCAATTAGTTGGGATTTATATCCTTGGGAAAGAGGGAGGGTTTATTATCTCCTTTCCTTTCCCGTTGTGGAATGTTGTTCCTGTCTCTTCTTTACTTTACTTTATGGTCTTCTCTAACAAGGCTCTTTTTACCAATTATCAAGCATTTTAACAAAAATATATCTATTAAAGCAAAATAACATCTAATACATTTAGTTACATCAATTACTACTACAGTACTACTATTTTAAGAGAAAGCTCTGATATAATATATATGGATTATTTAATGTATGGTCTTCCCTTATCTCCTTTCAGGCCTTGTGCTTTGTTTAATTGTGTTTGATGGCATCCTTTACTTGCTGACCAAGCTAGTTGTTAAATTTGCAAAGGTTAACACTATGGTTATTCAGAAACAGGCTTTGGGCCTTCTGCTTAGCAATGCTTCTGCAGCTTAGCCTAGGCCCCTTGAAAATGGCCAAGGCTGGCAACACTTCCAAGCCCTTCATCATTTCTGGACCCATTCTAACTTCTCCACATCCTTTTTAAAATGTGGAGCCCAGAACGGCACACAGTACTCCAGATGAGGCCTAACCAGTGATGAGTTGAGAGGCATTATCACTTCCCATGTCTTGCATCTAATGCTTCTACTGATGCTACAGCAAATCCTATATAAAGTAATTCAAAATTGATTTAGAATAGTGAACTTAAAAACCCTAATGTAAAACTTGGCACCTTGTTTCTGAATTTTATGGTTTTAGCTTCCAACCCACATGGATTTTTCTTCTGAAGTGTTGCTAAGGAGACTAGCAAACAACATAGAGAAGACTAGACTTGACAGACTAGTGACCAGTGAGCATAGCATAACAGTGACTTATGCTTTTCACCCATTTCCTGAACAAAGGACCATGGTGTGATAAAAGACAAAAGTTGTTAGGTTATTTGCTTAAGGGGCTGGGTATCAGCTCTGCAGAAAAGGATATGGGGGTTAGAAATGGACAATAAGCTGAATATGAGCCAACAGTGTGTCCTTGTTGTGAAGAAAGCTAATGGCATACTGTGTTGCATTGGTAGGAGTGTTGCCAACAGGTCAATGGAAGTGATTATTCCCCTCTATTCAGCATTGTTGAGGCCACATCTGGAGTATTGCGTTCAGTTTTGTGCCCACCACTACAGAAAGGATGTGGACAAATTGGAGAGAGTTCAGTGGAGGGCAACAAAAATGATGAAGGGGCTGGGGCACATGACTTGTGAGGAGAGGCTGAGGGAAATGGGCTTATTTAGTCTAGAGAAGAGAAGACAGAGGGGACTGAGAGGGGGTTGTCTTCAACAACCTGAAGTGGGGTTCGAAAGAGGATGCAGCTAGACTCTTCTCAGTGGTGGCAGATGACAGAACAAGGAGCAATGGTCTCAAGTTGCAGCAAGGGGAGTTTAGGTTAAATATTAGGAAGAATTTTCTCACTAGGAAAGTAGTAAAACACTGGAACAGGTTACCCAGAGAGGTGGGAAGCTCCATCCTTGGAGGTTTTTAAGACCTAGCTAAACAAAGCCTTGGCTGGGATGGCTAATTGAGGATGTTCCTGCTTTGAGTGGGGTTTGGACTAGATGACCTCTTGAAGTCCTTTCCAACCCCAATTTTCTATGATTCTGTGAATCATGATGCACAGTCTCTATTAAGATACTCTTGCCATTTTCTGATTCCTATAACTCTTAGTGCAAAGTTAGCAAATTTGGGAGTGTGAGCAGTAAAGGCAACGTGTAGGGGGCTAAGGCCAGAAGTTACACATAAACCAGTTTAAGACATCAGAAACTGGTTTAAACCGGTTACAGAACAGAAGCTCAGTGCACATAAACCAGTTTCGAAATGGCTGAAACTGGTTTAAGATAAACCTGGTTGAATGGAATATCAGACTTAACTGATTTGGGTCAACCCAGTTTATGAAACTTGTGTCCCAGACCCCTTCCTGGTTCATGTTAAACCACAGTCTGCCAGCATCACAGCATTTTGCAGCTCTGGGTTGGGATGTGCTGTCTGCTCCAGAGAACCCCCAGGGCTTCTGGCTTGAGCCACTGCAGGCATGTGACTGCATTTCCTGAGTGAAAGGTAGATGTCTGTTCACTTCTGTTTCAGTTTAATCTGTGCAGTTTAGACTAACCTGCAAAGACTGAATCAATTCAGCCTCGGCCTTTTTGAGTGTCTGTACTTAGCTGGGATGTTTAAGCTTTGCTGGGTGGGGCCTATGATCCTGTGCCCATTTTAGACTGTGCTCCATCAGAGAAGTACTGAAAGGCCAGCACATAATAGAATCATAGAAAATCCTTCGGTGATGACTCTTATTAGCATTAGGAAGGATTTGAATGCTGTTCTGAAAGCTCAATTTGGTCAATTGAGATGTTGACAAAAATATAGTTTTCTATGGTACCTCAATGAATAAGGAATTATCAAAAGGGCCTTTGCTCTCTTGTGAGCTCAGAAGCAGAGCCATCACAAGACTCTTTTACAGTGGAACCTACTAAACATTCTGACTGCCAGTTCCTCTTCAAATATGTCCAGTACAATTCTAGCATATGCAGCAGTATTTCATTTTTTCAACTGCAGATGATGCATCTGTGGCAGCTCGTCTTTGTAATTTATTAAATTGCTGCAGCTCTAGATTGGAGTCCTTTGCTGCCCAGTAATTGCCTCCCTTGAGCTCATACCATTAAACATTTTGTTCTCTTTGCCTACTTCTAATTCCCATGGTGTCTGGTGGTCTTAAAGGGCTGGCATTTACTTGCATTAGGCATCCATACAAACTGGCTGCTTGATGTGACATGAATAGTATTTTTACAGAGTGATCTGCGAAGCTACTTTTAGCTAATTGTTCAAATCAAAACCTAGTAAGCTCTGTTTTGGGGCTAAAAGGACATTAAGATTCACAGATCTGCTTGTACCGTGCAAGAGAGGTAGGAAGTAATGAAAATTATGTAGCGGGAGACTTCACGCAAGTTTTGTACACTAGAGAAGGGCAACACAGTGGGGTTCGTGCATAAGAACTGCTATTTACTAGATCAGTCCAGGGGTCCACCTAGTCCAGGATCCTGTCTCATAGAGCGGCAGAGAATGGATGCTGAAGGAAAGGATAACCAGAGCATGTCCAGAATTTTCCGTGCCCTGCTTCTCTCCCATTATAGCTTCCAAGGTTTAGGACAGTGATGCTCAACCTTTTGGCCCTGTGGGCCAGATGAGTGGCACAGAGTCCATCTGCATGCTGGATGGAGCCCTGCACTCTGGCACTGCACCCTCCCATACCCTGTGCTCTGGAATTGGGTCCTAGGAGCCTGGCATAACCCCCTACTAGCTCCCTCCCTCCCACACCACAATTGGGTCCCAAGGGACTGACACTGCCCCTACCCCCCCCACACACTGGAATTGGGTCTTCGGGGTCTGGTACCAACCCACTCCTGCTCTTCACACTCTGGGATTGAGTCCCTGGTAGGGGTGCACCAATAGAGATTTTGGGGGCTGATAGCGATAGCTGATTTTTAAGGACGCATATCAGCCAATACTGATCAAATTTCCGATATGGCTGTGTGCAGTTGTTAAGTCTGTTGTGGAAGGGGAGGGGAGAGGGAAGGGATGTGGGGGGGCAGATCAATGCCCCCTGCATTGAGGGAGGGAGTGGGGCAGGGACGGACACTGTCCGGGGCTGGGCAGGGAGTGGGATGGAGCTGCGGCTTGTCCGGGAGCCACATGTGCCCCCGGGGCTGTGCAGGGCGGGGCTGGCAGGATGGAGCTGTGGGATGGAGCTGGGGCTGTGCTGGGCTCTTCTTTGAGGGGGTTGGCTTTGGATTCAGGGAGGTCTACAGCACTGGGAGCAGGGCTACAGGGGAAAGGGGTGTTGCAGCCAACCCAAATTTTGCTGTAGCCCACCCCTCCCCGTGCGGCGGTGGTCACCTGCCCGGCACAGCCCTGGCTCTTCCCAGCACATGGATGGAGGTAGGGCATTGAGCCAGGGCTGCACTGGGAGTGGGGGCTATGACGAAATTTGGGGTGGCTGCAGCGTAGTCCACAACTGTAGCCCACCTGCCCCACCCCACAAAGACCTGGGGGCACACTCCCCACCCCCTTGGATGCGCTGCGGCTCTGTCCTACGCTCCACCCTGCGTGGCTGGGCAGCGCTTGCCCCAGCCCCTGCCCTACTCCCTCCCTCACCACGGAGGGCATTGATCTGTCTCCCCGCTTCCCTCCCCCCTTCCTTTCCACCACAACAGACTTACCAACTGCACACAAGCTGCTGGGCTGTGCTCCTTGCTGACTGCATGCTGCGCTGTGGCTGCGCACACGCACGGGCATTTATCGGCCAAATTATTGGCCACATCAGGCCGATCTCCGATACAGCCAATTTTCTTTATATTGGTGCCAATCAGATGTCAGACTGATATATCGGTGCACCTCTAGTCCTTGGGGTCCTGGTGCTGCCCCCTCACAGCCCCCCACTCGCTGAGATTGGGCTCTGGAGCCTGGCACTGCCCCTGCCCTGCCCTGGCCCTGTACACTGGGATTAGGTGCCTGGTCCAGCATGTAGGGCCCAGGGCTCTCCATGGGTCTGGGGATTTGGCAATATGGGACTGGTGTCATTGCTCCCCCACTATCAAATTTCCAGACCCATGGAGAGTCCCGCGAGCTAGATGACATGGTGCTGTGGGCTGGTTCTGGCATGCAGTCCAGACATTGAGCATACCTAGATTAGGAAGTTCTGATTCAGAGGCTGCACCACCATCTACTATGTTCAGTACTTGCTGTCAGATCTTTCCTCTGTGAATTTCCCCTTTATTCTTAAGCCAATTTCTGAACCACAAAGGACATCTAATCGAATCACATGACACCCTAATGCCATTAAGAGCCTTTGATGTGAGATTTTATTGAAGGCTTATAGGAAGCCCTTTTGGACTGGGTTAAATTATCAGCCCCCACATCTTGTGGAAATGGGTTACATAAGTTAATTATGTTATTATACGTTAATATGCTCTGTGGAAAAAGGACTTGCTCTTCATGTCCCTTAGTTCTAATATTTGAGACAGTAAATAATAAATCCCTATTTACCTTCTTTACAGCATTTAATATTTTGTAAACTTTTATTACGGCCCCTCAAGTATCTCTTTTTTTTCCAAGCTGAAATGTCCTAGCCCATTTAGTTTCTCCTCATATGGAAGCCCTTCCATATCCCTGATCATCTTTGTGCCTTTCTCTGTACCATTTCTAGTTCTTCTATAACCTTTTTGCAGGTGGGGAGAAGGAAATGGGACCAAAACTGCATACAGTATTCAAGGTTTGGTCAATAGCATAGATTTATAAATGGGCTTAATAACACTTTCTGTTTTATTTACAATTTTCTTCATAATAAATCCTAGCATTGCCTTTGCCTCTTTCACTGCTGCTGACATTGAGCTAATATTTTAGCAAACTGACCACAATGACTCTGCGTTCTCTTTCTTGTGTTGAAAGTTAATATGGAATCCATCATTGTGTAAGTATGTTTTGGGTTATCCCTCCCATCTCCCCTGCACATTACTTTGAGGTTATCAACACTGAATTTCATTTGTCATTTTGCTGCCCATTCAGTTAATTTTGCAATATCCTTTGGTAGCTCCTTGTAGTCTTTGAATTTTATTACTGACTGACTTTTTTGTTTTCAACAAACATGGTCACCCATTATTCACATCCTTTCCCAGGTCATTCATGAATATAACAGCACCTGTCCAAACACGGATCATTGGGGACCCAACTATTTACTTCTTTTCATTCTGAAAACTGAGAATTTATAACTCTTTCTGTAGCGGGAGTTCCAAAACTGAACATAATATTCCAGATGTGGCCTCACCAGTGATGAATAAAGGGGAATAATCATTTCCCTTCACCTGCTGGCAACACTCCAGTGCAGCCCCATATGCCATTAGCCTTCTTGGCAACAAGGGCACACTGCTGGCTCATATTCATCTTATTGTCCTCTGTAACCCCCAGGTCCTTTTCTGCAGAGCTGCTGCCCAGCCAGTCAGCCCCCAGCCTGTACTGGTGCATGGGCTTGTTCTGTTGTAAGTGCAGGGCTTTGCACTTATCTTTGTTGTGTCATAACCCAAAGGTATGATTTTGTGTGTGCTTCGGCACCAGAATTATCCCCGCCAGGTTGCAGCTTCATTGCACGGGAGAGTTTTCTACTGCAGAGGAAAACTCCGGTGCAGGGACGAGTTTCCCGCCTATTTGCAGCTTCTTTTGCAGGGTGCATTGCTCAAGTTGCAAGAGAAATGCACGGTGCAAAAGAGTTCCCGCCACCCACATGCAAATTTGTTCCCCGCTATTGGCTAGTTCTAAATTATTCCCATGTGGCGGCTAACGATTGGCCTGTTAGCCGTATAAGAGGCTTGAGCAGTTTCCGCCCAAGCCGAAGAGGACTCCACATCCCAGGGAAGTAAAGACCCCTGTGTGAGATTCAGAGGAGCTTGGCGACCTGATCCGTCGCCCACCTCTTCCCGTCTTTGAGCGATAAAAATTATAAGACGTATCTACGAATCCGATTTTGGTGGCACGCTCACCCAGAGCATCCGGAGCTCTGTTTTCGTGGAGCCTAGCAAACTCCACGTGACCGTCCGTGTTGTCTTTGTCTGTAACCGCAACTCAAGCAAGTTTTCCAGCCTACACCACGACCATGTCTGGTGTAAGTAAACAATCTTTAAAACTACCGCTACGAGTCTGTGCCTAATTCTAGCTTGTCGCGCCCCCTCTCTCCAACCCCGCGTGCCCGGGCTGCTGGCCACAGCCCGCATGCAGCACGAAAAAGGGCCCGGCTCGCGCCCCGCCCGCACATGTTGAACCTGCTGAGATTCTTTTTGGTTCAATCCTCCAATTTGGTTTAGGTCACTCTGAATCTTAGCCCTACCCCTCAGCATATCTACTACTCCCACCCCTGCTTGTTGTTATCCGCAAACTTGCTGAGGGTGCACTTTAAGCCATCTTCCAGGTCGTTGATGAAGCCGTTGAACAAAACCAGCCCCAGGACTGAACCCCCGGGGCACTCCACTTGATACCGCCTGACAACTAGACATCAAGCTATTAATTACTACGCTCTGAGCCGACTCCATCCAGTTTTCTCTCCACCTTACAGTCCATTCATCCAGCCCATACTTCCTTAGCTTGCCTGGGAGAATGTTGTGGGAGACCGTATCAAAAGCCTTGCTAAAGTCAGTCTCTGTGACAGACCTGGCGGCAGGGCTGGGGCAGGCTGGTACTCACTGGTAGGAGCACCAGTCCAGCTCTGCACATGCAAAAAGCGCAGAACTCTCTCCACTTGTGGAAACTGGAGTGTACCAATGGTGAACTGCTCTGCTCTGACAAGCTACATGGCAATGATAAAAACACCTAGTTCCTATCTTCCATCAGTGATGCTAAAGCAGTGCAAAACTACAAGTGGATAGGTCCAAATTTGAACTACATATGAGGGGAAAAAGTAAATGGGACACCTGCTTATTAGTGCTGCTGTTTGTGTATTTTTGTTAGTGTTATTTCACTGCAGCCCTGAAGCAAACCTCTTGGGGGAAGCACTTGACAAGCACAAGAAGGCAACGTTGTGGAAGGCTTTGTAAAACAAGTTTATCTTAGCTTGTTCAAGATAAAAGGAGCACTTTGGATTATGTTCCCAAGCCACATATGTCTAACTTCCCTTTATTTCCACTGGGGTCACTTGCTCCAACTCCAAAATTGCTTCTGTGCCATGCAGATTTGGTGTTCCATCCCTTTCGTTGTTACAAATTATTTGCATCAGAAACAGAACTGATACTGACTGTCAGAAACTGTTCAGATGGCATGTTACTTTTTGCAGAGCAGTTTTGTTTGTTAATTCAGAGCTAGATGTTACAATATTTGTGCATGCTGATGAGTTTCTAACTCTAATAGTAGCTCCATGCAATTCAGTGAGACCTCTCACAGAATAAAACTTTATTTATTGCACCAAAGAGTGACAAAACCTAGCCCTTTGTTAGCACTATTGCTTGTTTTCTGTCTGTATCACATTATGTCATTAGTCCCCAGGGGGGTGCTGCTACACAGTATTATGGATTCTTTCTTTCACTGTGCAGTGTACAGTTTGTACAGTGTACTGCTGTATTCTCAACTTGAAGACCAGTCCTCTTCCAGGGAGTGGTTTCAAACAGAAATAAAGTGTGTGCTCTCTGAATAAGAATTCACTATGCAGAGACATGGCAGAACTGCTTCTAGGGAGTCTAGCATTGGTCTTTAGAATGAGATTTTTGAAAGAAGAGACTAGCTGCATGTGATTTGTGGCCAATCTGTCCAAAGACTGGTGTTTGTAATGCAAATTGGTTGTTGGAATTGACATACCCAGATACTGTAAAACTGATTTTACTGCCTGTCCCCCCCTGTCACCCCTCAAAGAAGGAGGTAAAATTGGAAGACCTTGCAGCAGATTTGGAGTCAAAACTAGCACCTCCCATACATATTTCAGATAGAATCACCATCTAAGATACTGACAGACTACATTTCCATGATACATACATAAGAAATGTGGTTTTATTTTAACCTTGATGCCATAACATCAATATCCTTTCAAAAATATTTCTGAATCCAAATTCCATGTCATTTCACTTGCATGATAATATTCTCTGTACTATTAGGGTATGCCATTATGGAAATTGATTATCAGACTCAAAGAACTGACAGTCATTAAAATACAAGCCTATTATGATTTAAAAGTAAACAACGTTTTCACTCAGTTATTCCCGCTGATCAAATGATTAAAAAACTTGATTACTGTATATCTGTTTAGAACATTGTGAGAAACTACTTACAGTTTGGCTTTAAATTTCCTTTTCTGTGGTTTTCCACAAACATCTTGCCAAACATTTCAGTAACATCCACTTAACTGCTGAACACACAAGTGGTAGCACTATGGAGGGACAATAAGAGCACAGTAGAAGACTGGAAGAGATGAGATTTAAGGCAGAATAGTGATAGGAGAGGTGGTGAAAAGAGTGGTTTCCCCGCTCTGCTCCCTCTCATCTCCATCGTTTGGCAGAAATTAATGGAGCCTAACTTCTAGCAGCCTGCAAGAAGATTCCTGTTACCATTTTAAGGTTGAATTTTAAACATGAAGGGCCAGATTGTATTCCACCTTTTAGAATGAATTTAGGCACTTAACTGAGTCCTATTAGGACTTAAGCAAGGTGGAACAGAATTTCAGCTTAAGACCCCCAAAAAAGTTAACACAAAAAGTGGGTGCGTCCTCCCCATCCTCACTGCCTTTTTGTGACTCAGTCGTAAGAGTCACATAAAGGTATGTTACAAAAGTAGGTGTGTTAATGGATGTTCAGGGGCTTGAACAGGGTGCAATGGAATTGCATGTACCTCAATTAGATACCCGATAGCAGGAACTGAATCTAGCCCAAAGTGTGCTTGGGGAGTTTCTTCCTAAGCAAAAGTGATTTTTTAAATATCATTTTGGAGTCTGTCTCATGATTTATGAAACTTGATTAATTATTTCTGAATGCCTGTTTTTAGCAATACTCTTACTCATGCTCCCTCTCTATCCTCTCATGCTTCTCACTATCCCTTGACAGTCTTCTGCCTTAAATTATGCCTGGTAGTAGCCTTGGTCTAATCAACTTCCTAAGATTTTCTCTATGGAAAGCAATGAAAAATGTTATCATGCCCAGGGTCAGCTTTGTTAATGGAGCTAATGAACTTCCATCCTCAAGGAAGTTTTTCTGCTTTCCCCTTATTTTCTGCCTTCCATCAAAACCCAGCACACTTTAGCAGTAGTGTACTGAGGGGTGGGTGACCAAAGCACCAGACCCAGGTACCCACAGAGGGGTGCAAGAACAGCAGACCTTGTCACTGCTGCTGCCAACCCAGCCCTTGCTGCCTAAGGAACAGACCCTAGTAGTTACAACTGTATTTTAGCCACTCAAAACCAAGGAGAGGTGCATCAATACATTGGTCCCATATCAGATCAGCACCAATATAAGAAAAATGAACAGTATCGGCAGTTGGCTTTTTTTGGTTGATGTGGCCAACAAATGCCCCAGGCATGCACGCAGCCGCAGCGCAGTGTGCAGGTGGCCAGGAATGCATCCGGCAACATGGAGAGCAGCTGGGTCTAGCTGGTAAGTTTGTTGTGAGGGAAGGGCAGATCGGGGGCCCCGCAGTGAGGGCGGGAGTGGGGTTGGGGCTGGGGTAGATGCTGCACAACTGGGGCAGGGTGCAGTGAGGGATGGAGCCATGAGTGGCTTGTCCAGAGGGCGTGGGGGGGCTCCTGCCTCTGTATGTACCCTGGGAAGGCATTGGGGGAATGTGCCCCTGAATCTGCACACAGGGAGAGGGAGGGCTGCCGCTGTGGGCTGGGGTGGTGCTGGGCTCTACCTGGTGTGGGGGGGTGGTGTTGGGCCAGGGCTGCACTTGGGGCAGACAGCAGTGGCACTAGGAACAGGGGGGTCTACGGCAAATTTTGAGGGGGCTGCAGTCCCACCCCCCGTAGCCCTGCTCCCAGTGCCACTGCTGCCTACCCCAAGCACAGCCTGGCTCATCCCCACCCAGCTGGGAAGAGCCTGGTGCCACCCTGGCCCCAGCCCACAGAAGCAGCCCACCCCGCCTGTGCTCATATTCAGGGGCACATGCCCCACCCCCCATGCCCTGTTGGGGTGTTTGCAATGATGGAAGCTGCCTCCCCTCTCTGTCCCCCCGGATGAGCCACTTGTGGCTCCATCCCATGCCTTGCCCCAGCTGTGCAGCACCTGTCCTTGTCCCACTCCCTCCCACATTGCAGGGGCCTTGTTCTGTTGCCCCCACTCCCCTTCCCTCCCCCCTTCCCTCTTCCTCCACAACAGACTTACCAGCCAGATGCTGCTCTCCAAGCTGCCCAGCTGTATATTGGAATTGGATTGGTGTCGGCCAATATAGTGAGTTAAAAATCAGCCATTGATATTAGCCCCAAAATTCTCTGTTGGTGTACCCCTACAATAAATCTTCTCTCAAATGATCCCATAAACTAGCAACACCTGAACAAGAGTTTGAGAACCAAAGGCTTGAGTTGGTTGCAGGCTGCACTTTAGTCATCCATTAGGTGAAATGGGTGCTTTTTTAGTAGCCAGGGATTCCTCAAGTAATCACTTCAAAAGGTGGTTTGGGGTCCCCAACAACTGCTCTGATGTGCATCTTGAAACTGCCTACAAATTCCCACTGTCTTCAGAAGCACTGGGTGCTGCCTGAAGCCAAGACTGGGGTGTACCAGTGTTCCCAACTTAAACCCAAAAGTTCCTGGCTGGAGGTGTTGACTTGACATGCACCAGATCAACACTCAGGATCCCAATATTGCATCGTTAGACAGGAGGGCCTGATACAAAATTATACGTGCACACACACAACCTACGCAAACACCACTATGAGTTCATACACGTACACATACACAAACACACACCTTCATGGCTGTGTGTTAACACTAGGGGGCATTGGGGTAACTTGGTGCTTGAGGTTACTTAAGGTCAAGTGGCCCCAAGGTTACTCGAGGTCAATATACCCTGAAGTTACTCAGGGTCACTTAGGGTTGGGGTTACTTAAGGTCACTGGGGCTTGAGGTTATTTATGGTTTTTTAGTGTTAATTAATAAAGGAAAAAGCCAAAAGCCAGCAGAGCAAAGGAGCAATACCAGGGAGAAGCCAGTACAGAGACTGGGGCTGGAGTGAAGCCAGAGTGAAGAGACTATGGGGGAGCCAAGAGATATGTGGGGAGAGGGAAACTGAGACTGGGGGGAAGCTGGGGAACCAGAGAGGGGCTATGGGGAAACCAAGGGAGGCTGCAGGGAGCCAGGAGCTGGGTTGGGGAGCTGCAGAGGAGCCATGGGTGCTGCACGTGAACCGGGGTAGCTGCAGTTAAGCCAGGGAGCTTGGAGAGACTGCAGGTGCTGGAGAGGGGCTCCGGGGGAGTGGGGGAGCTGCAGGGGGAGCCAGAGAGGCTGTGGGTGAACTGGGGTAGCCAGGAACTGGGGGAAACTGCGGGAGAGCCGCAGGTGTTGGAGAGGGGCTGCGGGTGAACCGGGGTAGCTGTGGGTGAACTAGGAGAGACTGCAGTACCAGAGAGGGGCTCCAGATGAGCTGTGAGGAGAACCAGAGAGGCTGCAGGTGAACTGGGGTAGCCAGGAACTGGGTTGGGGAAATTGCCAGGGAGCTGGGAGAGACTGCAGGTGCTGGAGAGGGACTCCAGGGAGCAGGGTAGGTGTGGGGGGAACCAGAGAGGCTACAGGGGCTGGGAAAGGAAGTGAAGAGACACTGGAGGTGGCGGAGGCAAGCCAGGAGAATGAAGATCAGGGAGACAGGGAAGATCGGGGAAAGAAAGCAGAGGTGACGGGGCACAAACGGGGAATAGAGAGAGACAGGGAAGATTGGGGAAAGAAGGCAGAAGTGACGGGACACAAACAGAAAGCTGGGAGGTCAAGGAGGAGGAAGAGGGAGGCCGAGATGGGGGGACAGAGAGGGACAAGAGCTGGGAGACCGAAGAGCAGGGCCGGGAGGTCAGTGGAGAGGGATAGAAAGTCAGAGCGGGGGGAGATAGAGGAGGCAGAGAGAAACAAAGCCCAGAGGGAGGTCAGAGAGACAGGGATTTAGTTGAGAGCCTGCAGCAAGACAGAGACCAACTCAGGGTCAAAAATATCAGTTTTATTGGACAGGCAGTATACTATACAGCTCACAAAGTTATTGGTTCCTACACACGCATAGAAGCGCTCACATACACACACCCACATCTACACCCACACAATGGTAGCAGGAGAGAAAAAGGCTTGGTGGAGGGATTGATGTCAAAGTGTGTGGGGACAGAGTCCAGGTCCTTTGCTTGGGGAAGGAAGGTGGGTGATAGCTACCTATCCTGGGCTGTGAGTTGATCCTCGATGGCCAGTCGGGGTCTTCTCCAGCAAGGGAGGTCGCCAGCAGGGCCTCTGGGGGGCACGGCTGCGCTGGCCAGTGGTGGTCCAGATGGAGAGGGCGTCCCAAGGAGGTCACACTCTACTACCCCTTTTATAGGGGTGGGCTACCTGTGTCTCCTATGGGAGGGACATGTTCAGGCAAGGACAGTCCTGCTCAGATGCCTACGTGCAGATCCAGGTGTCCTCATTGTCTGGTAGGACACAATGGTGGGGTTGCTGGTTTCTGTAGGGTCTTTGTCTTTCAAATGCTGGGTTTCTGTTCTGTTCCTGGGTGAGGTCCGTGGTTCCTGGGTGAGTCAATGCAAGGCAATGGTCTGGTTATTGAGTTGATAGTCCAGTCATTGAGTTGATCATTCAGTAGAGGCCTGCTACCATTATACCTCAAGCACCCTCATTCATTCCCATTCATTCAAGAACAATTTACATAAGACTGGTTAGACATGAGTCACAGTTACAACATAGGTTACACCTGGGCATAGGACACAAGATGGAGGCTTGACATTCAAAATGGAAACTTGACATTACTTTACAGACATAGGCCTAAATCATATAAGTTCAATATAAAACAGTAAAAATCAATACAAACATAATAGAATACTGTTTACAATATAAAAGGGGCTTGTTACTATAAGGGAGTATAAGAACTTATCTTAGTTTACCTAGTTTTACTTGTAATCACTTATATGGGATAGAGGGGTCAGAGAGAAAGTCAGATATGGTTGGGGAAGGGGAGGGAATATATTTTTAAATAATAAAAAAAGAGAAAAACGGGGGGTTTTGCTACAGAGGGTCTTGCCCCTCCACTCAAGATCAGACTGATTTTCAAGATACGGACTGGGGTGGGAGTTAGATGGGGGTGCCTTCCTCTGTTGCAGGGCAGGGTGGCCCTCTTCCTTGGATTTCTTGAGCTTATTTTAACATCCCTTATAGCAGGAGGACATTAGCCATCATAGTCTCCCTACTTTATCTGTGGTCGGTTAGTGTGTTATGTGTCGAGATTGACAGTGTAGTTTTACTAAAAGGTTGGACAGTGGATTTGTATAGGATGGTTTGGATAGGGATGAACCTGTCTCTGGTGGGGGAGTGAGGGGAGGTTGGACTAGAAGATCTCTGGAGGTCTATTCCAGCTCTACATTTCTATGATTCTATGACACGTGGTGGCTTCACCAAGTAGTTCACCCAGTGAACTTCTGGGTTTGGAGAAATCAGTGAGCCCAAGTGGGCAGGGTGACACCTGCCATGGTGGTGTAAGCGTTCCTTAAAATGTGGCTTATTCAGCCTTGCAGAATGAAGGCTGAAAAGGGAATCTGATTTCTCCATATAAATGTATTAGAGTATTCTATTACTAGAATAAAGTAAGGGCATTAGTGCCAGAAGCAGTCAAAGAACAGGGCCAAATTTGTTGCAAAAGTTTTCATGAAAAATGTAATCTTTTTTCTTTGATAAAATCCTAAATTGATACATTGAAATTTTGAAAGTTTTCAGAGAGCATCAGAGTTGGTTAAAAGAGGGGACAAGGTTGTCACAGAAGTGTTTCCTGTGGTATCAGGTTTTCATTTAAAATCAACAACACTATGAAATATTTCTTACTGCATCCATCCAATGCAAAAAGAAGAAATGGAACCTTGTTACTACAAGGAAGAAATGGAAGTTGTTACTACAGGAACAACTTTCCCAGCCACACAACAATCCTCAGAAGAACACCACCAATACCGGGCAGCATTCCAACATCATACTTGATGAAACAGAAGGAATCAACCAACCTTCTAATATTATCAATCTCTCCACACACACACTTACCAGAGCTGAGCAATCCTCCCCTGCAAAGGCCTTAATAACCCTCAAATAAGACACTACAATGTGGAGAGCTAGAAGAATTTTTTTGACGCCTCTGTCTGAAGGAATATTTTCACAACCACAAGGAATCCACTTTCAACATGAATTCATTCAGTGACAATATCAGTGAAAACATCAACACCAGAGAATAAACCCCACCTCAGATTGGACACCTAACAGTGGACGAAATTCAAATCTTGATTGCTACATTGACTGCTTCAGAGAAAAAATGAACAATGAAATACTCAACAACAAACACCACTATAGCAACCTTTCCCCCTCAGAAAGAAGGGCCATAGAATCTCTAAGATCCAACCACCAAATATTAATAAAACCAGCGGATAAAGGAGGAGCCATTGTTATCCTTAACCATGAAGACTATATAAAAGAAGCCAACAGACAACTCTCTGACGCTACCTACTATAAAAAACTAGAGGAAGATCCTACTCCCCTTTTCTCCTCCAAACTCAAAACCTCCACCACATCATTTCCATCAGAACTACAAGAAAAACTTCAGACATTGATCCCTCTACTACCCAATCCAGGGACTTTTACCTGCTCCCTAAAATCCACAGGCAAGGAAACCCCAGCAGACCTATCCTTTCCAATCATGGAACCCTCATGGAAGAAATATCAGGTTTCATCAAATCCACCTTGAAACCACTCGTCACCCAAAGACCAAGTTTTATCCAAGATATAACTGACTTCCTGCAAAAACTCAAAAACATAGACCCACCTTCCCAGCAACACACTCCTAGCCACCATGGAGGTCATCAGCTTACATACCAACATCCCACACCAGGATGGCATCCAGGGCTGCCTCACATATCTACAACAACAGAATATAGCCTCACATATCACAACTCAGAATTCAAACCTCAGGATATCACTGAACTCATATACTTCATCCTCACACACAACAACTTCAATTTCAACAACCAACACTTCCTCCAGACCATGGGCACAGCTATGGGCATCAAAATGGCCTTACAATATGCCAATCTTTTGATGGCCCACCTGGAAGAAGATTTCCTCAAGAACTGTACCATCAAACCCTTACTATACCTGAGATACATAAATGACATCTTCATCATTTGGACTGAAACTCTGCAGGCTCTGGTGGACTTCTAGCAAAAATTCAACAATCATCACCCCTCCATCAGATTATCGCTTGAATACTCTAACACCAACTTTTCCTTTTTGGACACCATGATCAATATCCGAGATGGTAAAATTCAAACCACCATATACAAGAAACCCATGGACCAACATACTTATCTACACAGAACCAGCAATCATCCTAAACACACCAAGAAAGCTGTAATTTACAGCCAAGCTCTCCGATACCACCTAATTTGTAGCAAGGAGAATGCCCATGTGTCCCAGGGGGACAGTTGCTGGGGAATGAGAGATCTCTCCCATGGCAGGATCCAGGAAGGGGGCACCCCGTCCCTGCAGGAAAAGCCCTGAAGCCAGGGCAAATTTGCCTGTTCCAGGCTGGGGAGAGATGAACAAGCTGTGTTGGCACAAAGCACCCGCACGGTTCATGAGCTGTGTCCATTTCTGGCTGATGCCAGCACGGGTGGGTGATGTCATCCCCAGATGCCATCTGGCCGGAATAAAAGCCGGCACCAGGGAGACCATGGAGAAGGCACCATGGGGAGTGGACAGTGAGGGTGCTTCCCATGCCGGGCATGAGTGGTGCCGATGTGTGCCGAGGAACTTGGAGCCGGACCCACTGGAGGGGTCTGCAGCAGTGGGGAGGAGCCAGGATGACGCCGAGGGACTGCTGGGGCCACTGGCATTGAACCAGTGAGTGGAGATGGGCCATGGCCCTACCCCTTGTTCTTCTGTTAAGTTCTTCTTTTTTTTTTCCCCTACTGCCAGGGACAGCCTGGAGAGACCACGAGGTGAGGGTCAGACCACTGGTGGCATTCCAAGGGTAGGAGCGCCCAGGAAACCATGGCAGGCAGCCGGACATAACTAGAGGCATGGCAGAAGAGCAGGGAAGCTCAAAATGCACTGAAGACACAGCAGCTGGGAGGAGTCAACTGTAGCCCAGTCGATGAAGACAGCGGGGAGAGGTGACACTGGAGGGTGAGCTACACTAACACTGAGTGGCTGTCCTGGATGCTGGCACATGGATGGGGTGTAGGGGAGGTGGAGCCCCACAGATACCCACCAAGAGGTGCAGCTGATCTGAGAGAGTCCAGAGGAAGGGAGCCCACCACTGAAAGAAAGATTGAAGTCATGGCAGGAGAGTCTCTGGGCTTTCCCCGGGGTGACCGCAGACCCTCTCAGAGACCACTGGAACTCATGCAGTGGCCAACACCGGATGCATGAGCCAAGACAGTGCATGACCACCTCCTCGAGACCAGGTGGGCACACCATGATTGCCACCATACAAATCTCAAAAGGGCATTCACCCAACAAGGACACTCCACCAGAGAGATAGATCACACTTTTGAAAGAGCCACCTGAATACCATGTTAGGATTTGCTGCAGTACAAAAAAGAAAATCCCCACAAATTGTACATCATTAGTGATGACATATCACCCTTCCCTGGAACCTACATGGAAAATCCTGATACAATTGCAATCCATACTAGACGAAGACCCCGTTCTTAAAAAGGTCTTTCGAGAACCACCCATCCTAGCCTTTAAACAAACACTGAACTTTGCTAACCTCATCACCAGAAGCAAATTCCCTGTACCCGCCTCCGTTCGACCAGGAGTTCACGCGCCGCCTTTGCCTGGGTCCAAGATCTCGCGCACCCGGGCTTTGCTAGTGCGCCCTGGAGTTTACCCCGACTGGTATCAAGGGGGACCCCAGAACTTGCCTGCCACGACTTTGATGACTCCTTCAATGGGGGGTCTTCCCTTGGGGTGTACCCCGGCGCCGGCACGCTCCTCCGCGGGTACTCTCGGGGCTCCGTCCTCCCCTACACCCCGGCCATTCGCCACCTTAGGGTCTTCCTATTCTGGCCTCTAACCCGTTCGTGCCTTGTCCTTTCTTGCCTCACTCCACTTGGCCGTCAACAGCGGTCTTCGGACCGGGTATACCCCCAGTAGGGACGCTGACTTGGTCCCTCCTTCCCTGGGATGCGGCCGGCCTCTTTGCTACTCCAATAGCTCACACCGCGGTTACCCTCGCCGTCGGCTCTGTGGCACGGGGTGCAGTCAGCCCCTCTCTGGGCGCTGCTGCTGGCTTCCCCGCTGGCTGTGTCCCAACTTACGGAGCTGACTCCTCCCCTCCTCATGCTGCTCCTGGCTGCTCCGCCGCGTTGTTCACAGCCGTCTCCGCCTCCTTCTTGTGCTGTCCCGCACTCTGCGGGTGGCGGCTGATTCCCTGCTCGCTGGGGCTCCGCACTCCAGCTCTCTCCTTTCAGCTGCCCTGTTGCCTCGGCGGGGCCGCCTTTTGT
>NW_005841935.1:2016405-2017212 GCF_000455745.1 Alligator sinensis
CAGCCGGCGCGTGGACTCCCTTCGGCTCCTCTGGCCCTGCGGGAGGTAAGCGGACCCCTTTGCTGCCGCGGGGGTCTCCCGGTGTCCCCGCTCCCCTGGGACACTCCCTATGACCCAAACCACACCCAATGGATCCAGACCATGCCAGGACAAGAAATGCAAGACCTGCCAACATATCTCCACCACCCCCACAATAACTACATCCCACAACAGAAACATCACCATTTCTGGATCCTACACCTGCACCTCCAGAGTTGTAATATATCTCATCCAATGCACCAAATGACCTGATGGAAAATATGTGGGAGAAACCAAACAACAACTGTGCACCAGAATAAACGCACACTACAAATCTGTCAAAAAAAAGAATACCCAACTACCTGTGGGGGCATACTTCTCACAGGACAATCACTCCCTCTCTCATCTCTCAGTTCTAATCCTCAAAGGGAACTTACAACATATCTTTTGTAGATGAGCCTCTGAATTTCACTTCATCAACCTACTGGATACTAAAAATCATGGACTCAGTATAGACATTGGATTTATGATGCATTACAACTTGCCTGACATCTGATTCACCAGGTACCTGCCTGACCCGACCTCTCACATTTCTTTCCCCCCCACACACCTTTTCTCCCCTTTGCTTATACTTTGCTTATTACCAATGCAGAGTTTTTCCTTTTGGCCTTTTTTGTCCTCTGTTTTTCTTCACCCTCCCTTCCCTGCTTTGCCTTTTGTTTTTCTAATTTCTACCCTTTTATATTTTCACTGACATCCTGCCACATTTTTAGCTTCTCTCATTCCTGC
>NW_005841935.1:2017222-2024925 GCF_000455745.1 Alligator sinensis
GATCTCCAACTATTCCCTTTTTCACAGACAGCCTCTTTTCAACCTTGTATTTTATCAATGTTGTCTCCCTCTGACATTTTTTTTCTCTTTCCCCCTGCTCTCTTCCCCTCCCCTCCCCTGCTTTACCTTTTGTCTTGCTTATCTTTACCTATTTACATTCTCACTGACATCCCACAACACTTTTAGCTTCTCTCATCCCTTAGAGTCTCAAACCAGCAGACACTCCTTATGCCTGGTGAAGGGTGACTGGGCCCAAAAGCTTGCTAAGAACCTTTTTCTAACTACTCAGTTGCTCTAATAAAAGATGTCACATCGAACCAAAGAACCTCATATAAAATCATGCATTTGAAAAATGTTCAGACAGACAGTTCTGTCACTTGCAAGAGCACAGTAACTGAGCACACTTTTCTAGCTACATTTCAAGAAACTAGATGCTGAAAGTCAGGTGGAGACTTTGCCTACACACTATTTCACTTGGTAAATGACTGCAGTAGGTGTTTTGTGATGGAGGGAATAGCCATGGGAAAGAAGAGATGTTAATTTTTTTTACACCTATGTGGGCTGGATGGACTACTGGGATTAGAACAGAATACATGAGGGATCCTTTTTTTTTTCATCCTTACTAAAACAGAGTAGTCAGAACACAAGGAAGAAACCCCAAGAATTCATCTTACTTGGACAGCAGGCCTATTTAATTTTTGATTTGTTTCACAGAAGAAAAAAGCATTTTCCCTGTCAATCTCCTTTAGCAAAATGTGATGGGAATGCATAGAGCTTGGGGGAGGAGGTACATGAAAGCCAGTTTTTCCATTTTACAGTGGGTGCATCTACACGAAATGCTTAATGTGTAGTAGCCTAATAAAACTGCTCAGAAGCATGCCAGGCAAAAACCATGCTAATAGGCTACTGTGCAGTAGTATTAGGCTTCTTCTCAGTAAGCATCACAAAAAAAAAAACATGCACTGGTGCTACTCCACAGTAACTGTAGTTACTGCTCATTTAGTTAGTATTTCATTAAGCAAGTACTAAACTAAATGTTCAGTAACTATTGTGAATTAATGAATATGTAGATGCATCCAGTTAGTATTTGTGATGGCAATATCTAGTTAGGAAGCACAATCTAAAGAGATGTAAAAGTAAAGAAATGAGTGCTTGGAGGACCTTTTAATTTTTTTCCTTGAGTTTATTGAGGCTTTGACCTACTAAGTGCTTTGGGGAACTGGAATATAAATGTCTCTTGTTATAAACTTCTTGGTTTTTGACCAAACTGCACCCAGGTACATTCTCATTTAACTGTACTTTTGCAGTAATGAGTATTATATCCTGAATCTAACTAGGAATCTCATGTACTACTTTTCCCTAGATGACTACTTGGCTATTTTATATTAGATCTGATTAGCAGAATGCATCCCTGAGTTAACAAGCCTATAAATAGCTTGCATTTTTAATGTGTGCTAACTTTCTTTCCAGTTTTTAATCTAAATATGTTAAAAAAAGAAAAACAGTTAATAATACATTTAAAGAACAAGATGAGGATGGGAATAACATAAATGGGTTGAAGTATAATAATAAAAGGGGAACTCCCTTCTCGTCAGTGCAGAGGCAGAAAAGGATCTTGGAGTCATTATTGATGCCAAAATGAACATGGGCTGACAGTGTGGGGACGCGGTCAGGAAGGCCAACCGTACTTTGTCATGCATCCGCAGATGCATCTCGAGCAGGTCCAAGGAGGTGATCCTCCTCCTCTATGTGACACCGCATCCAGTTCTGGGGGTGCACTTCAGGAGGGATGTGGACAACACGGAGAGGGTCCAGAGGAGGGCCACCTGCATGATCAGAGGTCAGCAAGGCAGGCCCTACGAGGAGAGGCTGAGGGACCTGAACCTGTTCCACAAGAGAAGGCTGAGGGGGGATCTAGTGGCCGTTTACAAACTAGTCAGAGGGGACCAGCAGGCATTGGGAGAGTCCCTGTTCCCCTGAGCACTACCAGGAGTGACTAGAAATAACGGTCACAAGCTGGCAGAGGGTAGATTCAGATTAGACATCAGGAGGTGCTACTTCACAGTCAGGGCGGCTAGGATCTGGAACCAACGTCTAAGAGAAGTGGTGCTGGCTCCTACCCTGGTGGTCTTTAAGAGGAGGCTGGATGAACACCTTGCTGGGGTCGTTTGACCCCAGTACTCTTTCCTGCCATGGCAGGGGGTTGGACTTGATGATCTGCTCAGGTCCCTTCCGACCCTACCAACTATGAAACAAGGCACGTCCAGACAATCGAGCACGTGACTGTTGTGGCATCTCAAAGCAGTTTAAGATGCTGCAAGAGGCATGCTGAGAACAAAATCTTCCCATTTTTTTCCCATGACTCTAATTTTGATACCTGGAAATCCCAGTATAAAAAAAAAGCATGCTAGAAAAAAGCAGTCAGAGACGAATGCTAGAAAAAAGCCAGAGCCAACCTGAGGCTGGGTTCTCCAAGGAGACAATCTAGGACCTGGCTAGAGTGTCTCTATACCTGCCACGTGCCACTGCTGTTCCAGCATGCTGCCTCAGTGTGCTGGAGGGAATAAAATCAGGGCAAGGCAGGTAACGGTGGCTTGGAGCTGGCTTTGTCCTGGGTTGCTCCAAACCCTGCCTGGCCCAGACACAGCAGCAGGACCAGGACCAGGCATGCACCAAGGCCAGTTGTGCCCTGGTGTCCTGGAGGCAGAGGCACCCAGGACTGTCCAGGCCAGCAGCAGAGACCATGGGCAATCCTGGTAAGAAGGGATGTGGGAGAATGTGAATTTTCCCTTTTAAAAGGGAAACCGCAGGTTTCCCATTTGCAAACAGCTCTCTTCAGACTGGCAGAGTTTCAGCCTGCAAGAACTACTTGCAAATGGGTGAGAAACTAAGGGTCAGCCATGGAGCCCATCTGGCCTGATGGCTTGTGTGGGCCCTGGAGTTGGAGACTGGGTGAGGCCAGGAGGACACGCTTCAACAGTCTGAAGTGGACCACTGCAAGGAGCACATCTTCTGGGAGATAGCTGACCAGATAGCAGAGTGGGGCCAGTAGAACACATGACAGTGCTCCCCGAAGGCCAGCTGTGCAACCACAGCCCACTGGCAGCTGGCCCAGAAGTGCAGGCAGCTCTGCTGCAGTGCCTGTACCAGAGCCCAGGTGGCTATGTGGACAGGCAGCTGCCCCCACTGCCAGACTGCTGCAGTGGGTAGAGGGTGCAAGGAGCTCTCAGGGCTGCTTCAGCAGTCCAGCTGGCACAAGGGGCAGTGTTCCCAGATACCAACTGGCCGGACCTCAGAAGCTCCTGAGGGCAAGTAGTCCTGAGCTGTTCACCAGGGCAGCTTTTTATACTGCTGGGGCCAGCACAGGTGCTGGCCCCAGCCTCTAGCTCCCCCTGGCTGAAGATCTGAGAGAAGCCAGGCACAGTCAGTTTGCCTGAAGTGGCACAATTTGCTCCGCACCAAACTATATGTTCAGGCACATGTGCTGAGGCACAAATCTCCAGCACAAATTTGTGCTGCTGCTATTTGAGCTGCTGCAAGTGTACGTGCCTGCATGTATAGACGCGCCCACACAGTGCAAGGTCATGAGTTTCCAGGCTTATAAAAACATCTTCTATAAGACAGGGATCCATCATTTGGAAACAACAGAGGCTGAAAAGAGAAAGTTGTTTACTAGTTTTTCTCAAAATCACTATGACCTGTCAGTATGATGCGGCTGTGAAAAAGCCAAATGCAATCCTACAAATGCATCAGGTGAGAGATTTCCGGTAGAGATAGGGAAGTATTAATGCTGTTGTACAAGGCACTGGTGAGAGCTCATATGGAAATCTGTGTATAGTTCTGACCGCACATGTTAAAAAATGAAGGGTTCAAGCTGGAACAGTTGCAGAGAATGGTTTCTAAGACAACCAATGAATGGAGAGAAGACTAGAAGATGATGGCTTGTTTAACGTGATAAAAAGACTGAGAAAGGATATAACTGTTGTCCGTAAAGAACTGTTCAAGGTAATGGACAATATTGGTCCCAGAACAACTGGGTAAAAACTGGCCAAGGAGAAATTTAAATTAGAAATTAAAAGAAGTTTCCTAATGTTTCGACCAGCTGGGTTCCAGAACAGCCTCTTGTTTAGGGCAATGAGGTAAAAAAACTTAACTTCTTTTAAGATGGTGCTTATAAATTTGCAAAAGGGATTAATGACATGGAGCCTGGACTTGCTGACCCCTGCCAAGCATGTTAAGATTAACACATTTCTGATGCTGTCTTGGTAACAGTATTGTAATGACTTACACTGAAAAGGCAGCTGATAACAAATCTGTATGCTGAAAACAAACATGTTGAAAAGCAATCATAAAACAGAAATAGTACATGATTAGCAGTGTCACGGAAATCATCAGTCTCAAGACGAAAGATTTATTTTGTTAATATTTTTAAGATAGTAATTTTTGTTTTACAGTGGCTAGTACAATATCAGGGTTCAAAATTAACCAAAGTAGGCGTAACTATCTGGCATTTTCTTGTCAATTCTGAAAGACAGTAAGAGTGTTACTGAATAGTTGGGGTGTAGATGAGAAAGAAAAAGCTTAGCTAGGAGTTATCACCTAACTAATGTAATTCCAGTTCATTTACATTTCAGTCCTACATTTATTTAAATTTCTAACATTAGCTACTTCACTCCTGTAAAAAATGTGGTTAAGGACCATCCAAATCATGGCTCCAAGGTGCTACAAATTTTACAAACAGGGAAGAGACCATCTAGTACTCTGTGAAGAGCTTATAGCATATATAGAAATTACAGGTAACGAGTAGGAGAATCATCTCTAACCTACGTGAACAGCAATCAGGGGGAGGATGGTTGAAGCGGGTGGTTATAGTGGGGAATTCATTCTACAGGAAAACAAGGAAACTGGGTATGCTGGGGGAGGGGGAAGGCAGGTCACTGGAATGAGGGGAGTAAGACCAAGTGCAAATTATTTGCAAGAATGGAGCAGGAGCTGGAGGAATGTGGGGTGAGGCCAGAGCAAGACCAGTCAACATGGTAGGCATATTGCCAGTGTCCATGTGTCCCTACTACTGTCATCAAGCTGGCTTTTAATCTTCTTTTGCCTGCAGTGTACAGGCTACACGGGTGGAATTACTTTATCAGTCCCTGAGAATCCCTGGGTGCTTAACACTCTTCAAAAGTAAGCTACTTGTCTAGGTGCCTAGGTCTGGTCTTAGGAACTAACCATGTTTGTTTGATTTTTTTTAAAGCATTTTTTAAAAGTGAGTGAACATGGGCAGCAAACAGGGAATTTGCAAAAAGCTTGCTGGGAGCACGAGGAGGAAGAAGAAAAGGAAGAGGAGCCAGGCACCAGATTCTGCTCTGGGAAGGTAAATAAGCCAGGACAGCCTGTGTGTCTGGCTTGCTGAGTGTTTGTTTGGTGGGCTGTGTGCGCTGAGCTGCTGGGAGCACTGGTAGCTGAATGATTGCTGGCTGATTGTTGCCTGTGTCTGACAAAAGCCCTAACAAGGGGGCAGAGCCAGTCCAGGCTCAGGAAGGTACGGAAGGAGACTCCCTGAGTGACCAGGGAAGAGGGATAGCAAGCAGAGCAGTTTGCAGGTCAGTTTGCCACCCCCCTCTTTAAAGGGGTGCCTTTAAAACAAGTTCTTTCTTTAATTAAGAGTAACTAATGTACATAGATTTAGCGTAAGTAGCTAGCACTCAGCAGTTAAACCAGTGCTTAAGCCCCTTTTTAAACTAGAGTCCAGAGTGTGGGGGAGTTCACTAGACCAGCTTGACCAGAAACTCTCACCTTCCTTCACTGGAAGCTTGGTGAGAGGAAGCAGGTTAGCACGGAAAGGGAAACCTTTCAGGACCAAGGAACAGCAAACAACCCAATTTACAGGGGAGTTTGCCAGGGAAGGTCTGCTTGACTGCCAGCTCTTCCTTTGCTTGCATCTGTGAGGTCCCTGTCCAGGCAGGACAGCCCACTGCGGAGGTTTCCACCCAGATCCTAGTTTGACATGGGGAAGACTTTGGGGCATTGGGGTGGGGGGTGGTGCTTGCAATGTGAGCGGTGCTTCCTGGTGGTGTCCCTCAAGGAGCGGGCAAGAAAGCTACAGGAGAAGGTGGCAAGGCTCCGAAGCATCCTTTGCCATGAAGATTTCATCAATTTGATGGTGGAAGAGACCTCTAGGACTGGAGGAAGGTGGAGCTACTCAACAGCTACTTTGCCTTAGTGTTCACAAAAAAATTAAGCTACCAGACACCTAATAGGGATTATCTGGATAAGGAAGGGGGCAAACTGAGGGAGGAGATAACAAAAGACATGGTCAGAGACATGGGCGACTGCTTCCTCTTGAATCGGGGGCCACATGCCCCCCCCCCCCCCCCCCCGCCCCCCCCCCCCCCCCCCAGCGACCAGTCAGCGACTGGGGTGGGGGGGGCTTCACCTGGTGGCCCTGCTTCCTGGCTGGTGCTCCTGCCGGCCCCCCCGCCTGTCATCTAAGTGGCAAGCATGGCTCATCAGGGGGTACACCAGTGCTCTCAGGGGGTGCGCGTGCAGCCCCGTGCACCCCCTATGCGTCGCCACTGGTCAGAGAGCTTTTGTTGGGTCTGAATGAATTCAAGTCAGCAGGGCCAAATGAGCTTCATCCCAGGGTCCTAAAGGAACTGGCAGAGGAGATCTCAGAGCCCTTGGCAATGATCTTCATGGAGTTGTGGGAGATGGGACAGGTACTAGAGAACTGGAAAAGGGCTGGTGTAGTACCCCCTCTTTAAAAGAAGCAAGAAGGATGATCTGGGGAACTACAGACTAGTTAGCCTCACCTCAATACCTGGGAAGTTACTGGATCATATCCTAAAGAAGGCCATTTGCAATGATCTGGAGGAGGAAAGGCTAATCACAAGCAGCCAGCATAGATTCATCAAGTCAAAAAACAAAACATGTCAAACAAACCTGATCTCCTCCTTTGATAAAGTAATTACTTGAGTGGATGAAGGGAATGCTATGGATATAATAAATCTGGACTTCAGCAAGTCTTTTGACAAGGTCCCGGAATACTTTCTCATAAACAAATTGGAGAAATCTGGGCTGGATAAAACTACCACAAGGTGGATAGATAACTTGCTCAAGGGCTGCAAGCAAAGGGTAATTATTAATGGGTCCATGTCAGAATGGCAGGAAGTTTCAGCTGGAGTCCCACAGGGGTCTGTCCTCAGCCCAGTCCTGTTCAATGTTTTTATTAATTTGGATGCTGGCATAGAAAGCTTCTCGAGCAAGTTTATGAGCCAGTTGTATGCCCTTGTTGCAAAGAAGGCTAATGGCATACTAGGCTGCATTAGTGTCAGGTTTGACCTAGAAACCACTACACATAGCCCAAGCAAAAGTCTCTGTTATGTAACTAATGCCCATCTGCAATGATAAGGAGGAGACGGTCTTAGATAAAGGAGGCTTGAAAACAAAAGCAGAATTAGTGGACTAGGGCAAAGAGCTGATTTAAATATTAAGAATCACACCCCTAGGTGGGGAGAAAGTATGCTAATGAAACATACATGTATGGAAATGAGATACATAGCTAAAACACAGGTATAGAGACATGCTCAGTAAAGAACTCCTTGCATCACTCCCTTATAACCAATTAGCAAACAAGAATGCTTATGAAGGTCCAATACTCCTGTATAAAAGATGCTTAGAATTAAGAATCTGTGTGCTTGTTACAT
>NW_005841935.1:2030795-2031364 GCF_000455745.1 Alligator sinensis
TCCTGAGCGCTCTCAGCCCTGAATGCTGAACAAAACCAATTAAGGGACTCTGTCTTAGAGAATAGAGCCGCTATTGATTATCTCTTGTTACGACACAATCTCGGATGTGAAACTTTAAAAGGAATGTGCTGTTTCAACCTCACTGATAATTCTGTACTAATTGAAGACAAAATTGGTGCCTTACAACGATTGGCACAGACGTTGAAAGAATCATCTGGCTTAGACTTGTCCTGGTTAACTTCCTGGCTTCCCAATTTTGGATGGTTGAAACAGTTATTTAGTATGGTTGTTTTATTTTGTGTTATAGGGATTATCGCGTGTTGCTGTATACAATGTGCACCTATCGTCTTATCTATCTTCAGACCTAAGGTGAATCAAATGATTTTACAAACGAAGAAAGCTGAGAATACTAGGTTTGTGTTGAAACAAATTGAGTGGAGCAATTATAATAAAAATAATTAAAAATGCTCCAGAGGGGGAAAATGTCAGGTTTGACCTAGAAACCACTACACAAAGCCCAAGCAAAAGTCTCTGTTATGTAACTAATGCCCATCTGCAATGATAAGGAG
>NW_005841935.1:2031453-2047260 GCF_000455745.1 Alligator sinensis
CCCCTAGGTGGGGAGAAAGTATGCTAATGAAACATACATGTATGGAAATGAGATACATAGCTAAAACACAGGTATAGAGACATGCTCAGTAAAGAACTCCTTGCATCACTCCCTTATAACCAATTAGCAAACAAGAATGCTTATGAAGGTCCAATACTCCTGTATAAAAGATGCTTAGAATTAAGAATCTGTGTGCTTGTTACGTGAAATTATTCCGCTTGCACCTTGTATTGCTAGCAATAAATCTTTATACTTTCACCCCTGGTATCTTTATTGGCTTTTGCATACCGGGCACGATCCCAGACTTGAGCTGGGGCTCAACATTAGTAGGAGCGTTGCCAGAAGATCAAGGGAAGTGATTATTCCCCTCTATTTAGTACTGGTGAAGCCACATCTGGAATACTGTGTCCAGTTTTGGGCCCCTCACTATAAAAAAAAAGGTGTGGACTAATTGGAGAGAGTCCAGTGGAAGGGCTCTGGGACATGACTTCTGAGGAGATGCTGCGGGAAACTGGGCTTATTTAGCCTGCAGAAGAGAAGACTATGGGGGATTTAATATCAGCCTTGGACTACCTTAAGGGTGGTTACAAAGAGGATGGAGCTAGACTATTGTCAGTGGTGGCAGGGGACAGAACAAGGAATAATGGGATCAAGTTGTAGCAAGGGAAGCTTAGGTTAAATATTAGGAAAAACTCTCATGAAGAAGGTAGTAAAACACTGAAACAGGCTACCCAGAGAAGTTGTGGAATCTTCATCCTTAGAGGTTTTTAAAACCCAGCTAGATAAAACCTTGGATGAAATCAATCTAGTTGGGGCTGGTCCTGTTTTGAGCAGGGTTGGACTGGATGGCCTCCTGAGGTCCCTTCCAACCCTAGTTTTCTATGATTCCTGATGCATTTTATGCTCATTGAAATCAGTGGATAGGCTCATGCAAACTTCATTAGTCTTTGGATCAGACCTAAGCAGCCCTTCCCAGAATCAGGTAAAGTGCAAGTATATACTGGCCTGCTTCCAGGCCTGCTGTAGAATCTCAGTCTGGGCCTAGAGCACTGCTGCTGTTGTAAAAATGAGGATCTTTTCAGCACAGATGCATATGTATTCTACGATACCATGTAATGAATATAAATAAGGGACTAAAATGATGCTACTGGGTAACATGGAGTCAAACATAAAACTTCTGTAACAACTAATGAGCTGCTACCTCCTTTCATTCATTTTTACTCTACAGCAGCGGTTCCTAAACTCTGATAGATTGTGCACCACCAATTTAAAATGATACAACCTTAAGTACCACCAGCAAATTTTTCAGTTCAACCTGCTCTACTGGTTTGTTTTCCTGTTTTTGTAAAAAAAAAAAAAAAAAAAAAGGATGGGAGCTATGATTTTCACTCGTTAATCTGTAGCCTTCAGGAAACAATAGGTTTTGCTTTCTACAGGTGGTTGTTAAGGGTTTTTGCATTCTTTGATTACTTCTGAAGTGCACCAATTCCAAATCTGTTTTTCTCTGTGAGCCATTCATCCTCATATCTAAAACTAAAGGTGGGGTGCATCAGGGAAACTTGCCCTTTGTCCATAAAGCTACTTTATCATTCTGCTGTCTGCTTTTCTTGCAGAACCCAGAAAACCCTTTGTTTTTAACAAAGACTGACTTTGCTATTTCTGCAACAGGGTTTACAATGACAGTAACTTAGGTATAGTCTGCTGCTCCAGTCACTACAGACCGGCTGAGACTTCCGCTACAGTAGCATGAAGCTGAGATTTACACTTCAGTGGATGTGTTAGATAACCCTTTTTGATGTTCTGGCACTGTTTAAACCAGGAGAGACTTGACATGCATACAAACTGTCAGGTACTGAAGAATGGAAAGATGATAAGAATTACTATATGTCCTTGTGGATTTCCTGACTGTGTGGTAGCTCTTGGTGATAATATTGCAACTGACTACATCTCAAAATGTGTATTTTGTAATTGTTTCACTTGTAATGCATTACATCTACTGAGCTCAAGGAAGGGGATTTTTAGGAACATAGGAATAGAGGGGCTTCCTGGACCACTGAGTCCTGTCCCCTGCAATTGTAGGCAGTTGTTTGCCCAAGGAATCCCCCAAATTGCCGTTTCAAAAGCCCAAGAGCACCCCTCAACATGACATAGGTAGTAACGGGGCAGACCAGAGCACTGCCAAACCCCTGCAACAGCAGTGACAGGGAAGTAGTTGGTTAATATAGGCTTACAGGATTCTTGGAAAAAGACTGTGCCTCACACTCCAATGGAAGGCAAACCACCCCATGGTCTGTGGCAATCTGGCCTAGGTATAAAATTTCTTCCTGACTTCATATCTGGTGAGTCATCTGATTCTGAGTGGAAGAGCAAGACCCTGTAGCCAGGATACTCTGAGTTTTCTAAGCACTGGTGGGAGCATTGGTTCACTCCAGTAAAAAAACTCCTAGCAATAGCTGTGGCCAATTCCCCAGTGTTTCAGAGGAAAAGGAAAAACCCAGCAGAAGCCAGTAACATACACATGGCAGGAAAACAATTCCTTCTTGGTCTCTATAGGGAACCAAGCAAAGGACCCAGAGCACGGGATTACTGGATGTAATCCAGTGTAATCCACACTACAAGAGATCTGCCTTCACAAACCAGGGACCACAAGATACCCACTGTCTGTGGAGTCAAAATACTGTCCTATACTACTGCCCATTTCATAAATGTATTGAGTTCACTCTTGAAGAGAGGTGTGTCCCCTAGAGATGGACGGATACATCGGTCCGATTTTGGATCGGCACTGATATAAAGAAAATTGGCTGTATTGGAAATCGGCCCCATGCAGCCAATAATTTGGCTGACAAATGCCTGTGCTTGCGCACAGCTGCAGTGCAGTTGCAGCTTGCAGTTTGGAGACCTGGGTGCAGCTGGTAAGTCTGTTGTGGTGGAAGGGGAAGGAAAAGGTGTGTGGGGGGTAGATGAACGCCGCCCGTGGTGAGGGAGGGAGCAGGGCAGGGGCTGGGGCTGGGGCAGGCACCGGACGGAGCCATGGCTTGTCCAGAGAGCACGGGGGAGTGGGTGGTGTGTGCCTCCCAATCTGTGCGGGGCAGGCAGGCAGGCTGCAGCTGCTGGCTGGAGCCGGAGCTGTTCCAGGCTCTTTTTGTCAGGAGCTGGGCTTGGGGTGAGCGGCAGCAGCTCTGGGAAGGGAGGTTGAGGGGGGTTATGGTAAAATTTGGGGTGGCTGCAGGCCCCCCCCACCGCTCCCTCCCAACATCGCCCACCCCAAGCACAAGGCCGCCCCACCTTTTTTTCAGCCTGCAGCTGTACAGCCCCTTGAATGAGTTGTGCCTCTGTCCCATGCCCTGCCCCACCGAGCTGGGCAGCGTCTGCCCCAGCATTTGCCCCACTCCCTCCCTCACCACTGGGAACGTTGATCTGTGCCCCCACACCCCTTCCCTCCCCACTCCCCTCCCACCACAACGGACTTACCAGCTGCATGCAGCTGTATCAGAAATCGGATTGGTATTGGCTGATATGCCTCCTTAAAAATCGGCTATTGGTATTCGCCCCCCCAAATTTCTATCAGTGCACCCCTAGTGTTCTCACCACCACTGCTTGACTATGGAAGCCATTCTAAAGCTTCACCCCTCTGTATCCATTCTAAATTTGTTCATAGCTTGTTTGTAGCCATTTGGGCTTGGGACAGAAGTTACACATAAATCAGTTTAAGTCATCAGAAAGGGCTGTGTGAGGCTTTGGACAGACCTTCGGATCTGGAGAAGCTTTGGACACTTTGGGGTCCAAAGCAGCACATCCGGGTTGAAGCACTGGCCTCGTTAGGCTTCCTGAAATGGTTCAGAGCTTCCGAAGAGCTTTGGAGCCGCCTTGGAGATCTGGCCATAGGGTATAATGGGGAAACAATAAAATATCTATAACTTTGTTGTTTTTTATCCAATTTGGATAAATTTTTCAGGAGTGGTAGACTCTGCAGAGAGTATGAAGCTTGCCAAGTTTCAAGAAGATCGGTGCAGGGGTTTGGGGGGAACTGCCCCACAAGCTGCAGACAAGCAAAGCTCATGCCATGGGTGCTGTGGGACTGACTGTGTCTGTCTGCAGGTCTGGCTGCTAAGATGCTGTGTTACCAGTTACCAATCAATCAATCAATCATGATTCACTCAGGGACCAGGGACTCAGGGGCCAGCTCAATACACAGGACCTAGCTACTACATAACAACTTAAAGAACATCAATTAGCACCTACAAAACCAGGCTAAGGAGAGGAAAGAATCAATACAGACAATCAACTGCCCCCAGACAGACACAGTCTTGGCACGAGTTTTGTCCATCAGCAGCTAGGGGTGCAGGGCCCCAGAACCCCCCTGCACCAATCTCCTCCACAGCTGGCAGGCATTGTGGCCTCAGCAGGGGCCACCATCCCTGCAGCTGTCACCCCGCTGCGCCTTAACACACACACTGTCACCCATGGCACGGAGTTTGCTTGTCTGCAACTTGAGGTGCAGTTTCCCCCAAACCCCTGCACTTATCTCCTTGAAACTTCGTAGGCTTTGTGGCCTCAGTAAGAGCTACCAGCCCTGCAGTTTTGACCCCCCTGTGGTGTAAGATACAGCCGTGACATGAGTTTGGCTTTCAAGAATTTGGGGTACAGTTCCCCCCAAACCCCTGCATCAGTCTTCTTGAAACTTGGCAGATTTCATTCTCTCAGCAAGGGCTACCATTCCTGCAAGTTTCAGTCAAATCAGACAAAAAACCAACAACGTTATAGATATTTTATTGATTCTGCCATTATACCCTATGGCCAGATCTCTGAGGTGGCTCTGAAGCTTTGGAGCCACTTCGGCCGGATCGAGGCGGAAACCCAGTCTGGAGTTCTGGATCAGATCGCAGCCATCTGAAGCAGCCAGATCTGAAGCTGGATCGAATCACTGCTGACTCACACAGGCCTAGTATAAACTTGTAACAGAACAGAAGCTCAGTGAACATAACCCAGTTTCAAAATGGCTGCAACTGGTTTAAGATAAACCTGGTTGAATGTAGTGTCAGACTTAAGTGATTTGGGCCAAACTGGTTTATAGAACTTCTGTCCTAGACCCCTTCCTGGTTCAAGTTAAATCAGAATCCCCCAGCATTTTGCAGCCCTGGGTGGTGCTGTGCTGTCTGGTCCAGAGAGCAGAGCTGGTTTTGCCCTTCTGCTCCCTAGCTGAAGCAGTGAGGGCTAGCTGACAAGGGGGGGGGGAGGGCAAGCCCAGCTGGGGATGCAGCTGGGAATGCCTTCCCTCCCTCCCAGAAAACCCATCTGGGAACTGGGGCAAGGGAAGCGGGTGAAACACCCCTTCCCATGCTCAAATTTACTGCTGGCTGTGACTGTGGACTATAAATCCCAGAGGCACCTGGAAGCAGGAAGAGGAAGTGATGAACAACCTTGCAGACTCCTGCTGCTGTAAGTCTGGATTACAAATCCCATAGACCTTGGGGGCAGCAGGAAGAGGAAGTGAACATACAGCCAGAGAGTCATGCTCTAGCACCCCTGGCTTTTGGCCTGAGTCACTGCAGGCATGTGGCTGCATTTCCAGAGTCAAAGGTAAATGTCTGTTCAGTGGCAACATGTAGGGGGGTGCATGTACACCCCCCGACAGGCCTTGCTCCCTGCTTTGGCGATGGGGAGGATGGGCAGGCGGGAGTACCGGTGACCCACCCTGTGAGCACCGGCCTGGGAGTGGGAGCGCTGGATGAAGCACTGTGGCCAATTCTGGGAGCACCACGGCCACTTTTCGGTCGGCATGATTGGTTGCTGGGGACCCCCTCCCCTCCCCTCCGTGAGATTGGCCATGGGGGACTCCCTCCCCCACCCTCTGATTGGCGGGATTGGTCACGGGGGTGGGGGGGGACTCGGCCCCCCCCAACTAAGGTGGCAACAGTTGCCCATGTGTCTGTTCACTTCTGTTTCAATTTAATCTGTGCATCTTAGACTAACCTGCAAGGACTGAATTGATTCAGCCTCAGGCTTTTTGACTGCCTGTACCTAGCCCTGATCTTGTGCCAAAGTCCTTTTCAGCTTAACAAGCTCTTCTCCCTTGTGAATATTCACTGTGTGAATGTATATGTAAAAAAGTAATATCTCCTTCCAATCTCTGCTTGTTAAGGTAAGTAAGTCAAGCTTCTTAACTTTTCTTCATTAGACAACATCTACAATCCATTCATCCCTTAGGGTGTCAGTTGTAGTTTAAGCCTTATCAAAACAGTGTGTAATGGTATTAGCACCTCCTTTTTCTTGAATATACCCCACTAAATGCACCCTACAGATTCCATTAGCATTTTTTTTCACAGCTGCATCATGCTGGTTACTGTGGTCATTCTACAATAGACCAATATACCTAGGTCCCTCTCTTCTTCAGTCCTCTCCAGTTTGTCTCCTGCCATCTTACTGCAGAAATCCTTGTTGTTTGTTCCTAAATGCATGAATTTGCACTTCATATCATACCTAGTGCTGTGTTCCAACTGCTATCTAAATCTTCCTTTATAATAAACGGATCCTCTTCTGTACTGGTAATACCCCTCAGGTTAGGGTCATCTACAAATGTTGTGGGAATGTTTCTAGTCTGAGTACCAAGCCCTCGTGATTGGCACAGTAAAAATTCCGAAAAGCCCGCCAAGTTCAACGGCCGCATCGTTCAAACGAGCGCCACCCATTGGCCGGTTACAAATTATTCCCACTTGGCAACTAGCAATTGGCTTGCTATCCATATAAAAGTAAAAGCAGTTTCCGCCCAAGTTGGAGAACTCCGCACGCATCCTGGAGTAAACTTGGCAGACTGATCATCCACCAACGACTCCCTGTCACCGACCTTCCTGACGTACCCCCTCCCCTGCATGCTCGATAGCCGTCTATAAAACGTCTCGTCTCGTTTCAAGGGGCCCTCGCTACGTTTGTAACCGCAACTTAAGCCAGTTTTCTTCCTGCGCTGCACGCATCAGCGGCGTAAGTAAACAATCTATTTCCAACCAATACGCTTCAGTGCCTAACTCCACTCCATTCATCAAAGTACCCACCTGACGTTCCGGGTTCCCGGCCAGAGCCCGGCAGCCGGTGGCTCCGCGCCCAGCGCGCGCCAGCGGGTCGGCCACCACATGGCGTCACGAACAGGATCTGGGGAAGACACGATGGAGTCGGAACTAGTTAAAAACTGCCCCTGGCGCAGTGGGGGGCGCCGCATGACGAACACTGATGAACTATGGGCACACATCGTCTATCACCAGGCGGGCGGAGCGGGTGAAAGGCTCGTCAGCAGCTACCTTTCGCTGAAAGGGGAAGAGGGAGTTTCGAGAGAATGGGAGGCACATCTTCACCCCGGGGCGTTCAGGTGCGTGATGAGCAGCGAGCGGGTCCTATTTAGACCCCGAGAGGAAGTAGGCACTGTATCCCTCGCCAGAGTCAAACCGACGGGCGTGGTAAGCCCGACTCCCACCCAGGAGTACGCCTGCTGTATACGATATGTGCGGGAGGGCGGAGAACCGACACCGGTGGACAGGTTCAGTCCTCCGGCCCTAGTGCCCGGGTCGAGGGGCCACGAGTTGCTCTCCGATCTCCGGGAAAGGTTAGAATTGGAAGGCCACATCACAAGGTGGTGGGCAGGCCTGAAGTGGGACAAGGGGAAAATGCTAAACATAACATTCCACGCCGTCACAACTCTACTGCGGGAGAATGCAAACTTAGAAGTCCAACTGCTCACAGCCGCCCAGGCGGCTAAAGAGGCGGCAGTAAAGGAAAGCCCCAAGCCGCCGCCATCCCAAGATGGCGCCGGGGAAAAAGAGAAGCGCGCGAAAATTCCCCGAGAGGGATGGACAGCCGCAACACCACCCATGGCCCTGCCTCCTGAAGTGGCGCCGGCCACGCCTCCGACGTTCCCGCCTCCCTACGAGAGCAAAATTTTATACCCAGCCCTCCCACCAGAGGCTCCGGCAACCCCAACAGTAGCCGCTAACCCCGTCACCCGGGTTAAACAAGTGGTTGACGATCAGGGCGCAACATGTACTACCACCACATACCGCACCCGCACTCGAGCGGAACTACAAGAGCTGTGTAAAGAATCGAAAATAAAACCCAGTGAACCGCTAGTCGTATGGCTAGGCCGCGTTGTAGTAGAGTTTGGGTCCGACCTGCTGGACCTAGAAGAGGCTTGCTTCTTAACCCGCCAAGCCTCATGGAGCGGAGGACACGTCACTGACTTAAACGTAGTCATAGGCAACATCCATTGGAATATCCCGCTCCCGGCCCTTGTCGCAGGGCAAGTTGATCACAAGTCTCACGCCTGGCACGACGGACGGCCACAAAGGGCCACTGCAGAACAGCTTTTATTAGCCATAATTGGAGTCTCATATGCCTCGTGGAATCCAAGAGTGCATCAACTGGGACTAACACAGGCCCAGTGTAACGGGGGATGGGCCCAACGCCACTTAAGAAACCCTGGGACCGTCCCAGCAACCCTCAAAGCTATAGAGGCCTGCGTAGAAGTCTATGGGGGAGAGAACGCCATAACACTCCGGCTCCTCCTCAACCCACTAGCAGGCCAGCCAGCCGGAAACCTCTTGAGCCAACTCCCACGGCTGCAGGCCCTCATGAAGTCAGCAACAGAGGCCTCAACTGATGCGACAAACCGACCCTCCACGTACCCGATTGAGCCCCAAAACCCGAGACGCTACGAGTCCGATCCCCGGCGGGAACCGCGGCCAATCCCTCAAAGGTCACCCGAGGAGAGGGCCATGTTCGGGTTCCTCCTAAACAACTCCAAGCTCACGAAGCAGCAACTGCGTGTCCTGGGAGATGAGGGCCAACAACACCTAGCGGCCGAGTTAGGTTTCCAATTCTACGACAAGCAAAAAAATGAATAGTGGCCGAAGGACACCCCGGTGGCCAGACTAGACCCGACCTTGCCGACCCCCGCCCCTATACTGAATTTACCGTCTATGACCCTGTTGACCCAAGCAACCAACGAAAAGTGCTCTTCCTCCTCGACACCGGAGCCCAGGTCAACGTAATCACTCCAACGACACCCCACCAGACAACCAAAAAAAACCCCCCAAACCCTCCAAAACAATTAAGGTTCAAGGACTCAACGCCGTTGCAGTCACAACAAAAGTTAAGTTTGTAATCCAAGGCCACCAGCGTGCTCTAGAGGCAGTGCTAGGGGGCATTGACCTCCTGGGTATCCCCAGAATCAAAGCCCTAGAGCTAAAAGAACAAGTGTTACAAGCCCTCCCGATCCCCCAGAGACCGACCGACACAGACCCATACTCTGCAATACGTCCACGTGGCGTTATAAACCCATCCCATGCAATACTTCTCCAACAGAGAGGCCTCTGTCAATACCTTAACCTATCCCGCGATTTTTGCGGCATCAGTCAACGTTCGTCAACCTGAACGGGCCTGGGAAGCCCATGCCTTTTTGGGCGACTGCGATCCCAAATGTCTCATTACCCATAAACAATCAAATCGACACAATACGGAAAATCGCGGCTGATACAAACCGAATCTCCGGTATTGGCCAGGGGTGGTTATCTGGCCTTTTGCCTGGTTTGGTTGGGACGCATCCTCGTGGCTTCTAGACCTCTTGATGGCCCTTATTGCCTTGTTACTCCCCCTTGTTGGTATTTGCAATTGCATTTGTGTCAGTCGTTGTTTTATACAATACATTAAGAACAAGTTCATTTCGCTGTCTGCTTTTGTGTATACCCGCTTGCCGTATGAACCCACAAACAAGACGATGACGACCTAACCGGCTTATGAGCAAATTAGTTCCAACTGTGCCATCGGCAAGGGGGCATGTCAGAACCCATTAATTGAATGCCTATGGCACAGTGGAAAATCCCCGAGCCCTCGTGATTGGCAAAGTAAAAATTCCGAAAAGCCCGCCAAGTTCAACGGCTGCATGGTTCAAACAAGCGCCACCCATTGGCCGGTTACAAATTATTCCCACTTGGCAACTAGCAATTGGCTTGCTATCCATATAAAAGTAAAAGCAGTTTCTGCCCAAGTTGGAGAACTCCGCATGCATCCTGGAGTAAACTTGGCGGACTGATCACCCACCAACGACTCCCCGTCACCAACCTTCCTGACGTACCCCCTCCCCTGCATGCTTGATAGCCGTCTATAAAACGTCTCGTCTCGTTTCAAGGGGCCCTCGCTACGTTTGTAACCGCAACTTAAGCCAGTTTTCTTCCTGCGCTGCACGCATCAGCGGCGTAAGTAAACAATCTATTTCCAACCAATACGCTTCAGTGCCTAACTCCACTCCATTCGTCAAAGTACCCACCTGACGTTCCGGGTTCCCGGCCAGAGCCTGGCACCCGGTCGGCCACCACACTGTACAGATCAGGGAAACTTGTCCAAAGTATTGCTAATCTGTGGTAGTACATCTGCAGCAGAGGCTAAAACCCATGAAGTTATGTAGGTGTTAATTTAGCTGGGATGGACAAGTTCTACTTTTTTTGCTAATCAATAATCTGGGTAATTTGCTTAACAAGCACAGAGCTCCCAGTCTTACCCCTCCGTTGGGATGAAGCTCCAGCACATCATTTGCGTACTTTCCCCTCATGTTTAATTGGTTATTTACGTTGTTTAAGTAAAGTTGAGCTTGTGTAGTTGTATAGATAGTATTGAGGTTTGAGAAGATTATAAACTTCTCAGCTTTATGAGGTAATGCCATAATTTGCATGAGTGAGCATGCACGTTAGTGTCTCAGAAGTGGTGGGAATGTATGGGATGATTGACAGATGAGTGGTTGTGCAACTTCTGAGATGACTGAGATTTTGATTGGTGGGTATGGGTGTACGTATGGACATGGTATCGAGAGGAATGACTGACAAGTGTGTTTGGAAAATGATTGGTCAGTCTGGATGGGGTGATCTGATCCTTCATGAGGCACCAACCAGAACAGCTCAGTGCAGTCGAGAGGAGTCGGTTGTCGTGGTCAAACAGACCAGGGCTCTGAGTCTTTGGGGAATCCAGAGGGTCATTGTTGTCCTTCAGCTGCTGCTGTTGATTGTGGTCATCTAGCAGTTTGTAGTTCATCGTTGGTCATCTTGATTATTTTTTAGAGCTGACCAAAAGGTATTTGGCCTGTGCATCCTGCGTGGGTTGCTCATCTGAACAAGGTTTCAGTGATTGAAAGACAAACTTTCCTGAAGCAGATGAGTGCCCAAAGACTGAGTAACGTGTTACCCTTCTGTGTGTGGGATGGACTTAGCTACTGTTAATTGTGGAAGGAGTCCTGGGAGCAGCAAACCAAGAGGTCTCCGTGTGCATATTGGGAGGTGAGTTAATAGTGTGTTATTGTTAATGAGAAGCAAGTGAGCTTGAGGCAGATTTGATTTTGAAAGGGTTAATGACAAAGTAAGCCATCTGCCAGAGTTGGGGAGCTGTATAAGTGTAAGTGTGTGCTGCCAGGTGGCCTGGCAACCAGCCAGCTGCTGCTCTGAGCCAGAGGCACTTCTCTGGCAAAGTGCTTCTGAAGTAACTTTGTGGTTAAAATCTGATGTGTTTTGTATATAAATTCTATAATACTAATAGTTGTATTAATAGTTTAACCCCTTGTATACTGTTCTGTGTTGTTGTGACTGTTTGAGGCTGGTTCTTGAAAATATATTTGTGTTATTTACCTCTGGAGTCATTTGTTCTTACCTAATTACCTCTATAAGGCTCGTTGGACACCCTACCTTTGTCATTAGTTTGTCAAAGTCAGCTAGGCAAACTTTTAAGTTATCTACCCACCCCTTTTAATCTGTCAGAGATATAATTATTTGGGGCCTGCCTTAATTAAAAATGATGTTTTCTATATTTGGGTTAAACAGTCAACAAACTGGCATTTAATTGGCCTTATTTGAATATCAGATTAGCTAAGTTTAACACCTTTATCAACATGCCATTTACTAGCAGAGTGTAGTTTGATTTTAGAACACGTCAGACCTCTTCTTTCACTGCCTTCCAGTCACAGATGCTTTTTTTCAGAGTACTCTTCTCATTTAGGTTTTACAGTGATTTTGAAGAGCTGAATATGGCTGTGCAGCATGCAAGACAGTTTAGATTCCATTTCTTTAGGCAAAAGGGCCAAATCTTACACCTACTGAAGTTGATTGATATCCATCCGCTAACCCAGTACTGCAGAATCATAGAAAATAAGGATTGGAAAGGACTTCAAGAGGTCATCAGGTCCAATCCCCTGCTCAAAGCAGGACCATCTGCAACTAGATCATTCCAGCCAAAGCTTTGTCTAGCCAGGTCAGAAAAACCTTCAAGGATGGAGATTCCACAACCTCTTGGGCATAACCTGTTTCAGTGTTTTACTACCTTCCTTATGAGAGTTTTTTCTAATATTTAACCTCAACTTCCCTTGCTACAACTTGAGACGATTGCTCCTTGTTCGGTTACCTGCCACCACTGAGAAAATCTAGCTCCATCCTCTTTTAAACTACCCTTCAGGTAGTCGAAGGCTGCTAACAAATTCTCCCTCAGTTTTTTCTTCTCTAAACAAGTCCAGTTCCCTCAGCTTTCCTTAGAAGCCATGTGCCTCAGTCACGTACCTTAACCTTTTTCATTGCTTTTTGCTGGAATCTCTCCATTTTGTCTATGTCCTTCCTGTGTGTGTGTGTGTGGGGGGGGGGGGGGGCGGGCTGAAAAACTGTGCACAGTACTCCAAATGTGGCCTTACCAGTGTTGAATGGAAGGGAATAGTCACTTCCCTTAATCTGCTGGCAACGCTTCTACTAATGCAGCCCCGTATGTTGTTAGCCTTCTTTGCAACAAGGGCACGTTGCTGACTCACATTAAACTTAAGATCTTTTTCTGCAGAGCTGCTGCTTAGCCAGTTAGCCCCCAGTGTGTCGCAGTACATAGGACTATTCCGTCCTAAATGCAGGACTTAAGCTCTTGCCCTTATTGACCCTCATAAGATTTCTTTTGGTCCAGTCCTCCAATTTGTCTGTTATTCTGAATCCTAGCCCTCCCCTCCAGCATATCTATTACTCCCTCCCTCCAGCTTGGTATCATCTGAAAACTTGCCAAGGGTGCATGCCATCCCATCTTCCAGGTCACTGATGAAAATATTGAACAAAACTTGCCCCAGGACCAACCCCTGGGGCACTCCACTTGATACTGTCATGGGAGAAAACTCCCTGGAGTCCATTGTCTAGCTGCATAGGGACCAGACAACACGGGTAAAGGGTTAACTGCAGTTTATTTGCTCGAGCAAAGACCATAAACCAGCAAAGAGGTAAAAAAATGGCCCCCACTGAAAGGTGGGGCAGTCTTTTATACCTTTTCTAACAAAGAAAACTACAAGGTTATTGAATATGCAATACTTACAGTGATCATCTCCTTATATGGTGCATTACAAATTTCCATAGTAATATTACATTTATCTGTTATAGCCAGTACTTTTCCAAAAGAAAATAAGTTACGTGTCATCTTACACATTCCAATCTGTTTTCCTGTCCTCGGTTGTACTATCTTCTCCCCCTCTGGGCCCCCCTTTTATCTTATCTCGCTCCTAGCTGTAACTGGTACTCAGTACACAGACTCTCACAGATTTACATTTTGCTTTTTCCTCAGAAAATGGCTGGCACAGTTAAAATGGTTACTTAACGTAAGTAAATGGCTGGCTTAGCTATTATTCTGCCTTGTGGTTAGCAGCATTGTTAGGCCACAGGTCATGCCTCGTGTTCAGCTGCAAATCTAATATTTCTCAATAATCTAAATTATTGTTAACTTAACAGTATGGCATCAGAAAACTATTTTATTTCAGGGTAAAAACAAACTTTCCCATTACAATATGGACCGCCAACTGGACATTGAGCTGTTGATCACTGCCCTCTGAGCCCCACGATCCAACCAGTTTTCTATGCACCTTACTGTCCATTCATCCAAACTGTACTTCTTTAGCTTGCTTGTGACAGTGTTGTGGGAGATAATATCAAGAGCCTTGCTAAAATCGGAGCATCTCAGATCCACTGGTCTCCCCACATCCACAGAGCCAGTCATCTCATCATAGAAGGCAATCAGGTTGGTCAAGCATGACTAGCCCTTGGTGAATCCATGCTGACTGTTCCTAATAATCTCCTTCTCTTCCTCCAAGTGCTTAAAATGGATTCCTTGAGGAACTGCTTCATAATTTTTCCAGGAACTGAGGTGAGGCTAACTGGCCTGTAGCTCCCTGGATCCTCCTTCTTCCCTTTCTGAAAGATAGGCACTATAATTGCTCTTTTCCAAGTATATGGGACTTCTCCCAACTGCCGTAAGTTTTCAAAGATAATGGCCAGTGGCTCTGCAGTCACATCGGTCAATTCCCTCAGCTTCCTTGGGTACATCCCATCTAGCCCCATGGACTTGTGCATGTCCAGCTTTTCTAAGTATAGTAAAAGTTCTGTTAACCAGCATCTTACAAGCTGGAACTCTCTACTAACTGGCATGCTGGCTTGTAAGATAAAGTGAAACCAGAAGTGCCCACCGTGACACTTCCGCTTTCTCTGAGCCCCCACGGCCCGGGGCAAAGCATCGTGCGCTGCCGAGCCCCCACGGCCTGGGGGCATAATAGGCTGCACGGGACTGTGCGGGGCCTGCCTCCCTGTCCTGCAGGGCCCGCAGGAGGGGCGGAGGGCGCCTCAGATGTGGCGGGAGAAGTGGTGGCTGGGGCCACTCAATTAACCAGTATATTTTGTTATCCAGCATCCCCCATTCCTGGGGAATGCCAGATAACAGAGCTTTTACTATAGTCCCTAACCTGTTCTTTTGCCACTGTTCGCTGCTCACCTTTTCCACAAACTCTGCTGCCACGGGCAGTAGTCTGGGAGCTGACCTTGCCTGTGAAGACTGAGATGAAAGAGGCATTGAGGACTTCAGTCTTTTCCACATTATCTGTCATGAGGTTGCCTCCCCTATCCAGCAAGGGACCCACACTTGCCCTGATCTTCCTCTTTTTGCTGATGTACTTTTAGAAACCCTTATTGTTAAGCAATACTCTTATTATCCCCCTATTTGTTTGTCCAAGTTTCCACTTCTTATAAGCTTTCTTTTTGTATTTTAGCTCACTGAAGAGTTCCTGCTAAGCCAAGATAGTCTTCTACCATACTTGCTACTCTTTTTGTACATCAGGATGGTTTTTTCCTGCGCCCTCAAGGAAGTTTCTCTAAAGTACAGCCAGCTCTCTTGGACTCCTCTGCTGCTCAGACTGGCCTTGCAGGGGATTCTATCAGCCTCCTGAGTCGAAGTCTGCTTGTCTGAAGTCTGAGGCCTATACTCCGCTGCTCTCCATCCATTCTTTCCTTAGGATCCTGAACTCAATCGTTTATGGTTGCTGCCGACCAAGTTGCCAACTACTAGTACTTTATCCACCATTTCTCCCGTTTGTGAGCAACAGGTCAAGAAGAGCACGGCTCCTAATTCCTTCAACTAGGAGAGTCCTAAGTGAACACCGTACAGGTGGTGATGAAGTAACCTCATGTTGTTTCCCAGGGTCACGTACCTGAATCAAAGATGACCTAATAATAGGATCCTAATACTAGGATTCCATACAGCAAGAAGCAAGGATTTTTTGATTAACTTTTATTGGACCAGCTCGAATTAAAATATCTTGCCCTAAGAAAGCCTTTTGTAAATTTGTGGACATCTTGGCTACAAACATCACTGTTACACTACTGTATTCTGTATATGGAAAGTTTCTAAATTTGTTATAAATTCCTGTGTACAGAATCTAATTATTGGAGGGTCATCTTAGATTCTCCTCCTCTTCCACCCTTCTCCCAGGCGCCCCAGCTGCAG
>NW_005841935.1:2047327-2047662 GCF_000455745.1 Alligator sinensis
CTCGCTCCCCCGTGCCGCCCCCAGCCTCCACCGCTCCTTTGGCCACTTAAGTGTGTTCGGCTCCGGCCCTGCCCCCGCCTGAGGCAGGGAGGTCTCGCCACCGCCCCCGGCTACATTAGTCCGTGCAGTGCCCACACACAGTACCGCTGTCCGACAGCGCGCGCGGATTGGCGCCAGCGCCGCCCTATAGCGTGAGACAGGTTGATGGGAAATGTAGTTCCCCTTGTCCTCCCTTCTGATTGGCTGGCGGCGGGCGCGGCATTTCCGGGCTGCTGTTGAAGATTCGGTTCGTGCGGCAGGTGGGCTCCGCTGGTTGGTTGGCCGGCAGCCAATGG
>NW_005841935.1:2047811-2052846 GCF_000455745.1 Alligator sinensis
AGGTAACCGGGCGCCTCCTGTTGGGGCAGGTGCGCTGGGCCGCTCCCCCCCGCTTCCCCGGGCCGGGGCGCTGGCATGGTCCCCGCGCGGCTGTGACCCGAGGCCCGAAGGAGACCTGACCTCTTTCCGCCCCTACCGCGGCGCGGGGCAGATCTCGCGTGTGGGGAGCCCAGTCCGACCCACCCTCCTCTCCCTTTCGGCTCCTGGCAGCAGGCGGCGCAGGGCAGGACGGACCGGCAGTGTGACCTAGTCTGCGCTGGCCTCATTCTAGTCTTCCTAGGCCCCTTCCCAGGCTTGGTCTCAACTCAAGTCAATTCTCGAAGGTCTGGCACTAGGCCACCAGCTTGTGTCACCTTTAAAACCTGCTTTAGCAGGCTCTGGTGTGTCGGGTCCAAGCAGCAGCTTAAGAGTGCGCCCCACTGATACATGATCTGCGGGTCAGGCAGTAGGTGTCAGTCAGCTCCCGGTCTGCATCCGACAAGGGGACAGTGTTATTTTGGAGGCTTGGCACCAGGTCGGTCCCCGATCCGGGACTAGTAGGGTGGTTGAGTGCCAGAGCTTTGGAGCAGTTTGTTGTCTGTAATTTGCCAGAGCGCCTAGAAGTCTCCAAGTTCAAAGCAACAGTGCCTTTCCTTGCCAGCAGGCTGTGTAGAACGGCCTCACAAAAGACTCTCGGCACAAGACCGCTCAGAGGCTAGCAGTTATTTTTGGGATGGATACCAAGACAGTCCAAGGCTCTGTGAGGAGCATCAAGTCACCTGGAAGCTCAAGCTAGCGAGAATCCTAACTGCTGCTTTAGTCTGTCCCAAATAAAGTTTCTGCATCATGTGGCCAGCAGCACATTCATATGGTCTATTAGGAAGTTTCTGGAGCTTATGGCATCGGATGTGGATGGGATGATGATCATCGCGTGTTCATTTATTAAGGGTTCATACTCATGCTGAATAGCTCTTAGAAATAATGGGCTATTTGATGCTTTTTGACTATTGCTCTAAAAAGAATCGCTGTGACGCATGCAGGAGCACCTAATGCCACATTAGTGTGTCAGTGTAAGAAAACATTCAGTAGCAAGGGACAAGACTGCTATAAAAGCATTTGATTTCCTTTAACTTCAGTTATATTACAAGATGCACTAATGGAGTAACGTTTGATATTCCTGGAATCAGGCCTGCACGGACCCTAACATATTTTTTAATTTAAATTATTCTCCTAAGATTCAAATCTTTGCTTCTGGCTTGTGAAGAGTTTTTAGAGTGTTAATTAGCTATCTTGAATTTGCCATTAGACTAGATTCTAGCAGATTAGCACCAATATCATTAGGCTATGTTTCAAATGTTTTTGGAGATGACAGGAGTTTCTGATTTGAAGCTACTGTACAATGATTTGTTAAAATTAGCAATATTTTGTTAGTACACAAATGGAATCTTCTGGTGCTTTATCAGGAGAACTTATCCTTATTAACCTGCTCATGGAAAGCTGTAGTCGCTGTACTTTTCTGTTTGGTCCTGCTGCTAGCTATTGGTTATGACTTCTAAATTATACCAAGTTATGTGTACTGGTGCAGGCTTAGGCAATACCACATGCTTCAAATTACTCAGTCTCCCTTCCTTGCTGCTGCTTAGTGACTTAATGGCCTGAATTCAGCAAAGCATTCATTGTGAAAAAGACATGGGGGCTGGTAATAAATGTCAGATTAGACGTGAATACGGATTTTCTTATTGCTGCCAAAGGTCAATGCATTTTGAAGTGCAAGAGGACTAAAATGTCAAGAAATTTCATAGGTAGCCCTATGTAGTGCTCTGATGTAAAAATGCATAGAACATCATGGGAAGCTACTAAAAATTTGCAAAGAGTAACAAAGAATCAGGAGCCTGGAGAGACTGATAAAAGTGAGAGGATGAAGAGCTTAAAATATGCAATACACCAGACTACCTTTTTTACATATGGTACAGCAATGAAATTGAGGTGGTACAGAAGTAAAACTAGAAGAAATGGGATGACACTAAGAAGGAATATGTTTAGACTGGATCTCTGCTTTACATTCTCTGCAGGCCTGGGATATAATCTCCCAAGGCTAGGGTTAGAAACCCTCTTGCTTGGGACATCTAAAACTGGCCTAAGTTTTAACATGCTCTTGTGAACAGTTCTGCACTGATAGGAGTTCATAGACGCTGTTACCGGTCTTTCCTTCCTGATTTTTGATTCTGTGAACCTTGACTCTGGTTATACCTCCTTTTAGCTGTAGAAATGAATGAGATGTGTTTAATACTTTTTAAAATCCCTGTACCTCTTTGGTATTAGACCTTTACAGTGTGACAGAAGCAAGACTTTTGTTTATTTACTTACGTAGAAATATATTTATTTCTACATAAAAACAGCAGCAGAACAGTAGGATACCAAATAGCTGTGTTTTTTAAATATCTTCAAGCTATAAGATTTGGTTACATATACATTGTCTTTCTGTATATCCCTTCTAAAACATGGAACAGTTGAGAGTCACTAGAGGGCTCACCTGGGATAAAATATTTTCTATTTACTGTTCCTAGCAGTGGACATCGGTTCAGTAGTGCTGTTGAGCCCCAGCTCAAGTCTGGGATCGTGCCCGGTATGCAAAAGCCAACAAAGATACCAGGGGTGAAAGTATAAAGATTTATTGCTAGCAATACAAGGTGCAAGCGGAATAATTTCACGTAACAAGCACACAGATTCTTAATTCTAAGCATCTTTTATACAGGAGTATTGGACCTTCATAAGCATTCTTGTTTGCTAATTGGTTATAAGGGAGTGATGCAAGGAGTTCTTTACTGAGCATGTCTCTATACCTGTGTTTTAGCTATGTATCTCATTTCCATACATGTATGTTTCATTAGCATACTTTCTCCCCACCTAGGGGTGTGAATCTTAATATTTAAATCAGCTCTTTGCCCTACTCCACTAATTCTGTTTTTGTTTTCAAGTCTCCTTTATCTAAGACTGTCTTCTCCTTATCATTGCAATTGAGCATTAGTTACAGAACAGAGACTTTTGCTTGGGCTATGTGTAGTGGTTTCTAGGTCAAACCTAACATTTTCCCCCTCTGGAGCATTTTTAATTATTTTTATTATAATTGCTCCACTCAATTTGTTTCAACACAAACCTAGTATTCTCAGCTTTCTTCGTTTGTAAAATCATTTGATTCACCTTAGGTCTGAAGATAGATAAGACGACAGGTGAACATTGTATACATAGGATATTTGATTGGTCTTGTTACAAAGGATTCTTCTACCTTGGTTCAATTTGAAGCAATTATTAGTACAATTAACTATTAGGAAACATTCAGAAGCATTAGCTGTTGCCTGAACCCGTACGGAAAACATGTCTCTATTCTTCTCTTTTACAATAGTCCCCCACTTATATATATTCTGATATGTACTTTTCTTCTCTACATTCTTCAGCATAGTATAATTTTGTAAAATTTTTAAAGGGGTTGGTACTGCGATTAAGCATGAGGTAAAAACCAGGTGAGCATTGATCCCTCCCGCTAAGCAGAAGTCCGTTCTATTTAAAATTTCCCGGGCCAGATAAATCCAGACATTTTCCTGAGGGTCAAATTTTTGTTGTAAAAGGGTTTCCCCTCCTATAAGTAGGAGTGGACAGATCAGGGTGCCCCACAATAAAACCTTGAACAATTTCATAATAAGGCTTATAAAACTTAATCAAAGATTGTCAAATTATTCAAAGTTCCTTTCTTTTGAATAGGAATTTCAAGTCTCTTATTGGCTCCACCTTCCACTGTTCTCTGTCTCCGGTCCCGGAGTCTGCAGGGATTCCTTCTTGTTCTGGTCCAGCCACCGGCTTTAGGCGACTGGAATGTATCCAAGTCTTGATTCCTTCGAGCTTTGCGGCCGTCGGGGTCGTTAGAAGTACCCTATATGGGCCTTTCCATCTGGCTCGAAGTGGTTCCTCGTTCCAATCTTTCACAAGGACGTAACTCCCAGGTAATAATCGATTTCCCAGGGCAGGATACTGGTCCTGTGTCTGCAGCACGTCCCGTACCTGCTGATGGATGGAAGACAAAACAGAAACCAAGGACCATACATATTCTCTAATCATTCCCTCTCCTAAAACATGTAACTGTTGTTCAGTACCCATGGGCAGACTCAGAGGGTAAGGCTTACCATACATTATTTCAAACGGGCTTAATCCCAATTTAGAATGTGGTGCGACCCTTACTCGTAACAGGGCCAAGGGTAGGGCCTCTGGCCATTTGAGTCGAGCTTCTTGGCAAATCTTTGCAAGGTGTCTTTTTAAGGTCTGATTCATACGTTCCACCTTTCCACTGGACTGAGGTCTCCAAGGGGTGTGTAAATGCCAGCTGATTCCCAGGAACTCAGAAACCTTCTGAGTAATTTGTGCAATGAAATGTGGGCCATTGTCTGACCCTATTCCTTTTGGAAGTCCGAGGCGAGGTATGATTTCTCGTAGGAGTGTCTTGACTACCTCCCGGGCCTGGGCAGTCCGACATGGGAAGCACTCAACCCAATTAGAGAAAGTGTCCACAAAGACAAGGAGATATTTTATCTCTTGTTGCCGGGGCAACTCAGTAAAATCCACCTGCTATTCTTCTCCTGGCCCATTGCCTATTCTCTGATGTCCTGAAGTTTTTCTTCTCCCTCCTTATGGGTTATTTCTCTGGCAGACCTCACATGTCTCTGATACCTCCTTGGCAGCCTCTCTTAATCCCACTCTAGTTACATAGTAACTGATCCATCTTACCAGGGCCCTGGGTCCGTAGTGGGTACCATGATGAGTGCTCTTTACTACCACATGAACCCAGGCAGCTGGGATGATAATGCGGCCATCCCTTGCTACCAGCCACCCGTGCTCCCCCTTCTTTGCTTGAAACTCTTTTATCAATTGTTTGTCTCTCAGATTTGGCCTTGAAGAATAAACAGCTTCCAATGTTTGCAGGCAGTCATGTACAAGATCTGGTGTGTCAGCCATAGATGGCAGCAGTGTTGCTGGATTTACAGTGCGAAAAATGGCCAATTTTTTT
>NW_005841935.1:2054677-2077131 GCF_000455745.1 Alligator sinensis
CCGGGACTGTAACTTAGGGGGTAACGGCAGCCCCTGCTGCTCCTGCAGGGTCTGACACAACAATGATCATGCACACAACCCCTCTAACCAACCCTGGGATGGTGGGAGAAGTGGAAGGAATGAGCTGGGCTGCAAAATGTAGCTCAGTCTGTGCATCTGCCTGCCCTTTCAGAGCATGCTGCTGGGAGAGTTGTTGGGCAGGGGAAGAGGAGGTTTCCATCACACGGGCTCCACAGGGGCAGGGGACATGGGGGAAGATGGCAGAAGTAGTCTCCATAGGAGAAGCTGCAGGTGCCACTGAAGCAGCTGGGGTAGGCGCAGGGTGCCAGTTGGGGTTGGAAAGCATTTACCTCTTCACACAGGGAGAGCTTGCCACACACTTCCATTGCTCTCACAACATAGTAGTATGTCTCAGCACATCCTTTGGGTATTACTGGTTTACAGGGTGTATATCTACCCTGCCTTCTTCCTTCCCCACAGCCGTGGGTTTCTGGCTGGCTACATTTTTGTGACTTAAATACAGGTGCACATCCATAATGGGCACATGTACATAGTCATATATGTGCCTAGCCAGTTCAAAGCCTAGTGCTCATACTCAGTCTGCCTGTGCACACTCACCTATCTACATGGCATGGGTCATAGTATCACTACTGGTGTACAAGTTCTACAAATGCCACTTACATTGTTAGAAAGCTGCCATGTCGACTAGCAGAATTCAACCCTGTGTCTTCTTAATTGATAATTTCTTGGCACCCACCTGAAGCTCCATTTCTGTCTACACTAAGGACTGTACAATTATAGAAGTTTGCAGTGATCTGAGTTTGCGTTCCACACCCCTCGAAGTTCCCTTAGAGGTAGGTCTCTTCTGGAAGGCACTTTGAAGGAGGTTGTGGGGGCAGGTGGCTGAGCTCCTCCTCCTGTTGTGCCTCTGCCTGGTAAGGAGGGGGATAAGGCAGGATCCCCACCCTCACCCCAGAATTGGCAGGGGTAGTGCAGTGTGGGATCATTTTGACATGGCAAATGATTCCAGTTATGCTACCTGCCAGCACTGCCAAAAGCAGATGAGCCAGGGCAAGGATGAGAAACACTTCACCACCACAGCAATGCTGCTTCATCTCAGGAGGCAGCACCCCCTTGCCCTTGTTCCTTCTCAGCCTGGCACCAGTGGGAGCATACCCAAAAAGAAGTCCCCCTCTCTCTCCTAAGCCCCCATCCCCAAGAAGCAGAGGCAGGCCACCCTGGACCAGTGGCGGAAAGGCACAGACAAAGGGGAGTGCATTCCCAACGCGAGCGAGATCACCTAGAGCATTGGGGAGATGCTTGCTCTGGATGGCCAGACCTTCTCCTTTGTTGAGCATCCAGGGTTCAGGTGGCTTATGGTGCTCGTGGCCCCATCCTACTGTTGAGCCCCAGCTCAAGTCTGGGATCGTGCCCGGTATGCAAAAGCCAATAAAGATACCAGGGGTGAAAGTATAAAGATTTATTGCTAGCAATACAAGGTGCAAGCGGAATAATTTCACGTAACAAGCACACAGATTCTTAATTCTAAGCATCTTTTATACAGGAGTATTGGACCTTCATAAGCATTCTTGTTTGCTAATTGGTTATAAGGGAGTGACGCAAGGAGTTCTTTACTGAGCATGTCTCTATACCTGTGTTTTAGCTATGTATCTCATTTCCATACATGTATGTTTCATTAGCATACTTTCTCCCCACCTAGGGGTGTGATTCTTAATATTTAAATTAGCCCTTTGCCCTAGTCCTCTGATTCTGCTTTTGTTTTCAAGCCTCCTTTATCTAAGACTGTCTCCTCCTTATCATTGCAGATGGGGATTAGCTACATAACAGAGACTTTTGCTTGGGCTATGTGTAGTGGTTTCTAGGTCAAACCTGACAGTGCGACCTTAGGCCAGTGGTTCTCAACCTTTTTAGACTCAAGGCATCTCTGGATAGACATGAGGACACCTTGAAAAATGCCAGCTCTTAGTGTTTTTTTTTTTTTTTTGGCAACATAATAATAGGGCACTTTTTCTGTTGCAGAGAACTTGGAAAGGCCACAACTATGGATTTCTGTTTGAAATCTCTAGGTTTATCTTGTAAATTACGGTTGCAGATCTAAAAGTGCTAAACATTGTCTGGCACCCCACAGAACCCTTCAAATGATCTTAGGGCGCCCCAGGGTGCTGTGGGATCCTGGTGGAATTGCAGACTGGAGAGTGTGGCCTGGATCCCACTGACTTGAAGAAAAATCTTTTGCCTTAGGCAAGGTGGGTAGGGATAAACTATCAGATGAACCGAAAAACAGGACATCCTTGCCTTGGTTACAGTCAAAGTGAGAACATGCACTATCAAATACCTGTACTTGTCTGGAAATTTAGATCGTGAAAAAATGGAGTTAGTCTTTTTAACTTTAGATCTGTGCTACTTATAAGTACAGATGTTGCTTATAGAGGTGGACTGATACATTGGTCCAATATTGGATTGGTACTAATGTCAAGAAAATTGGCTGTATCGGAAATTGGCCTGATGCAGCCAATAATTTGCTGATAAATGCTTGTGCTTGCGTGCAGCTGCAGCGCAGCACTCAGGGAGCGGGGAGCAGAGCTGGCAGTGTGGAGAGCTATGTGCAGCTGGTGAGTCTGTTGTGGTGAGAGGGGAAGAGGAGGGATAGGGTGTATGTGGGGGGAAGATCCAATGCCCTGCCGTGGTGAGGGAGGGGGCAGGGGCAGGCACTGCCTGGGCGGTGCATGGGGCAGAGCTGTAGCCGTAACTTGTTGGGGTGGGGGGAGGCTCCCCCCGCAGCTTGTACTGCGGGGGGAGTGTGTGCTCTCGGATCTGCATGGGGTGGGCTGGAGCTGAGGCTGCACTCGGCTTTTCTTGGTGGGGTGTGGACTCAGGGTAGGGTCTATGGAGGGGGCTGCAGCCACCCCAAATTTTCCTGTAGCCCCACTCTGAGCGCTGCCACCACTGTGCGCCTGGCGCAGCCCCAGCTGCAGCCCACCCGCCCGCGTGCCCTGTCCTGCCCCGCCCCACTCCCCTGTATCCACCCAGTATGCAAGCAGTGGTGGGAACTGCTTCCCCCGCCCCCAACAAGCTGCGACTCTGTCCCCTACCCTGCACTGGCTGGGCAGTGCCTGCCCCTGCCCTTCCTGCTTCTCTCATTGCGAGGGTCGTTGATCTGCCCCCCCGCCCCAAATGGACGTACCAGTTGCATGCAGCTGTATCAGAAATTGGATCAGTATCAGTCAATATGCCTCCTTAAATATCGGTATCGGCCTCCAAAATCTCTATTGGTGCACCCCTAGTTGCCTAAGTTTTAGGAATTCTATTAAAGAGCGAAGAACTTTCCTAGTTGGATGTCCAAGTGCATTTGGAACTTGGCTGTGTCTCGGCCGGCCAGGGCCGACTCGAGGTGATTTAGAAATTGCTTGTTCGTCAGGGCGGGCTGGTGAATGGAGAGGCAGACAAGGTTTAATGGTTGCAAAAATGTTTACTTACGCCGCTTGTAGTTGCGACGCAGATGGTCTGGTCGTCTGAACAACTATGTGAGTTGTTCCAGCTGGCGGGGCCCCAGCCAGTTAATCCGTCCACAATTTAAGCCGGCGGGAAAAGGGTACGTCTGGGATTGCGCTCGGCGACGGGAAGAAAGATCGATAGGTGATCAGTCTATCGATCAGCTAGCCGCAAGTCGGATCTCTTCAGAGGCACTCTGCAGCATGCTCAAAGTTCTCCGACTTGGGCGGAAGTCGCACGGAATTTTAAACGGCTAGCAAGCCAATTACTAGCCGCCACGTGTGAATAATTTAGCACTGGCCAATAGCAGAACACAAATTTGCATTCGAATGGCGGGAACTCTTTGCATCGTGCATTTCTGTGCTGCAAAGAAGAAATGCACCCTGCAAAGAAAGCTGCAAATTGGCGGGAACCCTCTTGCACCGAGGTTCTTCTGTGCAGCAAAAACCCTCGCTGTGCAAGAGGCTCTCATGTGGCAAGAAAATTCCATCGTGCCGAGGCACCAAAATCATTGGGTTGTGACAGGCTGGTGTGCTTACTAATTCATTAAAGTCTTCCCTGACCAGCAGTTTTAATCTTTTCAAATTGGCAACCCTGTATTCAAAGTTATATTTTTGTGGCTGCCTGTTATATTTTTTATAAAGGAATAAGATGTTGTAGCGATGGTAAGCTTACATAATGCTGATGTGTATCAAGAGGCTGACAATATTAGATGTTGGAGGGCAAAGAAGTGAGTTTTTGGTTGTGTCAGGCTAGTAAAATTTTCCATTCTTTGTGATCTGCCCTGGAGGTTGTGACCCACTGGGTGAGAAATGTTGGTTTAGGCATCTGATGCACAATCAGATGTTTGTGCAGCTAAATGCTACATCACTTTCTATAAAATTAATCTGTTGGGTGTTCTGTGCTCTTCTCCATCCTCCTTTTGCTTATCTGCCATCCTTGTAAGTTGCTAACTACTTAATTAGCTTTATCCATGCCCATTGTTCCATTTTCTAAGTCTCCTAGTTTGTTGATTTCCTTTTCCCATCATCTCTCTTCCCAATTCTACAATTAAGAAGATTCAGGCTACTTCTTTCCCATTTTGCTCACTTTCCTTGTCTGGTAGTTGTAAAGCAAAGATGTCAAAGATGTGTGCAGCGATCTGCTGCCTGCACACCTACAGCATGCAGACTGCAGATCGTGACTCTGCCCTGGCCCTGGACCAAGCTGCACCCACCGCAAGATCCCAGCAGCTCCAGAGCAGCCCCCTGCTCCTGCCCTGCCCTCCCAGCGTGGCTAGGGCCAGTCTCCATGGAAACCCCAGCTTTGTGCTATCACAGTGCAGCTGTGACTGGGGTCTCCGTGGAGATAGGGCCCAGCCATGCGGGTGGGAAATGGAGTCTGGCTGCTGGCCAGACTTTGCCCACCCCTAGCCTAGATTGTAAATTTTCTTTGCCCCTTTGATGCTAATGAGAGTACTGCTTTATTTGGTTGTGGATGCCAGACACTTCCTTAACTTAGAATTACAATGTCATTATATTTAATTGGCATGGGTGCTTTACTCTTTTTATTTTTACATTTTTTTTAGGAGTCTCTTCTAATTGGACCAAGATTCCACCACCACTCTTCAGAAAAGCTGTCATAGTTTTGATAGATGCTCTGAGAGCTGATTTTGTTTTTGGATCAAAAGGTAAACAGTTCATGCCATATGTTACACAGCTCGTTGATAAAGGGACGTCCCACAGTTTCATAGCTGAAGCAAAGCCACCCACTGTGACCATGCCTCGAATTAAGGTAAATGTTTCAGTTTTGATTTGGGGCTGCTTGAGGTTATTCACAAGCTATATTTGTTGTCCTACCTAGAAAAGGAGCCAAAATAATTTGACATTTTCCCCCCTACTCTGTACACTTACAGGAGGTGAGAAGAGCAAAGAGGTGATCCATCTTTTTTGGAGATATTTGGACTGGTGTTGTGTCATAGGCTTTGCTGCTCTGGAGGGATCCTTCTTTTTCTTTTCAAACGTGACAATGCCGGGGAGTTGCATAGTCCTTTTCCTTTAAGTTAAAGAGCATTTCTGCTGTACTATAATCGATTTGGAGTAGGAGCAGTTTTTGGTGGAATAGTGAATGGTAACAGGAAAATAGGGCATAGAGTTCCTACCTTCCTGCCCATTTCTCCTTCCTGTTGGAGAGGGAAAGTCACAAAGGAAGGTAGAGAGGGCAGTTATGAGACTAGGGAGACAGAATGGAAGGAGAAATGGCAGTGGAGTAAGAAACCAATATAGTGAATCTTTATGTATTGGCTCCACAAGTGAAAAGTTGTATGAAAGGGTGGGTAAGATCTGCAAGATCATATTTCTTGACATATTTATTGAGGTGATCATTTCTCATGTCTCTCCAGAATTGCCTGAACAGTTTCTGTTTTAGAAGCATATTTTAGCCCATCTCTGTAAGTTCAGCTGAGAAACCTGGTTTGGCCTAAACTTCAGATTTACATTGGTAAAGGAATGTCTCTTTAACGTTTTTAGTGGAAATTAGTCCTTGTTTCAGACCATTAAAATATGAAACTGTGGATGACTGTGTAAAGGTATTATTTAAGCTTGAACTTCCTGGTAATTAATCTGAGTATTTCATGAAGTAAGAAAGTGTCGCTTTCCCCATTTTATAGAGAGAGGACATTGAAGCACAGAACTGAAATAACTTGGCCAAAGTTAGTAAGCAGGCCAAAGGGATCAAGTATCTTGAGGCTTGATTTAGTGGTCTCCATTGCCATTAGTCTCCTTTATACAATTAGCTGGACATTCCCATGTCAAGCTTTGAATGCAGTTAAATAGCTTTAAATTGCTTGAGAGGGATTGTGATTGTTGGAGCTGATTTTAGTATTTAGGCTTTGACAGTTTGAAACTAGATAGGTGTGTTGCTTTACCACTTGGGGCCGTGTCCGGATGAGCACAGCCATGTGGTATGCAATGCCGCAGACCCATCTGCGGTGCCATGCGCCACACATTCAGGCATTCTCTGTGCTGCTTCCTTGTAACGTGGGGAGTGGAGGGGTTTGACCCTAGGAGATCTTGGGGTCAGAAAAACCCGTAAAGAAAAAAGCAGGATGGCGCACATGGTGGCAGCATGTGCCGCCCAAAACCAGAGCCTAGCCAGCTGGAGCCACACTCCAGCTGCTGGCAGGTTTCCAGCTGTAGGAGTGCTGTGGCTGCAGCTTTCCTGGTCCTCAGGACCCCAGGTAAGGCTGCTGGGGCCAGCACAGTTGCTGACCCGAACCTCTTCTATTCCACTGGGGGTAACCTGCCAGAGTGTGTGTGGCACTGGCGTTCCCCGGGGACAAATAGCAGTGGCACAAGGTGTTCTGCTGCTTCTTGTCCCTAGGGAAACAAACATCCACGCTCGTGTGGATGTGGCCTAGTTGTACATTGGTTCTGTAGCATGGTAGAACCCACAACTAGTCAAGAGTATGTGCTGGATGCAATGGATAGTCACTTCTAGGTTTGCTCTTTACTTCAAGATCAGATCCTAGGTGCAAGTCTGGCTGATTAGCTCCTTAGATGGTCTGAATGAAGACCATAATAATCATATGGACAAGAGGTTGAACGCAGTGCTGTTTTATTTCTGTCTAAGTGCAAGTCACAGTGAAGCCTTTGAGACCTTGGTGCTATTCTAGACAATTGCATTTAGACAGTAATGGAACAATTGCTATTCTAGACAACAATAATCACTGTCATTGTTATTATTACTGTTATTGTTGTTGTTGTTATTTATTGTTAATATCAATATTGTTGTTACCACTGTTATTATCATTATTCCTTTAAACATTTTGCATATTTTACTAAACATCTTTGACTGTTATGTAAATCTTAGACACTGATTAAATACGTTTTTCAGAATGCCGTTAAAGAAAAGTACTGATATCTGTAAGTAAGTTCAAGGCTGATACAAGAAGATAAACATTTTTTCTTTGATAGAAGTGTATTTACATAGGCAGTATAAGATTTGTCCTTACCTATTCATTTCTTTGCTCTTAAGTGGTTGAGGTTTTTTAAATGCAGTAAGAAATTCCTCTGTAGTCACTTAGCAACCTTAACTGACTTTTGAAATTGAGTTCTTTGAATAGTAATATGTTAGAGACATTTTAATCATTTTGGTTGCATAACAGGGATTTATGCAATGTGGAAGTTTTGTCTTCTAAAGCAGAAATGTTGAATTCAACAGAATAAATATTACATGAGCAGGGATGTGACTAAGAAGTGACCTCTCAAGTTGCTTTATCAGCTGGACTACTGAAATCCCTTGTCCTGAAAATTTTATGACAGCTGTGGGATTAGGGTCTCCACATGTATTATTCTTCTAATATCAGAGGGTAAATTAAAAAGAAAAATGTTACATTCCTTCTAGCTGTAAAGCGTGGTGTCAATATTGACACAATTTAATGAAAAGGAAACCCAAAGCTGGTAGAATTTTAAGAATTTTTATTCTTGGTAAAGCTGTATATGACTTCAGTATGACTTGCTGATTTATCCTATGAAATGCAACCACCAGCATGTGTGTGCATACTTAAAAAATATATGCATGTGTATTTGTGTGCGCATGTGCAGCACATGCTTTATATTAATATACCCTGCTGCTTCTGTCCATATGACATAGCAGTATAAAAGAGATATGCCATATGCCATATAAACCAAGTGTATATTGCAAAACGTATACTGCTGTAACAACCTTCAGGTTCCTGCAGGTTGGAACACAAGTTGTAGTGGGGATGATTTGGAGGGTGACACCAGCAAGTTCCATGTGTTTGGAAAATTTTGCAGTGGTTGCAAGCACATGGTGGACCTCATGGCTGCAAGCAGCAGCACAGAGCATGTGGCATGTCTAATAAAGATCCAAGCTCTTCCAGTCCAAATGTAATCTCTTTATTATTGCACAGAGGTCCGTGTGAGAAACAACCACTGTTTTACAGTGAAAGTTCTCAGAATGGTAGAGATGTGCAATAAAAAAGGTTGGGTTATAACTAATATTCTGCCTCAATACTGAAATCCTTGGTGAGGGTTGCATTCTTTTTCACTTTGGCTAATGTTGTTTATGCCTCTACATTTCCATAAATCAGGGGTTCTCAAACTTTGTGATACTGTGACCCCAAGTGCTGGATGGGGAGCTTGCATGCGGCAACCTCTGCTGCCATCCATCACTCCCCGCTGCCGCTGTGTGCCGCTTTCCCATGCCACCTCACGTACCCTGTGGAAAGTTTGCGGCCCTCTTTTAAGTTGCTTGCAACCTCCCAGGGCGTCGCGACCCACAGTTTGAGAACCCCTGCCATAAATCAGTACTTTATTACCTGGTGCTTCTGTTAAAACAAGAAGGTTTCTGTCCTCTTGCGCTGAAATTTTCTAACTTTTGGAATTTCTGTAGAATTATGGAAAAACAAGGCTGGAAGGGCCCTCTGGAGGGCATTTAATACAATAGCTTGATCGAGGCAGGAATATCCTTGCTTAAGCATCCAAGCTAAGTGTTTGTCTAACCTGATCTGAAAAGCTGCAGTCTCTAGGTAATCTGTTCCAATGCTTAATCCCCCTTGCTTTAGCCTGCCTGTAGGCTGAAATTTATGAATGTCTATGCTCCTCCTACTGTGTATTTTCTTGGGTCTTGTCTTTACTAATGTTCATTCATAAGAGAGCCTTGCCTGTATAACTTATTCCACCATGCTAAAATGCTCTTATTCTGGAACAAGTGTTCACATATGGGAATAGTTAGGGAAACTAGACAAGTTTGTATACAAGTTTCTCTCTCTCATCCTCTCTCTCATCCTCTCTTTGACAACTGTGATTGCTTGAAATTTGCTTGAGAGGGATTGTGATTGTTGGAGCTGATTTTAGTGTTTAGTAGATAGTACATTGCTATTCTAAGCTTTTGTTGCCACCTTTAAGGGTATACAAATATATAGGGGTCTTCTCAAATAGAGGAGGCAGCTGGCTGATTTCATGGGCAGATCGCAGGGCTGGCTGCCATTTTCACGGGCATGTCATGGTGGGCCCCTTCTCCCCACATGCCTCTGCTTGGCCAAGGGTCCCATCCCTCCCTGAAGATTGGCAGATGGCCTGGAACTGTGGCTTAATTGCTTACCATTAATGGCTTCCATGGGTTTAATCGGGAGATTAAGCCCACAAAAGCCGTTAATGGAAATATTATCAAGCAATCTAAGCATTTAATTAAACTCTAAACTGAAATGTCTTATGAAATTAAAGCTATACACAACATGAATTGTAACTAATACCATAACTGTACTTTATTAAAGGATGTTATAAAAAGGAATTTACTCAATGCTAACCTTGAGATAAGCAATTCATGCAGTGAAATGCTAACATGCAGCATCCACTGACAGTAACTGCTGACATCCTCTGTCTCTGTGGGATGAACACTTGTCCACACACTGAGATGGCACGCTCAGCATCTACTGAGTTCATTGGAATGGTGAAGCAGCATTTTGCCAGGGCATGCAAATGTGGAAACCAGTCACAGCCGAAAACACAGGCATGGGTACAGGTATTCGGCACTTTGACAAAGTTCATGTAAGCAGCATGTTCATTGTTATCCTTCTGCCACCCAGGGATTGATTTCAGTAGCTGAGGGTCAGAACTTTAGAACAGGCACCTGGTTGGGGTCCAAAATGTGAACTAAGGAAAGAGGCAGCCAGTTGTCTGAACTGCTGTTGTAGTGACAGGTCATGCCTTCTGTACTGATTCAGCTTTGCAGCTATTGCCTGGAACAGGGTCCTTCTCTGCTAGTTTTCAGAAGGACAGTGTGACAGTTCTTGTTGATGCTATGTCTTCGACCCAGCTTATCAAATCCATCAGCTTGTGTGCTTGGTCGATCACAGCCTGTCAACCTTCAAACTACATTAGAAGCTCCATGAACTGGGTGACATTTTCTGCCACAAATGTCTCCCTGTTCCAGGAGATTGCGAAGCTTAAACATGCACTGTGTGCTTGGTATGATTTTCAGCTCCTTGCTCACAAACTGCTGGTAGTACTACATATGCTCTGTGTGGTAATGGACTGCATTGAACCACAAGTTCCACCTTGTGAGCTTGGGCTGTGGTGGCAGCAACACAGTGCCATGTGAGTCCCCACTTGTGGTGAGGAACTCCGTGTACCAGACCTTATGGCCTGGATAGGACTTGAAGGCTTTCCTGAAGAAGGACACCAGGCTCTCCACATCAGGGAACTGCATGTGCCAAATGTCACGTACTAAAGACAGAATGTGCATATTGCAAGTGACGTGAACTGTGTTGGACAGCATTCCTTGGAGCACATCAGAGAGCTGTTCACATGTACATGGCATTGTTAGACAGGAATGCTGAGATCTTGTTAAATGTTAAGCCATACTTGACAGTTGCCTTCATAATGACTTAAGGCAGTAGAAAAATTGACAAACATGAGGTGGACTGGCTTTATTTGAAAAACAGAAAGGTCCTGGTCTGTCCAGCTCACAGGTACAAATAAAATTTGCAGCACATAATTATCTTGAGAGCTGGTGCCTTCATCAGCTGCAGTGGAGGAGGAGACATACAGTACCAATGCAGTCTTTGTGAACTGTACATGTTAACAGTCACTACAGAGAGAGAGTCTCGGTAAAGCTTGTTTGCAACATGGAACACTGCCAGCATTTGGCACATTTGGGTTCAGGTAGTCCCTTAACTTCGGGTGATCAGGTTTCTCCAGCAGAATGTTTGCCACCGTGAAAGCCTCCAAGAGGGAAAATACTGTCTTTTGCTTTGCCAACCTGTTTTCTGCGGTCCTTCAAACAGCAAGGACACGGTCATTTGTTTCTTCCTCTGACTTTCAGCCTCTGTAACAGCCTTTTGCTTCATGTGCACCTCAGACTCTAAGTGTCCATACTGGTTTTCTTCACAGTCTGCCTCCATCTGCATGCAAGGTCCCTGCAGGATACTTACATGGTCCAGAGCTGAAATGTATTTGTATGTCTTGAAGGATTTCTTAGTCTTTATCCCTGCTTCTCAGGCTGTTTCCCTGATTGGCCCTGGCTCCTGGACTGAGCCTGTGTCACAGGTTCAGCCTGTGATTTGCTTCCTCTCCCCACCCCCTTTCTGCCTCTTCTGCTGGTAAGTTTTTTGTTTTTGTTATTTTTTCCTTCTGCAAGCCCACCAAAATCACAGTCTACCTGTGGCCCCATCCTATCTGCCTGGTCGAGCATGACCAGCTCACAGGGGCCACTTAGGGAGTTTTGGTGAGCTGTTGTTGGGCTGCGGGGCACGGGTGATGGTAGTGCTGGTCTGGCCCACAACAGGCCACCAAAACTCCCTAAGTGGTCTTTCAGCCAAATAATTGCCTACCCCTGACCTAGTTGCATTAGATAAGGATAAAACTATAATGAGCTATAGTATACCAGTGAAGGTTTAGGCACAACTGGCTTTTCTCCTGGGCTTTCTCCTGTGGGCAGGCTATTACATGATTATTCATTATGTGATTTCTTGGACTTTCCTGTAAAGCAATTGCTACTAATTAATGTCAGGTAGGGTACTACATTTTTTCAGTCAAACATCAACTACTTTAATACTTTTGTTATGTTTTTTGCAGGCTTTGATGACTGGTAGCCTACCAGGTTTCATTGATATTATCATGAACCTTAATTCTCCAGTGCTCTTGGAAGACAGTCTTATATGGCAGGCAAAAACAGCTGGGAAAAGAATAATCTTTTATGGAGATGACACTTGGGTTAAGCTGTTTCCAAAGTATTTTGTGGAATATGATGGAACTACATCATTTTTTGCGCCAGATTTTACAGAGGTGAGTGGCTTTTTATAAATTCAAGCTATGTAGTGAGAACACAAATATGTAGTAGACATCTAGTGAAAGTTTTCCTTAGAGAAATGTTGCCTTTCTTTTGTAAGGCATTTGGTATTGAATTGGAGCAGACTATTCTCAAAATGGTGTTTGTGGTATGAGACTAGGGGCTTCTGTTCTTTCACTGATTTATTGATTGATTTATTTATTTATTAAATGTGGAAGGTGCTTTGACGACAGTAATAAGGTAGCATGGGCAAAGGGCATGTGAATAACTGCCCTTAATACTTAAGTGACTTACCCATAACACTTTTGGTGAGACACTATGTTACTTTGTGGAATTTTTAAACAGTCCAATCTGCTCTTAACTTTAATGCAAGCCCGCTTTAAAAAAAAAAAAAAAAAAAAAAAAAAAAAAAAAAAAAAAAAAAAAAAAGCTTATTAGTATAGATTGAGTCTCTGGGGCTTACCACAACCCAGCATTTCAATGTGCCTTGCCTCACAGCTCCTGCAGGAGCTGTGTGGCAAGGCATACAGTGGACCCAGTTGCAGAGAGCCTCGTGGCTCTTCTCGCCAGGAATCTTGCATCCCACTTGCCTAGCAGCCCATTTTCAAAATTGGGATGCTGGCTGTCCCAGTCCCTGTGGCGACCCTGGTCCCAGTGCCAATGCTGACAATCAGCTACTGATACTCAGAATCAAAACGAGGGTATGCCACATACTCGGTTTATGGTTCCATACTAACTAGGTACAGAGATGTTACACATTTTATCTTTGTAGTTGGTTTCCCACTCTGACACCCTAAATTGGCTGAATGTGTGGCACTTAGTATTTATGGTTGATTAACAAAAAATTAAATCTGTGCCGGGGCCTAAATAATCTACCTTTTTTCTTTGAACCGGCAAGCACCCTGTACCTTTCTCTAATTTCTCTCAGACTTGAATGTAATGATTCTTTCTCACATATCCTTACTTCCTAGTAGAAGGGAGAAATGATTATGAAAAATATTTTTCCTTTCCTCTCTAAGGTCGACATTAATGTTACCAGGCATTTGGATACCGTGTTAAAAAGAGAAGACTGGGATATACTAATACTTCATTACCTGGGATTGGACCATATTGGTCATATTAGTGGACCCAACAGTCCTTTGGTGGGACCAAAGCTACAGGAAATGGATAAAATCCTTAAAAAGATTCATCTCTCTCTCCTCTCAAAGGTGAAACATGTATTTCTTAACACAGATCTAATAGTTATAGACTGAGGTGCTTGACCCCTGGCCTGTGGGCAAAATTGGCCCACAGTCCTCTTTAGGGCTCTCTATGAATCCTGAAATTTGGTGGTAGAAGAATGGTGGCACTGCTTGCCCACTGGCAAATTTCAGGACCTGTGGAGAGACCTGGGACTTGTGTGCTGAATCAGGCGCCCAATCCCAGTGTGCAGGCCGAGGCACGGATTCAGCACTGGGGACATCAGGAGCAGCTAGCAGTGCCCAAGTTTGCAGGAGCGCCGGTGGGGGCTCTGCCTGCCGTGGTGGGGGGCAGGCTGTGGGCACACCCTCTGTCTCCACCCAAGCCCAGCTTCCCCGCCTCCCTCCTGGTGCAGCACAGCTGAGCTTCATAGAACCCTGCCAGCCTCGCCTCATACTCTTGCCCGGCTGTTGCTGTGCTCCATGCGCCTGCTTGCTGCCCCTTCCCTCACCCGCTACAGCCATTTCCCCGCTCCCCTTCTCCCCCGTTCTGCTGGCTGGCCAGCCCAGTTGCAGCGCCAGGGATGGCAGGAGCAGCTGGGACATGGTGCTGGAGCAGTGAGCGTGGGGGGCAAGGGGACAGGGAAGCAGCAGAAGGGCAGCAGTGGCAGATGGGGGCGGGGGGAAGTGGCAGCAAGAGGAAGCACAGGGCTGTGCCAGTGCCCGGGGCCAGGAGCAGCAGGAGCGCAGCACCTGGGCCTGCAGGAGTGCTGGGGGGCCTCTGCCTGCTGCAGGGGGGGCACTGTGGGCAAACCCTCCCCCTCCACCCAAGCCACAACCCTCCCTAGCTACCCTCCGCCCACACAAGCCCCCCCACAAAACCCACACCTACCCACTATATACAAAAGTAAGACTTTATTTTAAGCTCTGATACTATCACTTTCATGTACACTACATACACATGTAAATGAGGACAAAAATATTTTTTGAAAGAAATTAATGAATTTTGTAGTACACGTTTGATTTTTAGAATAATTTGGTATTTTTCTGGTTCTGAGATGGCAAACCCTTTTGCTGAAAGGAGTACTTCTGAGGAGCAAGGGGAGGGACTTCTGGTGGCAAAGGTCAGGGGTTAGGAGGTAGTGCTAAGGGTCCCAAGATGGCGACCTGGGGGCGGGGCACCTATCAAGGGGTGGTGCTGCCCCTGCGGCCCTCAATGGCTTGCCAAAACTCTGTAAGCGGCCCTCCGCCCGAAATAATTGCCCGCCCCTGAGCTAGATGCTGCTCTCCAAGCTGCTGGGCTGCATATTGGCAATTGGATCAGTATTGGCCTATATGACTTGTTAAAAATTGGACATTGGTATCGGCCCAAAAATTCTCTGTCAGCGCACCCCTAAAATGCAGTTGTAGAATTCAAACATACATCCTGCTAACATTTCATAGAATCGTAGGCTGGAAGGGACCCTGAAGGATCATCGGGTCCAGCCCCCTGCATGAGCAGGAAAGACATCTGGGGTCAGCCAGGTGACTGTCCAGTCTTCTCTTGAAGACCTCTAGAGTAGATGATTGCACCACCTCTGGGGTGAGCTTGTTCCATAGTCTGGACACCCTAGTTGTAAAGAAGTTTTTCCTAGTGTTCAGCCTGAAACTATGTTCCCGGAGTTTGTGGCCGTTGTTTCTAGTTTTCCCCCAGGGCGCCCTGGTGAACAGTTGTTCACTGAGCCCCTGATGTATGCCTCTGATATAGCCGTAAGCCGCAATCGGGTCCCCTCTCAGCCTTCTTTTCTTTTGGTTGAAGAGTCCGAGATCCCTCAGCCTCTCCTCGTATGGCTTGCCATGCAAGTCCCTGATCATACAGGTAGCTCTTCTCTGGACCCTCTCGAGCTTTAGCCCATCCTTGTTGAAGTGCAGTGCCCAGAATTGGATGCACTACTCCAGCTGCGGCTGCACCAATGTTAAGTAAAGCGGGAGAATCACTTCTTTGGATTTACTGGAGATGCATCAGTTGATGCATGCCAGAGTTTTATTGGCCCTAGCAGCTACTGCGGCTCATTGCCGGCTCATTCATGTTGGGGTCTGTTGTTACCCCCAGATCTCTTTCATTTGTAGTGCTGGTCAGGTTAGCGATGCCCAGTCTGTAGGTGCGCTGGGGGTTCTTCCTTCCCAGATACAGGACTTTGCATTTCTCTATGTTGAACCTCATCTGGTTCTGTTCTGCCGAACATGCCAGCCTGTTTAGGTCTGCTTGTATCTGCAGCCTATCTGCAGGTGTGTCAGCACAACCCCATATCTTGGTGTTGTCTGCAAACTTGGTCAATGGGCTTTCCATCCAGTATGTCGATGAAGATATTGAACTGCACGGTCCAAGTACTGACCCCTGGGGTATGCTGCTGCCTAAATCTCGTCAGGACTACACCGATCCATTCATTTGGACTCTCTGCATCCTACCCTACAACCAGTTTTGCACCCACTTGACAGTCCCACAGTTGAGCCTGATATTTTTCAGTTTTCTGATCGGTACCTTGTGGGATACCAGGTTAAAGGCTTTCTGGAAGTCAAGGTATATGATGTCAACTGCTTTTCTCTTGTCCAGGTGACGAGTCACCTGATCGTAGGAAGAAATGAGGTTGGTCAGACAAGACCTGCCCGTGATGAAGCTATGCTGGCTGTCATTCAGTATCATGCCTTCTGCAAGTTTGTCACATATAGCCTCTTTGATGAATGTTTCTAGGATTTCCCCTGGAATAGAAGTTAAGCTAATATTTGTTTGTAAGCAAAATTTCTTCCTAACAATGCATAAATTTAGGTATGACTAATATTGGTTAATAGGTACAGAAGCACATCAGGGGTTTATTTAATGGAGAATAAATTTTACTCCTGAACTGGCTGGTCACTTTGAGAGATTCTGGTATTTGTTAGAGTTGTTAATTCATCTTAGAGCCTCTTTATAGAAATTGTTGGCTCAAGAGCTCCAGTCTTGACTTGGTTATTTTCATGAAGCCATGAATCTTTAGCTTAGTAGCTGTTCTCATCAACAGCAACAGTACTTCTATGTAGCTGTTTCTGTAGTGAAGCGGCTTAACCAGATCTATGGTTGTACAAAGAACAGACTCTATATAGAAGCTGTTCCTTTACTTAAATGTCTTCTCATGCATGACATATTATACTAGATTAGCAAAATCCACTTTGCATTTACCATATTTTCTTCCATGACACACCTCTGAAAATAAGATACACACCTTGGTTTAGAGAAGGCACTACAAAATAATTTTTCCAGAGTTATGACTGCACAGAGCAGGGACAGAGCCTAATTTTCAACTCACTCACCCTCCCTTTCCTGCTCAGCCAAAAGCTGATAGTGTAGCTGCTGTTGGAAACTGGACTCCGTGGGTAGATCTGGGATTTTGGGGAAAAAACCCCCCAAAAACCCCCAAAACAGTCTTCATGGCTGTGAAATAGGAGGAGAGAGATCAGGAACAGCTAACAAACAGCAAAATTGCCGAAGAAAAGATTAATGGAGCATCAACCCAGTAAAATGAAGAGGGTCATTAGCACCTGTGGAGTGAAGAACAGTTAACAGGAATTAGGTAGATCTAATGAGCCACAAAGTTAATTGACTCTGTCAGTGCAGCGTAAATAGAAATGCCACTGCTGCTGCCAGGAATGCTGCTGGTTTTACATTTTATGTGAAGCTTATTTGCTAAAGGGTCAAATTACTTTATGCTCTGTTTTTATTTGGTGGGCAAAAATTGCTCCACAGGCCTGCTCGCTCTTCCTGTTTCTCTATGCCAACCAAAGTAAACATGCGGTTGAGATCAACCATGTCAAATTTCTGGCCTAAAACATCTGGGTCACAAGTGCAAGAAAAGAAGAAATTTGAATGTAAACACCATCTAAAACTTCTTCAGGCTTGGCCTTCCATGTCAGATGCTCATCTGAATATACAGTACATCATTTTGAGTTTATTTGTTCTGCCAGTTCAGGCTTATTAATATACCCTTTGAACCTATTTGAATTCTGTTTTCTCCTGCTCCATAAAATACAGATTACTAGGGGTGTGCTGATACAGATTTTTGCAACCGATACTGATAGCCGATTTTTAAGGTTGCATATTGGCTGATACCAATCTGGTTTCTGATACCCAGCCTGGCAATGCAGAGATCTGCCTCCAGCTGGTAAGTCTGGTGTGGTGGAAGGGGAGGGGGAGGGAAGGAGCACTGGGGATCAAGGCCCCCACAGTGAGGGAGGGTGTGGGGCAGGGCCTGGGGCAAGCACTGCCCAGTTGGGGCAGGGTGGGCGTGGTATGGAACTGCAGCTCGCACAGGGGTGGGGGGCATCTCCCGCCACCATTCACCACTCTGCCAGGAGCCACTGGTCTGGTGGCTCATTCAGCACTTGCCTATTTGTGCAGTGGCTCCTGCTGTCCTCCCATTGCTCATCCGGGGGGGTAGAGGGGCTTGTGCCCCTGCATCTGTGCAGGGTGGGCTGGGACAGGGGCTGTGCCAAGCTTCCTAGCGGGGCGGGGCTGTGCTGGGAAGGGGCTATGGAGGGGGGATTGCAGCCACAAATTCACTGTAGCCTCTTCCCAGCGCACCCCTGCCCTGCCAGGAGGCGCCTGGTCCCCCCCCCCCCAGATCTGGGGGCACACGCTCACACACTCGCAGATGAGCTGTGGGAGCGGCTATGGGAGCCCTGCTGGATGAGCCGCTGGATCAGCGGCAGTGGGAATTGCTCCTCGCACCTCCCGGATGAGCTGCAGCTCTGTGCCGTGCCCATCCTGCCCCAGCTGGGCAGCGCTTGCCCCAGCCCCACCCCCACATCTTACTCACTGTGGAGGCCTTGATCTGCCCTTCTGCACACCTTCCATCTCCTTTCACCACACCAGACTTACCAGCTAGAGGCAGCTCTCCATGCTGCGGGGCTGTGCACCTTGCCGCCTGTGCTGCGCTGCAGCTGCACACATGCGCGGGCCATTTATCAGCCAAATTATCAGCCTGATATGGCTGATTTCCGATATAGTAAATTTTCTTTATATCGGTCCTGATCCAATATTGGACCGATGCATTGCTGCACCTCTATAGATTACATCAGTCTACCTGTATTTCCTGTATAAATGTTTAAATCCTGTTCGCTGCTCTTATGCTCTCAACAATCTGGCTATATTGTCAAGGGGCCAACTGTGTTTCTCTTATTGGTTTTGTTCTTTTTGGGGGTAGAAATGTGGAGATAATGGGCTGTCTTTTGTTTTCCTTGCTAGGAACTGAAAAATGTGTGCACCTTGAGACCTCAATAGTGTAGCTATAGAGGGCTACACCCTGTATAGAAGGGACCGGGTGGGGAAGAAAGGTGGAGGCATTGCTTTCTATGTGAAAGAGCAGTACACTTCCTTGGAGGCTGACATCGGCTCCAAAAATGGACAGTTTGAAACCCTCTGGGTCAAGTTGTGGGGGGGCGGGGTGCGGCGCAGCAAGAGATGCCTAACTGTAGGTGTATACTACAGACCACCAAAAGAGGGGGAGGAACTCGATCTGGAGTTCACCTGAGAATTGACTGAGGTTGCATGTGCATGTAACATGGTCGTCATGGGCGATTTTAATTATCCAGACATCTGGAAGGAACACTCAGCCAAGTTGGATTGGTCACAATCCTACCTGACCTGTGTCAAGGACCTCTTCCTGACTCAGGAGGTCCATGGGCCAACCAGAGGTGACACTCTGCTAGACTTGGTCCTGGCCAAAGGAGACGACCTGGTGACTGACTTAAATATAGAGGGAAGTCTAGCCAACAGCGACCCTGAAACCATCATGTTCACTGTCTGACATAAGGCAGACAAATTGGATAGCAGGATTGAAGTCTTGGATCTCAAAAATACAAATTTCAACAAGCTTAGGTCACTAGTAGGGCAAGTGCTGTGGGACTAAAAGCAAAATGTGTGCACGAAGATTGGTTGTTTCTTAAGGACATGATCTGTGAAGCACAAAGGAAGTCCATTCCCATGCAGAGAAAAGGTAACAGAAGGGCTGGGAAGCCCTGTTGACTAAACACGGAAATCGCAGTCCTCTTAAGAAAGAAGAAAGAGGCTTATAAACAATGGAAGCTTGGCCCGGGTCCCAAGTAGGACTATTCCATGATGTCCCGCATTTGCAGGGAACAGATAAGGAAGGCTAAAGTGGCAACCAAACTTAGATTAGCAATGGGAATCAAGGACCACAAGAAGTCCTTTAGGTACACAGGGAACAGGAGGAAAACAAATGGGTGTGTGGGGCCATTGTTCAGCAAGTCAGGAGAGCTGGTTACCAGTACCCAGGAGAAAGCTGAACTCATGAATGACTACTTCACCACAGTATTTCACCAGACCAAGGGGAAAAACAATGCCAGGTAGAGTACAGGATGAACATGGTAGGAATAATTGCCTTCCTACTATTGCTGTAGAATTGGTGTATGACTAATTAAAAAATTTAGGTGTATACGAGTCAGTGGGACTGGATGATCTTCATCTGAGAGTGCTGAAGGAGCTGGCCGAAGTCTTTGTGGAACCCCTGGTGAAACTCTTTCACAACTTGTGGCACTCTGGAGAAGTCCCTGAGGACTGGAAGAGGGCTAATGTTGTGCTCATCCACAAGAAAGGGTAGGAGGGAGGACCCAGGTAACTATAGGTCAGTCAGCCTAACTTCCCTCCTAGGGAAAATCCTAAAAAAGTTCATTGAGGAGTCTATCTGGAGTAAGCTTGCAGAAGGTGAGATTCTGAATGACAGCTAACATGGCTTCATCGCAGGCAGGTCTTGTCTTACCAACCTCATCTCCTTCTATGACCAGGTAATTTGCCCCCTGGACATGAGAGAGCAGGTTGATATTGTATACCTTGACTTCCAAAAGACCTTTGTTCTAGTATCCCATACTGTCCTCCCAAGAAAATTGGAGAATTGTGGGCTTAGCTCTGAGACAGTCAGGTGGGTGAGAAACTGGCTGCAGGATAGAACCCAGAGAGTTGTAGTGAATGGATCTGTCATGCTGGCGAGAAGTGGGCAGCGGTGTCCCATGGGGTAAGTGCTCAGTCCAGTACTTTTCAACTTCTTTAATGATTTGGATGTGGGAGTGAAGAGCTCATTGGCCAAGTTCGTGGACGACACCAAGTTATGGGGGAGCGTGGTTACGCTTGAAGATAGGCTACATATACAGGCAGACCTAGACAAGCTAGCAAGTTGGGCGGATCAGAATCTGATGAAGTTCAATGTCGAGAAATGTAAAGTGCTACACTGTGGGACAAGCAACCCCCAACACACCTACAGGCTTGGGGGCACCAAACTGACCAGCACCATGAATGAAAGGGACCTGGGGGTAATGATAGACCACGGTATGAATATGAGCCGACAGTGAGATGCTGTAGCCAGTAAGGCAAATAATACTCTGGCATGCATCAATCAGTGCATCTCCAGCAAAACCAAGGAGGTGATTCTTTGGCTCTACTTGGCAGTGGTGAGATCGCAGCTGGAGTCCTGCGTCCAGTTCTGGGCATCACACTTTAACAAGGACATGGACAAGCTTGAGAGGGTCCAAAGAAGAGCCACCTATATGATCAGAGTCTTAAAAGGCAAGCCATACAAGGAAAGGCTGAAGGAGATCTGGGACTCTTCAGCCTGAGGAAAAGAAGGCTGAGAGGGGACCTGGTAGCAGCTTACCACTATACTAGGGGAATACATCAAGGGCTCAGTGAGCAGCTGTTTACCAGGGCCCCTGAGGGGAAAACCAGGGGGAATGGCCAAAAACTTCCAGAAGATCGATTTTCGGGTCAACGTTAGGAAAAACTTCTTCACAGTCAGAGTGTCCAGACTGTGGAATAAGCTCCTTCCAGAGGTGGTGCAATCACCTAGCCTGGAAATTTTGAAGAGGAGACTAGATAGTCAACTTGCTGGGGTCACCTGACCCCCAGTTATCTTTCCTGTTTGGTGCAGGGGCTGGACCCGATGATCTTCTGAAGTCCCTTCCGGCTTTACAATCTATGATTCAAAATGAAGGAGAAATTACTGTAGTTATTCTGGAAGTGTGGCTGCACAGCATTTAACAATTACTGTGTACCATATTTACTTGAATTTAAATTGACCCTGAATTTAAGTAGGGTTACCATATTTCCAGGATCAAAAAAGAAGACACCTGTGGGAGGGAGGGGGCAGGGAGCCAACATGGGCTGGTGGGACAAGAGGAGGAGGGGTATATGATTGTTGGGTGGGGACCTGTGCCCTGCCTATGCCCTGCCCTTCACTCCCAACCCACAGCCCCCTGCCCTGCAGCCCGCTAGTGCCCCTTACTCCTGACCCACAGCTGCCTGCTCCCCCCCCGCACTGCCGGTGGCCCTCACTCCTGACCCAGAGTCCCTTGTCCTCCCAACCCTGCTGCTCGTACAGCTCGTGCTTGCATACACGCACGCACACGTGCACATACACTCTGGCTCTTCCTCTGCCTCTTGCCAGGGCCCGTGACCCCTGATAGCCAGTCACCTTACCTGCTGCTCCCAGCCCAAAACATCCAAGCTGCTTATGCCTGGGAAAAGTGGAGGCAAAGCAAAAACCCAGACATTTGTTCTCATTTTAAAAACCCACCTGGACATGAGGATAAGGGGCCAAAAGAGAGGACATGTCTGGGAAAACACAGATGTATGGTAACCCTAACTTAAGATAACACCCCAATATTGAGATTCTATATATGGAAAATGTATAAATGTGTTATAATTTTCGAGATATAGAATCCAAGTATTGGAGGGTTGTCGAATCCCATTCCCCACTGCTATAGAGCAGGGAAAACAGTGGATGGGGGGTGGGGTCAGGGTCAGGTAGCCCCCTTGCCTTCTGCCCCCCTCCCACTTCTTCCCCCTGCAGCCTTCCTGTCACTTGCAGCCCCCTGCCCCTGCTCTCCCCAGTCTTTCCTCCCTACTCTCCACAGTGTTTGCCTCTCCTTCTCTTCCCCACCCCTCTT
>NW_005841935.1:2077141-2081612 GCF_000455745.1 Alligator sinensis
TGTTCAGGCTCTTTCTTCCCTGGAGCACAGCACCTAGAAGCACGGCCCCTGTTGGCCACGCAGTAGTGTTAGCACTGCTGATTGGCTGAGCCAGGAACAAAATTTCCATGTGCTCCATGCCATGGAGGAACTGCAGCCTGAGCCAGAGTTAGCCTGTGTGTGATGGTAAGGGGGGAGAAGGGAACAGTGTGGGAGGACTGTCTTAGATTTTAGTAAAATACAGTATATCTTAGTGTGCTGTGGAGGTGGTGTGCCATTTTAAAAATGTGAATCCCTTCAGGAAATATTCATATTTTATAATGGTAAAAGCAGTAGAATTCTAAATGTGTGCATAGTTTTTGCTTTAATACAACTGAAGCCTTTTTTTGTGTGAGTTGCAGGAAGGAGAGGCTTCTTTGCCTAATTTACTTGTTGTGTGCAGTGACCATGGGATGTCTGAAACTGGTAGCCATGGGGGTTCCTCAGAGGAAGAAGTACACACACCTCTGCTATTTGTCAGCTCTGCTTTCACAAAAAGAAGCGGTAAGGTTTAAAGCATCTTAATATATTAAAGAAGCTGTTCATAATGACAACAGTTGTTTAAACTTAATCTTTAGAATGTTGTTAATTTTACTTCATAGTGGCTTTTCACTGCCCAGTAAAAACAGTACATTTATATATTGGTATGAATTGTTGATACAGTGCACTCTGTTTTAAGTGTATGATCTTGGGACTGAAAAAAGCTGTTAAAATAAGCAATGCTCATTTACTACAGGAATAGCTAAGCTTTTTACACCTCTTTAGGGCTCCTTACTTGGTTTTCAGGGTGTGATCAGATGTAACAATTACAATGTTTCAGATACCTTTAAAAGGTCTCAAAGGGCCATTTGAACAAATGTGCAAGCCCTTTGAAACATTCCAAAAGTGGCTGAAATGCTCCAAAATAGTACTTTAAATGAAGTACTGTTTTAGAGTGTTTCACTGTGGTTGTGTATGCATGACAGTTAGCCATCTGTTCAGTCACTGGGTCCCCATAGGGACCTCCACTGCCACTGGTGCTGGGCATACCACTCCCTTTACCGCCACCAGACTTCCAATTTATAGGCTTCTGCTCCTCTCCCTCTGGTTGGCTGGGGAGAGAGGAGAGGTAGAAGGGATTGCAGATGGAGAGTCAGGCTCTGGAGCTTGGGAACATTTTCCCCCCAACTCCTCCCATCCCTGGTTGACCCCTCTTAGCAGTGTAGGCTCTTTTTTCTCCCCTCTCCATTACCTGTGAGGGGAGGGGGAATCAAAGAACAGAGCTGGAGATAACTATAGCTTCCTTTAGAACCTGGCTGGTACTAGAGAAGGCTGCAGCATTTTGAGATGTTCTAGCCAGGAGCAACACATAGGGGTATGTGTGTCTCCTGACTGAAATGTTTCCTTTATTAAACATCTGTTTGCACTCTCAGAGAACCTTTTGCCTGTAATAGCAGCCTTGAAATTGCAAGGACCTAGGGCTTTTCTTTTCCTTGATAGCAGCCTGCCTTAGTACTGAGGGGCAGGTCCTGAGCATGACCCACCTAGATGAGTCAACAGGCACATTTCAGATCCAGAAGTTTACCAGTGAGGCAGCTCCTCAGTCCCCAATGCTTTCTCTCAGGCATGCTGAGAGTGAGGGCTCAAGACCAGTCACAGGGAATGAGTCTGGAGCAGCATCACTGATGCTTTTCTGGTTTGGAATTAGTTTGTGGATTCAGGTGGTGGCAGCATACTTACCTGCTCCTGGTGCTGGATACGCTACTGCTGCAGTAAAGGCAAACCCTTCTTCAGTTCAGGGCTGTTGAAATGGATGGCTCCTAGTTAGTTTCACCAGTTATGTAGGCAAAGAGAGAATATAGGTTACAGGTACTCCTCACTTAACGACCGAGTTCCGTTCCGTTCCGTTCCCATGACTAGGTCGTTAAGCGAATTGGTCGATAAGCGAGGAGCCACCCCTGAATAGAGGAAATCAGCTCTAATACATTACCTAAGTATACATTACTTAGGTTTGCATACTGTACTGTAAATACAGGTAATCGTTTTTATTTATTCTTAATAAAGAAAAGGTCTAAAGGAAACTTCAACTTGATAACTTTGTTTTAATTTGCGTAACTCTTACATATTACAGAACATAAAAATACAATCAGCGAAAATTATAAAAATGATGTACCAAAAAAATTAAAGCTATAAAAAAAGACATTCAGATTAACATTTTAGTCATTGAATCCTTCAAAGTGTGGTAGTGGTTTGGGGTCATCAGTGTCATCATCGGAGTTATCAGCAGGGGTCCCGGGTGTAGCTTTCGAGAAGAATCCCGTTAGTGTGGTCTGCTTTGTAATTTTTGTAATGTTCTTTTTTTCTTCATAAATTTCACGATAGCATCGTAAAAGTTCATTCATTTGCCGTTCCACTTTCGTGAACCGTTCAACATTCGGGTCCATACCCTCTAGTTCTAATATAGCCGCGTTCACTTTTGAGAACACACCAGCTAACCCGTTTACAGTGAACTTCTTTTGTACTTCTTCCATTCTTTCCTCTTCTTCTTCTTCCTCTTCCAAGTGCTGCTGCTGCGCTTCCAACTCTATTAAATCTTCGTTAGTTAGCTCTCCCTCGACATATTCCACTAATTCTTCAATATCTTTCACTTCAACATCTAAATTAAGCACGTTAGCAAGTTCCACAATTTTTTTACTTATGACATCGACATGTTCGTCTTTGTCAAACCCTTCGAAATTATTCACGAAAACTTTTAGGCATTTTTTCCATATGCCTTGCATACACTTTTCTGTCACTCCCTCCCAAGCTGCTTCAATGTTCTTTATGCAGTGTAAAATGTTGTATGATTTCCAAAAATCACGAAGGGTTACTTCATCACTTTCTGTTGCTGCTACAGCTTTGGAAAAAGTTGCGCGCAAATAGTACGCTTTGAACGTAGCTATAGCCCCCTGGTCCATTGGCTGTAGGATAGCAGTCGTGTTTTTAGGGAGATACACCCGGATGTAAAGGTAGTGTATGTCATCAAGATGCTGGGGGTGGCCTGGGGCATTATCAAGCAGGAGGATAATTTTAAAGGGAACCCCCTTTTCCAGACAATAATGCTTGACCGAGGGTATGAAGCAGTTGATGAACCAACCCTCAAATAAAGCTTGTGTCATCCATGCCTTGTTATTTGCACGATAGTAAACAGGCAACGTGTGCTTACTAACCTGCTTCAATGCACGTGGGTTCTCGGAGCGATGGATGTGGAAAGGCTTTAACATGAACCCAGCAACATTTCCTCCCAACAACAACGTGACCCTGTCCTTAAAAGCCTTGAAACCGGGCATTGCTTTAGCTTCTTTGTGTATGTAGGACCTTTCGGGCATTTTCTTCCAAAAAAGTCCGGTTTCATCCACATTGAAGATCTGTTCCGGATGGTAGCTGCCTTTCTCGATGATTTCATCAAATTTGTCAACAAATTTTTCTGCTGCTTCTACGTCCGTGCTTGCCGCCTCACCGCTGATACTCCGATTATGCACGTTGAATCTCCGACGAAACCGTTGAAACCATCCATGGCTTGCTGTAAATGTTTCCGTCGATTCTTCGCCTTCGCGCGCCTTCAAAGTCTCAAAGATACTGCGTGCCTTGGCTTGAATTATTAAAAGGCTCATCGGCATTCTTTTTTGTATCTGGTCGTCAAACCAGATTGCCAGTAATTTCTCCATTTCATGAATGAGGCCTTTCTGCTGCCTAGTTATTATGGCTTTAAATCCTGTCAATGCTTTCACTGCCTCTTAAACTCTATCTTTATTCTTCAAGATCGTCGAAATGGTCGAATGCGCCAGCTCCAAGTCATGTGCTATCGCTTTAACTTTCTTACCAGCTTCATAGTCGGGCCTGCTCCCCCTTTACCTCCTGCTTCTTGGGGTCTGGGCCCGCTCCCCACCTCCCTGCCGCAGTGGCGGGGGTGGGGAGAAGTGGTCCTGGGCCCGAGGGTGGGGAGAAGCTGGCCTGCCACAGTGTGGGGAGCAGCAGGCTTGGGCCGACCTGGCGGCAGTGGCAGAATGGGAGAAGCGGGCTCAGAGCTGATGTGGGGAGGTAGGGGAGGAGTGGGTCTGGGCCTGAGGCGGGGGAGGAGGCCCAAGCCGGAAGAAAAGCCAGCCCACCGCAGCAGTCGGGGGGAGCAGTGGGCCTGGCCTGACATGGCAGCAGCTGGGGGAGGAGGTGCGAGCCTTCTCCCCGCCCTTGGGCCCAGGTCCACTCCTCCCCCCTCCCTGTTGACTCTGAGCCCTCTCCTCCCATTTCCCTGCTGCTGCTGGGTTGGCCTGGGCCCACTGCTCCCCCTGCAACAGCGGGGTGGCTTCTCCCCTGGTTCGGGCTTGGTCCTCCTCCCCACTATGTGGGGCCTGGGCCCACTCCTCCTCCCCTCCCCCCACTGCCGCCGCGGCACAACCACTCTTCCGCCAACCCGTATTGGGCCCGGTTCTCCCCC
>NW_005841935.1:2081860-2101069 GCF_000455745.1 Alligator sinensis
GTCTTGCCTCCCCTGTTCCGTTCGCTCTGTTACCCCTGCCTCCAATCAGAGTGTGAATAAAGCCTTACGGACAGGCAGACAGGCTTAGGCTTTTATAATATTAGAATACTCTTGACTTGTTCCTCTTCCTGGAGGGCCCTGCAGCACACCTGAGGCACTACCAAACGTCAATTGTCTGTGAATCTGATGTCCAGCAGATGCAGTAAAAGTGTAAGTGGTATACACTGTACTTGCCTACAGTAGTTTTCTTTACAGAAGGTTTAGCAAAGCTTGAGTCAATAGACAAGTAAAATATAATATATTGGTCTACCACAGTGGTCTCCAAGCTTTTTAAGTACTAGGTCACTTTTTGAATTAAAGTGCAACCCAGGATCTACTGCACGCCACCCTCCTCCCCCTCCATCCCCTGCCCAGCAGATCAGTCTGTAGGTGAGGGAAGGGGCAGGGTGGGAGCAGATTGAGGCCCCTGTAGTGAGGGAGGGAGTGGGGCAGAGGCAGGAACTAGGATGAGTGGGGTCCTGGTCGGGTCAGCTGGTAGGTTAATTGAAGCTTGGGTAGCTTGTCCAGGCATGAGGGGGCTCCTGCCACCACAGCATGCGCCCACGTTCCCCCCCACCTCCAATCTGTGTGTGGGGCAGAGATGGCGGCTGCTGCTGTGTGCTGGGCTTTGTACCACAAGCCCTGCTGAAGCAGCCCTAGGAGCGCTGTGACACCATATGTGTCCTGCTGCTGGGCTGAGCCGTGCCCCCTTCCCCTCCTGGCAGTGGGATGCATGTGGTGTCGCACTGCTCCCAGAGCAGGTACAGTGGGGCTTGGGGCACAAAGCTCAGTGCACGGCGGCAGCTGCCTCCACCTTGTGCACAGGTTGGGGGGGCCTTCACCAGGGTGTGTGCAGCGGCAGGATCCCCCGTGTCTGGATGAGCCGCCCGGGCTCCGATCAGTAACTACCTTTGCGTACCGCTCTGGCTCCGATTGGTACCTACCTTGTGTACTGCCTTGGCTCCATCTCAGTATTGGGGGCTGAACATGTGTACATGCTCAGACCCCCCGCCCAAACTGAGATCAACTATCAGAGGCTCCGTGGTCAATGGTGATTAACTGGTTGGTGACTACTGCCCTACCATGTATTGTTTTGCATCTGGTTGTGACCAAACCCACCTGGAAGATGGATTTGAAGGGTTTACCTGCAGGCTAATGCTGTACTGCTCCAGTTCCCTTACTATCCTTTCCCTCTTTCAATTTACGTGCCCTGCCTTGATGGAAACAAAGCATCTGGAAGAGGTTGTCTCGTGTCAGAAAAGGGAAGTCCAGTGCTAAGTCTGGTGCCACCTCTACTGTTTTTGCTCTAGCAATTCTAATCCTGGCCCTACATGCTATAGTCACTGTAGCAGGACACTGAGGTGCCTGCTACTGAGAGAGCCGGGATAACTCCTCAGGTGCTGTTTGCTGAGGTCACTGGAGGGATCTAATGATCCCCACCTGCCTAGCCAGCTGAAGGAAGGGGCAGGGCCTGGCTCCTATATAAATCACAGGCAGGAGGCCAGAAGGCAGTTCGAGGCCAGAAGGCAGTTCCCTGCCAGCAGCCAAGGAGGAAGGAGCTTCCTGCCATGTAAGAGAGGAGAGGATTAATGAAGGAGCAGCATCTGATACTGCTGAGAGATAAAGGATCCCCGGTAGGCTTGAGCATGATTTATAGCCGGGTGGCTTCTGTTTGTGTTGTAGCCAAAGGGGCTTGTGTTTATGTTGCTGTTTTATCATCGGTGGTTTGGGTGAGGCTATTAGGGGTTGGAGGAGGCCTCATAGGGGACCCACAGCAGTGTGGGAACCCCAGAGCCAGCGAGGGCGCAGCATTCGGGGTGCACAGACCCTGGCCCCAGAGAGGGGCAGCTGAGAAGCCCCAGAGAAGGGGGCATTGCTGAGAAGCCCCAGTGCAGGCGTGGTGAGCCCAGAGAGAGGGCGGCATTACGGAGAAGGCACAGCGAGAGATAGAGAGAGAGAGACGGGACTGTGGAGAGCCTGAGCGCTAGAGAGGGCGTGGTGAGAGAGAGACCTAACAACGTCAGGCACATCTGCGAGGCTTGGGGCGTGGTACAGGCGTGGTAGGAGCCACGCATAGCCCATAAGGCTGGTGTGTACAGGAACACGCGCTACCGTATAGAAACTAGAGATAACAGGAGAACCGTGGACCAGAAGACAAAAGGCAGCCTCCCTATAAAATATATCTATAAGATCAAAGTCGTGGCGGGTGAGAATTGGAGGGTGCTAATCGGTAACTTGACACGGTAAAGGAGGCGGCAGGGGGGAGCACGGTGACCCTGACCCCCCTCGTGTTACAGTTATCTTAAGGGCAAGAAGTGCGGCCTCCAGCCACCCCCATATCCTCACAGGTTTTACTCGATCTGTGTTTGTCTGGTCTCCGGACCATCCTTGCTTCAGTTCCCAGGTCCCTGATGCTGGCCTGGGCTTCAGCCATGTCTCCTCACACCTTTGTTCAGCAGCTTCCTCTTCCTTGGATCTAGGCCTCAGCTCTGTGGTAAGGCTTCAACTCTGTCTCTAGCCCTTCTCCACTCTGGCTTGTTCCTTTCAGGAAAAAGCCAAAAAGAATATAACTCCGCAGTTTGCAGAGCATTCTGCTGTGCAGCACCTGACCCCTCTTTCCTGTTGTTCCCAGGCCTCTGGGGGATAGAAACAAAAATAGAACTTTACTGGGCACATAAACTGTCCTAAACAACACCCCCCTCGCAGTAAACACAAACAGTTCTCAATCAAATCCTCACCCCTTCGGTATACTTGCTTTCAGCAGGCAGAAGATCCTCCTCTTCTGATGGACTGTTTCCTCCTCTCTTTCAGGAGAGTTCTGCTCTCATGCCTCTGCCCCTCTTACCTGCTGTTCCTTGCTGCCAGGCGCTCTGCAGGCAGCACTTGCTCTGCTGGCTCTACCCCTGTTCTGTTCTCTTCCTTTCGGTAACAGGGGTAGGGATCCTCTTACATTGGTGTCCATTAAGTTATGCTCGCTTGTACATGACCTTTTATGGTGGACTTCTGTAAGAAACTAGCTGTTTTTTTTCAAGTGGCCGAGGTACTTCCAAATGTCAACTATCTGTGAAGTTGGTATCCAGCTGAACATATTAAGTTTTATAAATATCATCTGAACTTGTTAGTCCCCCAACTGCAGTAAATGTACGGTTTTGTTACTTATTCTAGCAGTGCTCAACCTTCTGGCTTTGTAGGCTGGATAAGTGGCACGGGGCTAGTTTGCAGGCCAGATCCAGTACGTGGTGGGCATGTGGGGTTGGTCTGCAAGTGCGATCTGGCACGTGAGCCCAGCTCTGGTCACTGGATCTAGCTGTAGAGTGATCCCTCTACATCAGCCCCACTGTGCACTGACATGATTTAGTGTGTAGGGCCACATCATTCAGCCTGAAGGGCTATCCATGGGTCTAGAAATCTGGTGTCATTGGAGCTTGCTACCAAATTTCTAAACCCATGAAGAGACCCACAGACCAGATGACATGGCTTTGTGAGCCAGACTATGATGGGAGGTTGAGCACTACTGATTTATTATGTTTTGTGCATACATTGTTTAGTGAAAACAATAAGAAATTCAAAACTGGGTGTTCCAGTTAGTGAGCATGGGCTGTCAGCAGTTGTGACTGAGCAGTAGAATAGACTTTGCTACCTCAGCTAGAGCACCCTGCTTCCTCCAGCTGTTTGCTACTGAACATCTTCCTCTCTTGTTCAGTGTCTGAGTGAGCCCTAGGAATGTTGATGGAGATGGTTTTTCAGATGTAAGAGTGAGCCAAGAAAATCCAAACCTAGAAGTGTTTCCTGGTAACTCAGGGTTGAATTCTGCCCTGGAGGTACACCCACAGCTCTTATGGAAGTCCTTGAATGGACACACCTGAAGATGAGCTGTGGGCCATGATATTTGTGATAAGCACAAAAAAAATTCACAGGCATTCTGGTAGGGTTTTTCTGTGCAGGGTTTATTGTACTTTGTTTGACAGATTGCTTAGTGTGCTTGTCACTTTAAGCGAAAAAGCTGAGGGAGAAGCAGCATGCAGGTGGTAGGGCTCAATTAAGGAGACACCTGACCTAGAGGGGGCCCGGCTTGAGCCATATAAGTCTGGGGCCTGAGCTGGTCAGGCAGGCTAGCCCTGAGTGTCACAGGGAGAGGTCCTCCTGGCAGTGGGGCTGCAGCAGGGCTCCTGGGTAACATCTGAGCTGCGATAAGCAATGCTGGTGGTTTGTGGAAGGGACTAAGTGGTGGAGGGAGGTCCCAGCAGGCCTGGGAGAGGGTCAGATGTCTGGAAGTAAGGCCGGAGCCTGGTAATAGGGCAGAGCATGAGGGCCAGACAGCAGTGTGTGGAGCCAGAGCCTAGAGAGAGGGCCAAGTATCAGCAGGGCCTGAGACCCCAGAGGTCTGAAGCTTAGGAGGGCTGAGCCTCAGCAGGGCAAGGGGAACCCAAAGGTTTCACTGGCCTAGGGGCCAAAGGCTGAGCAGGGCCACAGATGGTGACTGGTGGAGCCGAGGAGCCCAGGAGTCACCTGGCTTAGGAGTGGGGCTAGGGCCAAGAGAGAGGGTCCAGAGATTGGAGGTCACAGCTGGAGGCTAAGGGGCTAAGGAGCCCATAGCCCAGGAGGCGCGAGGACTGGGGCCGGGAGCCTCTAGTCCAGGAAGGGCATGTGAGGCGTGGGCGTGGTGCAGAGGAGCAGTCAGAGCCACATAATTGGTCCTCAAGGCAATGACCATGGACACCTGTGGTCATGAGGGTGAGATCAGGCTTGGGAAGCTCGGGGGTAGCCTCCCTTTCCTAAAAGTACCATTTCATCAAGGTGAGGTAAAAGGGAGTTTGTCAAGAGAAGGCCAAGGAGGCATGGGTGGAGGGGGGTACACTTAACAGTTGCACCAGAAATGATCTTTTGCTTTAGGGTAAATCTTTGATTTAGTTTTCTTGATGCTATAATACTTTTAAACTTGTATGTAGTTTCCCTTTGCAATACCTTTTCTCTTTAGTTGGAATTTTAGTGACCCTCCTTATTTAATCTTATTTTTGATAACCTGCAACAGTATGTGCTGTGGTTAATATGAGAAACCTTTTTTCTTTATGCTGTCATGTAATCCTTTTAGTTATGTCTGATTTAATGCGCTGCTCAAGTATTAGTTGTGTGACATTTTAGAATTGTTAAACCCTGTGGTTGGTACGTAAATTTGGAAAATTCTCGTATTTTTAGCCAGTGGGCAACTTTCTTGTCTTCACCAGCAATCTGAACACTGCTGACTAGCATGCAAGCACTTGTGCAAAAAGGATTTGGGGATTATAGGTGACATTTCAAGTAACCACAAGAATAAATAGCCTCATGTTTTGATGCTTTCTGAAGTTGGCTCCTTACTCCTGGTTCTTTATTCCTGGTTCCTTTTTCAAAGCTAATCCTTACACAGATAAAGGTTGTTAGTAATGAATAACACAGGCTAAAGAGTTAGGCTGTCATCAAAATATAGGATTGTCAAATGATTAAAAAATCTGATTTGCAATTAGTTATGCGATTAAAAAAATGAGTTGCAATTAATTGCAATTTTAATCACAGAGCTAAAAACTCAAAATTATGTGCAGAAAACTTAAAGTTATGCAGGTACTTTGTATGGTTGGGGTGTGTGTGTGTGTGGGGGGGGAGGGAATTTGTGAAGGGGGGGCTGTAGGGGTGTATGTGGGGTTGTGGACTCTTGGCAGGGGGGGTTCCTGCATACCCTGGCAGGATGTCCAGGAAGCCAAAGCCTGCCTCGAGACACCATTTCCAAAATCTGAAGTTGACCTCACTGTTGCAGGTCTCTTGTCTCCTTCCACGTCTGCTCACTGGTAGGATGAAACCATAGGCCCGTGAGTCTTACCTCGGTCCTCGGGAAGCTTTTTGAGAGAATTATCCTGGCACATGTCCATGAGGGGCCAGCAGCGGAGACTATGCTCGGGGTCAACCAGCATGGGTCCATTAGGGGCAGGTCTTGTCAAACCAACCTGGTGACCTTCTATGACCAGGAAGGATGGACCAGGTCACCAAGTCCTTGGATGCTGGTGTCGCAGTGGATATAGTCTTTCTGGACTTCAGGAAGGCCTTTGACACGGTCTCTCAACCCATTCCCATTAAGAAACTAGGACACTGCGGTGTGGATGCCTACACAGTCAGATGGGTCACTAACTGGCTGGTGGGCTGCACCCAGAGACTAAGATGTGGGGTGAAGTGGGTACGCTAGAAGGAAGGAACAGGCTGCAATCGGATCTAGACAGGTTACAGGGATGAGCCAATGAGAATAGGATGGGGTTCAACACTGACAAGTGCAGGATAATGCACCTGGGAAGGAAGAACCAGCGGCACACTTACAGGCTGGGGAGCTCCCTTCTCGTCAGTGTCGAGACAGAAAAGGATCTTGGAGTCATCATTGATGCCATAATGAACATGGGCCGACAATGTGGGGACGCAGTTAGGAAGGCCAACCATACCTTGTCGTGCATTCACAGATGCATCTCAAGCAGGTCCAAGGAGGTGTTCCTCCCCCTCTATGCGACACTAGTCAGGCCGTAGCTGGAGTACTGCATCCAGTTTTGGGCTCCGTGCTTCAGGAGGGATGTGGACAGTATGGAGAGGGTCCAAAGGAGGACCACCTTCATGATCAGGGGTCAGCAGGGCAGGCCTTATGAGAAGAGGCTGAGGGACCTGACCCTGTTCAGTCTCCATAAGAGAAGGCTGAGAGGGGATCTAGTGGCAGTTTACAAACTAGTCAAGGGGGACCAGAAGGCATTGGGAGAGTCCCTTGTTCCCCTGAGCACTCCCGGGAGTTACAGGAAGCAACGGACACAAGGTAGCGGAGGGTAGATTCAGGCTAGATATTAGGAGACACTACTTCACAGTTAGGGCGCCTAGGATCTGGAGCCAACTTCCAAGAGTAGTGGTGCTGGCTCCTACCTTGGGGGTCTTTTCAAAAGAAGGCTGAACGAACATCTGGCCGGGGTCATTTGACCCCAGGACTCTTTCCTGCCATGGCAGAGGGTCGGACTTGATGATCTGCTCAGGTCCCTTCCGACCCTACCAAGTATGAAACTCTGATGTGGGGTACTGTGGGTCAGGAGTGAGGGGCAGCAGCAGGGCTGGGGAGGCTGTGGCTTGGGAGTGAAGGGCAGACACGCACACAGGCACAGACAGACAGACACCACCCAGCAGGTAAGTCTGTGTGGGGGAGGGAAGGGGCAGGGGGCAGATCAAGGCCCCCATCGTGTGGGAGGGAATGGGGCAGGGGCTGGGGTGAATGGGGCCCTAGGGCTGGGGTGGGTTATGGGATGGAGGTGTGTGTGGCTCATTCAGGGGGACGGGGGGGACTGTTCCCGCAGCTGCGTGTAGCCCTAGGAGAGGCAGAGGAGGCACATGCCCCCTGGATTTGTGCATGGGCCAGAGGAGGGCTGCCAGTGTGTGCTGGGCTCTGAGCCCCACTGCCTTTGCCTTGCGAGCCGCGCTATGCCATGCTGTGCCTCCCACTGCTGGGTGGGTCGGGGACGTGGCACAGCCAGCGTGTGACTCCTGGGGCCGCAGCCCACAGTGGCAGCTTGCCTCCGCCCTATGCACAAATCTGGGGGCATGTGTCCCCTGTGCCTCTCCTTGGGGGTGCATATGGTTGTGGGAGCATCTCCCTACTTCATCCCTGGACGAGCCGCAGCTCCGTCCTATGACACGCGCTTCCCCTACCCCATTCCCTGCTTCACCATGGGGGCCTCGATTGGCCCCACTGTGCAAGCTCGAAAACCACATGTGCAATTAACGTGTTACAAAAATTAACTTGAACAACAATTAACGTGTTAATTGCGATTGACAGCCTTATCAAAAATGTATATTTACTAATAAAAATTTAAAATATGTATGAAGTACATAGCCCTGAAAAAAGACTTGAGATTAGACTGGGGTTGTGGGGCAAAATCCCTTTTGGGTTACCTCAAAACACATGTATATGTCACCAGGGGACATTTCTGAATAAACCTAAGTAGGGTGCTTCTCAAACCAAAGCTTGGTTTTTTGCCTGCCAGTCTGCTCACTGATGGGATCCCCTCTAGGCTTGTGTGCTATGCATATGACACTAAATAAGTGTTACTTATAATTTCAATTTAATCAAGTCAAGAGAAAGACCTTATAAAGGGGGATAAGGCAAAATGCCCTGTACACATATCATCATACACATCGTTACACCCAGACATACGCATACACAAAACAGCCATTCCATTCAGATATTATAGTTACCAGCAGCAGTTGCTCAATAGTGGCACCGGGTGGCCAGCTGAGGCCTACTGAGAGGAAGATGAAGACAGCAGCTGGAGCGGGGTGAACAGATGTGTTTGTGCTCCAAAGAAAGCAGCAGTCGAGAGAGGCTCACCCAACCTGGTATTTTTCAGAGTCCTCTTTTATAGGGATTGGCATTTTTTGTTCAGCACTTTGGGGTTTTTCCATACCCAATTTCTGTTTTTGCAGTTGTTTCTCATCCACCTTCTGCTTATCTCAGCCTGAGATCAGTTTGGTTGTAAAAGTTGGTGTCTCAGCCTTGAAGTGTCCTTGCTGTACATCTGGCAGGATGTGCACATTCCTTCTCTTGGTTATATCCTTTGTGCCCTAGGCCTCAAAAGGATTCTTTAGCCATCTATTAATTAGTTTACTTACTGGTAACTTACACATTTGATGCCTTGTTGCTTACAAAAACAGTTACATTTTCCTTTCCTGTCTCTATGCCATTCTCTCACCATTCACCCTTTTCACATGCTCATACACAAAAGGTCATACACTTATGTCAAGCAAGAGAATACAAAATGGAGTTTTCAGGTTACTTATAGGATAAGACTAACATGGTTATAAATTTACTATTTCACTACTATCACAACCTATGTTAACATCAGCTACATTAGTTCAGTTCATGCTACATAAGGAACTGTGTTTGGGCTAGGACTTCATGTGAAAATCTTTTTTGGATCACTCCAGAGCACAAGAAACTGCCACCAGGAGAATCTCTCAAAGAAGTCTGGGCAGAGTCTTGCCTGACTCAGAGCTCGGTTTGTGAGTGCCAGGCTGCCACTCACAGGCCCCAGGGCCCGAGTAAAGAGCTGGATTTGGGCTGGTGTTGCAGGTGGAAATCCTTTTCAGGCCATCCCAGACCTCACATTTCTGGTGTCTGGGGACTCTCGCAAAGAAGCCTGGGTGGAGTTCTGCCTAACCTGAAGCTCAATTCGTGAATGCCACGCTGCCAACTCACAGACCCCGAGGCCTGAACAACAGGTTGGGTTCGGGCTGGGATTATGGGTGGAAAACCACCTTGGGTCACCCCAGACTGCACATCTTTGTCATTAGAGGAATCTCCCAAAGAAGCCTGGGCAGAATCCTGCCCAACCCTATGCTTGGTTTGCAAGTGCCAACTTGACAGGCCCCAGGCCTATGTGCTCTGTACTTATCCCCAAATTTGCATCTGAATTTGGGCAGGATTATCAGGTAAAATATTCTTCAAATCAGCCTAGCATACACATAACTACCACCTGGAGACTTTCCTCAAGAATTGTGGGAGGCCCTTGCCTGACCTGAATCTCTGTTTTTGCATGTCACCCTATCAATTTTTGCCTTCCAGAGCTGTGTACTATTTACGTTGAACTAAATGAAATGATTTGTGGCTTGGGCTATGGTTGAAAATCCTTTTTGGATCACCCCATGCTATACATCTCTGTCAGCAGGGGATTCTCTTGAAGAAGTCTGGGCAGGGTACTGCCTGATTCAAAGCTTGATTTTTGTGTGCCATCCTGCCAACTGACAGCACCCCAGATGTGTGTGCTGTCTATGTTTCTGTGAATAAGGAGCTGAATTTGGACTGGAATTATTGGGCAAAATCCTTTCTGGATTATCCCAAAACACTCCTCTCCACCACCGAGCATCTCTGGAAGAAGCCTGGGCAGGTCCCTGCTTGACCTGATGCTCAGTTTTCAAGTGCCAGCCTTCCACCCACCCCTCAATATCTGCATGCTTATTTTGGGCTGGGATTATGGGGAAAACCTCCTTTGGGTCCCCACAAACTACACATCTCCCTGACTGGTGGATCTTCTGAATAATTCTGGGCAAGATAGTGCCTGACCTTGAGCTTGGTTTTTGCATTCCAGCAAGGTAACTGAGAGCTCTCCAGGGTTCTGTGCTATGTAATCAGCACCAAAGAAAGGGCTGAGTTTTAGCTGGGATTTCCAAACAAAATCCTTTTTATGTCACCTCAAACTACAGCTCTCCACCACTGAGCGACTTTTGCACAGAAGACTTTTCAGGTCACATTTGATCCTTAGCTTTTTCCACGAGAGGTTTCTGTACATGACATTAAGTAAGTTGGTAATGTAAGAGTTTTGCTGAAGCTGCGATGACATTAAGTAAGTTGAAATAAAATTGTGTGTGTTAATTAGGTCTATATCAAATTACTGAACCATAGAATCATAGAAAATTAGGGTTGGGAGGGACCCCAAGAGGTCATCTAATCCCAACCCCTGCTCAATCCAGGATCATCTCCAACTATATCATTCCAGCCAAGGCTTTGTCTAGCCAGATCATAAAAACCTCCAAGGATAGAGATTCCACAGCCTCTCTGGGTAACCCGTTCCAGTGTTTTACTGTCTACCTAGTGAGAAAGATATTAGAAAGACTAACCTAAACCAAGCAGTATCCTTGGTGCTGACATGGATGAGCAGCATGGGATAGTAGTCAGAGGGCCGGATGAGTCTTGGTAATCTGTCCATAACATCTTGGATCTGGGCAAGTAGCACACCTCCTGAGATAACAGGTCAGGCCAGCAGATGGATGCCTCCGTCCCACGCAGGTGGGAGTCTCCAACCACCACCACCCCTTGCTTCTTCTTGGTGCCGGTGGTCTTGATCCTTCCCAACTTGGGAAGGCCTGGCCTGTCTTCTACCTATGGAATGTGCTCCTCCCTCTCTGTTGCTAAGGTTCCATATCTGTTCTCCAGATGAAGTGCTTCAGGTGGAGATTAATATTTCGGCTTGCTGCCTGAGGTCACAAGCTTCCCGCTTCCACATTCCTTGGAGTCCATGTCCTTTCCCTTCTTTAGCGTGGCCTTTGGCAGTCCTTCCTCAGCTGTCTGAGAGGTCTCCTCCAGCACTGAATTGATGAACTCCTCATGGTGGAGGAATCTTTGGAGCCTTGCGACCTCCTCCTGTAGCTTTCTTGCTTGCTGCTTAAGAGACACCACTAGGAGGTACTGCTCACTTCACAGGCACTCCTCCTTCCCCCACCTGGCCATCACTGGAAGGAACCTGCAAGCTGAGGTCTCAGCGCCAAACCCAGACTTGGGTGAAAGCCTCGATGATGAGTGGTCCTGCCTGGACAGACACCTCACAGGTCAAGTAGAGGCAGTGTCTCTGGCATTGTGACATCCTCCAGCCTTTTCCCTGGGTCTCTTAATTTGCCTCGTCTCTCTTACTGCCCTTCTTCCAAGAACATCTTCCCTAGAAAACTCATCTGGAAATGCCTGTTTACTGTTCCTTGGCCCTGAAAGTTTCGTTTCTCCCTGCTTCCTCGCATCAAGTTTATGGGCTCCCCATCAAAGATGGGTGTGGAGGGGACAAACCAACTTGCGAATTGACCAGCGAACTGCCTGCAAATTGTTTGCCCTGTTTACTGCCCCTGTACACTCACTCCCTGACTCAAGGAATCTCCTTTTATACCCTGCTGGGCCTGGACTGGCTTTGCCCCCTTGTTAGGCAGCAGGCAGTAATCGTTCAGCTAGCAACACTCCCAGCTTCTGAGAGCACACGCTTAAACGCACACATCCCACCAAACAAACACTTAGCAAGCTAAAGGCACAGGCAGACCTGGATCACTGACTTTCCCTGGGCAGGATCTGTTGCCTGGCTTCTGTTCCTGTTCCCCTTCTTCCTCTCACTTCCAGTGAACTGCCTGCAAACTGCTTGCCCTGTTTGGTGCCCCTGGTCATTTGCTCACCCATGCCTTCTCAAATGCCAATTGCTGGCTTTTTTGAGCTGGTAGTACCCTAGTCCCTTGCCCCCAAAATCCCTTTCTTGTATCTTGTATTTAGGTCTTTTGCATTTAAGTAGATTGAATGTTGCTAGTTAAAACATGTCTCTAGTCCTGATTAATTCAATAGAGAACATTATACATTCGCAAATTTATCAAAGTTCACTAAAACAAAGGTTTTTCTCATTGCATGTACAAGGTAGTTGGGGTTATGTGCAATACTGGCAACCATTTTGTTGGTTTGTGGATTTTACTGGTAATCCCAGCCAAAACCCAGCTTCTTATTCAGTGTTCTGTACAGAGTACACAGGCCTGTCAGTTGGCAGCCTGGCATGGAGAAACCAAGGTTTGAGTTGGGCAGGACTTTGCCCAGGCCTCTTTGGAAGAATCCCCTAATGGCAGAGACCTGTGTTTTGGGGTGACCCGAAAAGGATTTCCACCCATAACGCATGATATCATTTTACATTTTTATTAGTAAACAGACAGTTTTGATGACAGCCTAACTCTTTAGCTTGTGTAATTCATTACTAACATCCTTTAATTGTGCAAGCATTAGCTCTGGTAAAGGAACTGGAACTGGGAATAAGGAGTCAGGAACTGGGAATAAGGAGCCAACTTCAGTGTCATCATCAAAAAAAAAAAAAGACTAGAAATGAGAAGAGAATTTCTAATTCTTCTAGAAGAGTTATAGATTGTGCCCTGTTTTTTTCTAGTAAGGGAATCTTTCCTTGTGGCAAAGCACTACCTGTTCCTGTTGTAAACATGAATGCTTAAAGTATCCTTCTAAAAAAAACGGCTGTAGCTTGTAAGATTCACGGAGAAAAACAGGCATAAGTTTCCTGCAGTCACAAATATTTAAGCGCATAAGCAGATGCTCATATATGTACCCCTTGTGCAAGTGAAATTATTCATGTGCTTAAGGGTGCCTACAGACATTTAGGGCCCTGCTGTAACTCATGGTGCTTTACAGAAAGTCCTATGAATTAGAGCTCCAGCCCCTGCCCCTCCCTCCCCTCCAACACGTTTGCCTGTTGGGTTGGAGTGGGGTGGGAGCCTGCCTGCACTGGCCCTGATCAGCAGACAGGGGCGTTTCAGAAGCCTCCAAGGAGGCTGGTGCACCTCCCTTCTCCCCAGCCCTGGCCCTCCCCCTGCCCCCCTCAGCTCTGGGGCTGTCAGCAGGGGAGAGTGGGGGAGGGACAGTGGCAGCATGGAGCTGCTGGTTGCTTTTGAACGGCCAGAGCTGAGGGCGTGGTCAGGGTGGGGTGGATTTGAACCGTGCTCCCTTGGCTCATGCCCCCATAACTACCCCAGCTGGGGTACTGGGGGGAGCTGGGCCAAGCCTACAAGGCAAGAGGGGAAGGGGGGCTCCTGTTCTTTACCCCTTGCCCAGGCCTCTTGACAGCAGCAGCACATAGCTGCTGTTGAATGGCCGGAGCTGAGGTGGGGTTTGAACGGACCCCCTCGCCTCACAGGCCCAGCTCCCCACTGCAGTACCCCAGCCAAGCTCCACCCCCATGTGAAAAATGAACACTGGAGGGAACACAAATTGCCTAAGCCGCTGTGCTTTAGAGTGCCTTCATCTAATACGTCATTTGACCAGGGTTAATTTTTGTGCTATCAGACATTTTAAAAGTTCTCTGCAGCTGTGCACGTGTGTTAATTCCTGGCTGTAGAGCACTTTCAGGGGCCTGATCGTGCAAAAAATGTTACTTGTGCAAGCGCCCAAAGTGTCTATAAAGTAATTCAGCAGAAGGGAGATTAGTTGGGCCCAATTGGGTGGAAGGGGCATGGCCCAGCCTCAATCCGGCCAGGCAGGGCTTGAGAATTTGCCAGTGGAGGAGGGGTGTCAGTATTAATCACCATTGCTCCCCTGCTGCCAAATTTCCCAACCCTTGCAGAGACCCACAGGCTGGATGCTAGGGATATACATATCGTTAAAAAAAATGATCCATTTAACCACCTCTAATTATATTGGTTAAGCAATAACACATACCTCGTTTAGCGACCTCTGGCAAGAATGGTCTTGGCCCCTTATGTCTTTACTGTGCGCCAGGTGCTAGGCTGCTGGTGGGGGTGTGGCAGGCACATCTGAGCCACTAGGGGGCACTGCCCAGTTGCGGTGCTGGGACTTTGCCTTGCCCTCCTGGGTTGGGGCTTTTTTTTTTTTTCTTCTGTGTCCTCATCCTATTGGCATCGGTAGGGTGGGAGGTACTGGCTTCTGTTTGGGCTTGGTTGGGGCCTTCCTGCCACAGCAGCGAGCCTTCCGGCCCTGCAGTGGGTCTGCCTGGCACCTTTGCAGCAGCAGGGCAATGGGAGATGGGTGATTGGCTCCTTGCACCTCCCGCTGTGCTTGTGCCACTGCAGCTTGGACCTGACTCCTCCAGTCTGCCAGCCAGGCTCTCCCCAGCTCACCCTGGGGAAAGGGGAGGTCCGGTCCCAGCAGGAGAGCCCCAACTGGGCATGCTGCGTCCTTCTCTCTCCCACCTGTGGTGCTGGGGCTGTGCAGGGCCTGGCCTACGGCTGGGCTGAGTGCATGGCTGGCTTGGCCTGAGGAGGTGCTGTGGCAGCTGGAGCAGGCAGCACCGGGTTTGAGGGGTCGCCAGTGGTCCTTTGTGCGGCCCCAGCGCATTCCTGAGGGGCGGTGGAGCAGGGATCCCAGGGGGAGCATTAGGGCTGCAACAGCAGCTTCCCAGGCTGGAGCTGTCGCATTGCTGCCCCTCAGGGACACCCTGGGGGTGCACTCACTGTGCAAGGGGCTGGTAGCAATCCCTCAGTCCTGGCGCCGTCTGCTCCAGTTGCCACGGCACCTCCTCAGGCTGAGCCAGTGCGCCTGTCAGAGGGTTTTCTTCTGGGACCAGACTCCCCATTCCCCCAGGGCAAGCTTCCAGGTCCAGGCCGCAGTCGAACAAGTGTGGCGGGAGGCAGAGGGAGCCCATTGCCTGTTGCCTGTTGCTGTACCCAGGCCCCGCTGCTGAGGACTGGCACCTTCCTCCTTCTCTTCTCGTGAGGGTGGGATCCAGGCACAGGAGAGGTCCCCATTCTGAGCCCATGGTGGGAAAGGGGAAGCCATGGCTCCACAGCTGGGCAGTGCCCCTTAGTGGCTTGGTCGTGCCTGCCACCCACCACTTGTGGCTCCTCACCAGTGGCCTGGGGCCCACACAGTGCCAGGTGCACAGTGAAGACATATGGGGCTGGGGCCAGGGCTAGGGTCACCAGAGGGAATTAAATTGTATACAGTAATTAGTAAATGGGATAAATATAATTGTCTTTTTATCATTTACATCCCCACTAGATGCCATGGCTCCACAGGCCAGATTTGGGTTGCGGTCTGGGGATTAAACACCACTGATCTAGCACATGACAGTGAGGCCCTGATCCTGTATAAGTTTTTGTTGTTACCATGCTGCAAATGTAATGCTTCTGGAAAGCTGTGAATCTACATTATTTTAATTTTTCATTTTTCTGTGACTGCTTACAAAAATAATTGGCAATTGTAAGTGCATATTTCAAGGAATTTTACCCCCCCCCCCACTTTCATAGTGTTTTATCTAGAACATGGGTTGTCAAGCGCTCTCATACTGTTGACTGCAGCTTAATAAAAAACAGTCTCAAGGATTATCTCTTAAGTATCCTTGCTGTAGCAACAACATTTACTAATATTGAAGAATAATATTTGTTAAGGATTTAATAAACTATAGCTGTCTTCTGCTGCAGTCTAGAAACTGGAAAAAGAGGAACCAGTGTCATGTTATCAGCCAAGGTCTCTGTGGACCACAGTTTGGAACATCTATTCTAGGGCATGTGAACAAATTTTGAAACAATGTAAGCTGTCTTTTTAAAAATGAGACCAGTCTTATAATGTCAATATTCCTTTTCATATTCCAGGCTCTTTAAAACAACCAGAACTTGTGCAGCAGATTGATTTAGCTGCCACATTGGCAATAGGTCTTGGTCTGCCAATCTCAAGAAACAGCATTGGGAATCTCATATTGCCTGTCATAGAAGGGAAGACAATGAGAGAACAACTAAGGTTCTTGCACTTGAATGGGTTTCAGCTTAGCCAACTACTTCAAGCGAATGTACCTGCATATGAAAAAGGTAAATTAATTAAAATTATCTTTTTGGCAACTACAAAGATTATGCTTATCCATGAAACTTAAATTTGAGGTTTTAGGACCAACAACACAGTGAGCTACTACAAACTGATAGTTCAACCCAGTTACATGTTGAGAGATCATGCTGAGGTTAAGCTTATTCATATTTGTTTATTCCTTGCTGTTTTGTATACATTTATCATAAAGGATCCCGTCCTAAAGATGGTAGGACCAAAGAAGTGGTTCATAGTACATAGCTATTTCAACTTTGTATACAACTGAAGCTCTGTGGTATGGAAACTGCTATTTAGAAAAATGCCAAACTTAATTTCTTCAGTCTTGTGATGGAGCAAGTTTTTCTGCATTTAGTAACATTTTGAAATCTCATTAAATAATCTTTGAGTAACAGAAAATCTGTGCTTTGGTGCCTGTTTGGGGGGGAAAGGAGTTAAAAAAGATTCTCAGAAATATCATTACATGAGCCCCAACTCATTGAATTTTACAGCATTTCATCTGTGGTATGAATTTCCATACACAGTGGGCACCTATAAAATCAGAAGGACATTTATAGAATTTATTTTAAAAAGTGTAAGTAACGTAAGTATGTTCAGGGGAAGGAACAAGGAAGGAGTTGGAGGGCTGGACAGGTGGTGTTGGAATAATGTGGTGGTCAGGAACTTGGAGCAAGATAAGCAAGGCCTGATGAAGGCTGCAGGTGTTTGATAGAAGCAGGCATAGATGAGTTTGCAAGCACCAAATGAAATGAGGGAGCCCTGACAAAGTAAGTAAACTGTTCCTCTGAGAAATTTAGTGCTGAGATTGTAAAATAACAGTGAAGTTAATATGGGAGTTTACAAATAAATGACTCGTCAAAGGTGGGGAGTTCACGTGATGTTGGGTACAATAAGTATTGGTGCTATCAAGTGAAACAAAATCCTAATACCTTAGTCTCTGGTCCTGATGGATATTGTGATAGAATGGATTGACCAGAAAATATTACTGTAATTTAATATAATAGTGGACAATGAGAGTAGATGACAGAATGTTAACCAGATCTTTAATGATCAGCATAGGTTAAGACTAATTGTATTTTAACATCATGTCAGCTAATAATAATTAAACCTGGGTTTGGTATCTTATAGTGATTACGTATGGTTGGAGCAGGAAAAGGCTAATAATGGGAGGTCAGGGACTGATATTGGTACTCCTTTCTCTCTTTCTGGTCTTGCAGGCCTTGAGGGCCTATAACCACCTTAACTACTGCCTCACATCTCCTCCTGTCTTGTGCAGTCTTGTTCTACCTTTGTCACATCTTCGCCTATACCTTCCAGATCAGATATTTGGATCAGATATTAGTGAATGTAATTTATTTTTTGTTGCACAGCTCCCCTTACTCAGCACAAATGAGTAATATTGCCTCTCATTTGAAGAATTTGGATTTGGGGGGTGGTTCAGTGTTGCTGGAAGTTGCCAGGATTTCTGCTACCAGAGTTGGAATGAGCTGGCAGCTTCTCCCATCCTTTGTTTTAGTAATTTAAGGTTTATCAGTCTTTTTTTCATGCAGAAGAAACTTTATTTTGATGTCTAGCTTTGATCTCTGTTTCTTCAGCTAAGGAATGAAATGAAAGGTATGGTGACAGCAGAATATAGTGCCATGTAGAGATATCTGAGCTAACTCTAAATGGAAGCAATTATAGCCATGTTAGTGGGCACATCTACACATTCATTAATGCACAGCGGTTACTGCACATTTACTTTAGTACTTGTATAATCAAGTACTAACTAAATGAGTGGTAACCAGAGTTACTGCACAGTAGCGCCGCTGAACATCTTTTTAGTGATGCTACTGCTCGGTAGCGTAATAATACAGTGCAGTGACATATTAACACTATTTGTGCTGTGATGCATTACTGCACAGTATTACTAGGCTACCGGGCAGTTAGCGTCTAGTGTAGACACGCTCAGTGTGGTGCTTTACCTAGACTAAACAGTATATTGATAAGCAGGGAATTAGCCAGGGTGAGTTGCCGCTGTAATGCAACTATCCTACTCTGTTTCATGCACAGAGTTCTGTGCAATAATAAAGGGAATCCATTTGGACTGTAGAAGCTGGATCTTTGTTAAGAGTACTGCTTTGGCACTTGTGCCAAGAACTATTGTTCTGTGAGCATATGGAGCTTCCTGGAAGCTTACTGGTGTCACCCTCCAAATTATCCCTCCTATCACTTCTGTTCCAACCTGCATATTCCTTGCAGGTAGTTAATTTAGAACTAGCTTAGTTACCTATGCATGGCACTGCATTGTGCATTCAAAGCTTAGGGTGGGAAGATAGTAAAGATGTTTGTTAGTTTCTTGTTGATATGTATCACTCTGTAGCTACCCCTTCCAGCACCGCCACCACCTGCCCTGAGTCCAGCTCTGGCCCAACCCCCTTGCCAGGAAGAGGCCAGCGCAGCCCCTGGCCCCAAGTTTACAGTGTGCAGCCCACCCTCACCCTGTGCACAAATCCAGGGGGACACATGCCTCCCTCGGGGGTGCATGCAGCAACAGGGAGCTGCCCCCTCCTCCCCACACGCCCCCCGGATGAGCCTCCCACGGCTTTGTCCCCCCACCCAGCGGGGTTGCACTTACCGCCCTGGCTGGGCAGTGCTTGCCACTTCCCCCCCTCCCTCACTGTGACGGCCTTGATCTGCATCCCTTCCCCCACATAGACTTACTGGCAGGATGCTGCTCTCCAAGCTGCTGGGATTTATTTCTGGCTGTGTGCATGCTGCGGCTGCACGCATGCATGCAGCATTTATCAGTGACATTATCAGCTACACCGACCAAAAAAAACTGATTGCCAATAATGTTAATTTTCCTTTTATCAGTGCCAATCTGATATGCAACCGATATATCGGTGCATCTGTAGTAATATCCTACTATTCTGTAAACAAATATCCAGGAAGAATACACTTTACCAGTGGTTGGCAACTCTTTCAGTTGCAGGCCAGAATGACCCCATATGGGTCACAGGAAGGATGGTAGGTGCTAAGAACCAGCCACCACTCCTGCTTTTTCCCACCGCAGCGTA
>NW_005841935.1:2101082-2102302 GCF_000455745.1 Alligator sinensis
CCCACTGCGGCTTTTTCTCATGGTTGTACAGGGAAAGCTGTCTTTGCTGCGACTTCTCCCTGTGTTAGCATGGGGAAAGCAACTGCTGCTGACGCCCTCTGCTGCTGAATGCCACCTAATCCGATGTCTGTGGCTGGGCCAAATGGCTCTGTAGGATGGATCTGGTCCTCAGGTCTTAGGTTGCCAATCCCTGTGCTATACACACCAACACGTACCTTTGTAGGATTTGTCCAGAACAAGAAGCTGGCATTTTGCACAGAAGTGATTAAGATTAATGCTTGAGTAGAAAGAGGTACAGTGTTATTAGTACAGAGCTTCCCATGGATGCCTCCCTGGGAGACATGAATACTGAGGCGTGGTGTGTGGCTGACCAGTAGGGGGTGCTCCTGCGTTGAGCCACCCACCTTACTGAGCCCGACCAACTTCCAGGCTCCGAGTGCCTCCCTGGAGGTGCCTCGTGCCCAGCCGACCCCCTTCCTGGAGTCCACCTGCAAGCATGGGGTTAACACTGCCACCACCCAGAGTCTGGATGGATCTGGGACCTGTGCCTTCTGGGAAACACAGGCCTATTGGTCCTTGAGGGTACTTGACACACTACAAGAACTTGGGGTGCTTTCCTTAGTCAGAAGCACAAATAGTGGTTTCCCTTAGCCAAACCAAGAGGACCCCAAGGCACAATTTAGACCCTCTCCCAATAAGTTTCCCATGCTAGGTACAAAGGAGAACTTTATTGGTTACAAGGAATAGGTTTGGAATAGGGTACAGGGTAGAGCAATATCAGAGAAATCTCTTAGAGCAAAGTGGCATGGTAGCCTTTGATTATGCATCTGTGTTATTGTAAGCTATACATCTAGATAGATCTCAGGTAGCTTACTCACAAGTATCGTCCAGGAGCAGGTGAAGATTCCTTCCGGAGGCAAGCAGTTCATTGACCATGAGTTTCAAGAGAGAAAGAGAGTTTCAGATGGACTAGCTTCTCTGAGAGTTTTCATCATGGCTACTCGCTTCCTTCTGGGCAGTCCTTCGCTTATGACTTCATTTACCTGATCCAGTGAAGGCCAGCAATGGTTGACTGCCAGCCAACCAATTGAAATGCATCACTGGTTGCCGGGTAGACTGGCAGGTTTTTAGTCCCCTCCCAGTCATGTTGGCATTGCTTAGAACAATAGGGAGCTTAAGCCGCCCCCCCCCCCCCACACCCCCACACAGCTGTCAGGCCA
>NW_005841935.1:2102333-2104566 GCF_000455745.1 Alligator sinensis
GTAGGCAGAGGGAGCAGGTTTCCTCCCTCCCTCAGGAATGTATCCAGCTCAGGTTACAACTCGGGGTTGCCTGAAGAGATGGGGCAGAGGAGTCTGCCCTCTGCAGTGACCATGGTAACCGCATTGTTAGGTAGCATAGCTTGGGGAGAGACAGAGATGGTATTCTAATTAAAACTCATATTTACCTAAAAGATATATTTAAAAGGGAATAAGTTTAATTAGTTTTAGGAAACTGAAGATTGGTGGATATAGAATCATTAATACCCAGAAGTGCCTAGATGTAGGCAAACACAAAGTACAGCTGTGCGTCTGAACTCCCACACTTCTCTGTAGCTAATGTGCTTGACTCTTGCTGTCTATTAGATGTCTGTTCACTTGTGACTAAGACAACACCTAAGCTGACTTCTGAGGATCTCTGCTGAATGGTTTCTGAATATAACGGGGAAGGGTAAGAGAAGTGGGGCACCCACTTTTTTTCCCAGTAGGCTAGCATTTGCCCAGGAAATGGGAGATAGGAGGTCTAGGATTTCTTCAGCCTGAGAGTTTTGAACTTGTATCTGCCATTTCCCAGGAGAGTGAACTAGGGTACAGAATAGGTTGTGTGGGTACATTTTCCAACCTGTCTGTTGAAGCTATGCCACTGAGCAGCCAAAACTGACAAAGTCAGGGGGCCAGATTAAAAACCAGAAAGCTTGGCTCTGTGGCCCAGGGAGGAAGATGATCCCCAGAGAAGGTCAAGTTCTGTAGTTCAATATCTGCTGCCAAAAAACCTGTCTAATGTAAAATGTATAAAAAGTCCAGGTGGTAGAGTTCTGTAACCATTAGGTTACAGAATCAGGTATCCTCATTTTTGCTCCCAGCAATGTTTATGCATTGTATATTTGATTTTACTAATTTAAAAAACAGAAATAACCATAAGATCATAGGGAAGTAGGGCTGGAAGGGACCTCACAAGGTCATTCAGTCCAGCCACCTGCTTGAGGCAGGATAGTTCCTAACTAAACCTTCCAGCCAAGTGCCTGTCCATCCTGCTCCTGAAAATTGCCAAGGCTGTTTCCACAGTTTCTTTAGGTAGCCTGTTCCAATGCTTGACCATTCTCATAGTCAGGAAGTTCTTTCTGATCTCCAACCTACATTTCCAGTGCTGCAGCTTGAGGCCATTGCTCCTAGTCCTGTCTGCACTGGTCACAGAGAAAAGCCCATCTCCATCTTCTCTATAATTGTTCCTTATGTATCTGAAGACTGTTAACAAATCCCTTCCGTTTTCTCTTTTTGCGACTAGAGAACCCTAGTTCTTTTAGTTTTTCCTTCTAAGTCTTGCTTCCCAGGCCTCTAATAATATTTGTTCTGTGCTGGACTCCTTCCAAACTGTCCATATCCTTCTTGAAGTGTGGGGCCCAACACTAGACACAGTATTCCAAGTGAGGCCTCACCAGTGCTGAATAAAGCAGACAAATCACTTCCTTTGATTTGTAAGTGACACTCCTGTGAATACAACTTAGTATGCTGTTGGCATATTTTGCAACAAGAGCACACTCTAGGTTTATATTCAGGTTATGGTCTACTGTAATCCTCAAGTCCTTCTCTGTAGTACTGCAGCCTAGCTAGTTGTTTCCCCAGTTTGTATTTATTTATGCAGTTATTCTGTCTAGAGGTGCACCGATAAATTGGTCTGTTACCGGATCAGTACCAATATAAAGAAAATTGATGGTATCGGAAACCAGCTTTTTTTGCCTGATGTGGCCGATAATGTGGCGGATAAATGCCCTGTGCATGTACATGGCCACAGCGCAGCATGTAGGTAGCGAGGAGCACAGCCTAGCAGCTTGGAGAGCTGCTTCCAGCTGGTAAGTCTGTTGTAGTAGAAGGGGCGTGGTGGGGGGGAGGGGCAGATCAAGGTCCCTGCTGTGAGGGAGGGAATGGGACAGGGACAGGTACTGCCTAGCTGGGGGGGGCGGGATGAAGCCATGCTGTTATGATCTCCAACCTACATTTCCAGTGCTATAGCTATGCGGGGGGCGGGATGAAGCCATGCAGCCCTCCATGCATCTGGGGGCACGAGGAGGAGGGGAGGGCATTGCTCGTGTATCTGCATGGGGCAGGGCGGACTGCACTGTGGGCTAGGGCCGGAGTTGCGTTGGGCTGTTCCTGGTGGGGGCTGGGCTGGGCTGCGCTGTGCTTGTGGCGGGTGGCGGCAGTGCTGGGAGGGGGGGTTGGGGCCTCCGGTGAATTT
>NW_005841935.1:2104653-2112504 GCF_000455745.1 Alligator sinensis
TGCCCCCCTTGGACAAGCCATGGCTCCATCCTGCACCCCGCCCACCCCAGCTGGTTAGCCCCTGCCCCAGTCCCAGCCCCACTCCTTCACTCACCTCAGAGGCCTTGATCTGCCCTCCCATGCCCCTTCCCTTCCCCCTCCCCTTCCACCACAACAGACTTACCAGCTGGACACTGCTCTTCAAGTTGCCGGGCTGCGTATCAGAAATCAGATTGGTAGGAAGGTTGCCTCCTTACAAATCAGCTATTGGTATTGGCCCAAAAAATCTCTATTGGTGTGCCTCGAATTCTATTCTAAGTAAGGATTTTACATTTGTCCTTGCTGAATCTCATATTATTGATTGAGGACTATTTCTTCAGTCTGTCCAGGTCATTCAGGATTTTAGCCCTGCCCTCCGAAGCATCTGCAGTTCCACTCAAGTTGGTGTTAAATTCAGATTTGCAAAGTCTGCCTTTAGTTTTATCCTCCAAATCATTAATTAAGATGTTGAACAATATGGGACCCGGTGGGGATCCGCATTTGGTACTTCCTTTCAACTGGACATTGAGCCATTGAGAACTATTTGTTGATCATGGTGATCCAACCGGTTATGTATCCACCCTACTGTACTTTCATTTAGTCTGTATTTCCTTAGCTTGTCAATGAGAGTATTTTGGGAGACGGTGTCGGAAGTATTGCTGAAGTCAAGGTATGCCACATCCTTTACTATTCCCCAGATCTACAGAGCCTGTTGAGTTGTCATAGTAGGAAATTAGGTTGGTCAGGCATGATGTGCTCCTGGTGAATCCATGCTGGCTATTCTTGATAACCTTGTTGTTGAGGTGCTTCACAACAGATTTCTTGAGGATCTTCTCCATGATCTTTCTAGGTATCGAGGTCAGGCTGGCTGGTTTATAATTTTCAGGATCTTCCTCCTTGCCATTCTTTAAGATGGGTACTGTATGTGGCCTTTTCACCCAGCCTCCATGAGTTCTTAAAAAGGATAGTTAATGGCTCAGAAATTGCCACAGCCAATTCCTTCAGTACTCTAGGGTGCATCCTATCTGTCCCTGCTGACTTGAGCACAGCTAGCTTCTCTAAGTAATCCCTAACCTGTTCTTCTACTCCTCTAGGCTGTTTGTGTCCTTTCCTATCTTTTCTGCCAACTGCACTTGCAAATAGGGGCAGCTACCAAATTACAAGGACTGAAGTAAAAAAAGACATTAAATACTTCAGCTTTCTTTGCAGCATCTGCAACTAGATTGCTTTCTGCATTCCATAAGTGACCTGTAGTTTCTTTGGTCTTCCTCTTGTTTCTGACATACTTGTAGAATCTCTTTTTATTACCTTTTTATGTCCCTTGCCAGGTGCATGTCAAATATTGCATTGGCCTCTCTAATTTTCTCCCTGCATACCTGTGTGATATTCTTATACTCTTCCCTAGTATGACCAAGCTTTCATTTCTTGTAGGATTTCCTTTTGAGTTTCAACTCATTGAAGAGATTTTAGCAGTCTTCTGTTCCACTTCCCATCCTTCTGTTACATTGGGATAGCTTGCTCCTGCTCCCATGAAAGTGCCTCCTTAAAGTACAGCCTCCTTATAGTGCACCATGGCAAAAGGAACCAGAACACAGGGCTTCCTCCTTCAAGGAGGAAACTTGGGGAAACTTCTGATGACATTGGTAGCTGAGAATGCCGATTAGCTTTGGTTTCTGCAGTCAAAGCTAACATAGCAAATTATTGGTCACTGCCAACACCAAAGCTATTTAAGAAGAAGCTAAGGGAAAAATCTGTTGTAGAAATCCCTAAGAAAACCTATACTTTTTTTTTTTTCCAAACAAAATCTTCAGCATGATCATAAAGGCAAAAGGAGCATTTTTATATAGGAAGTCCCTATAGAGAATATTCCTCTTTATCTTCCCATTGTACCCTGTGTCTTAAGAATTGGATGGATGGTTGCAATAGTTCTAAGGTCATATCTTTTAAGGAGCCAAGCAAATTGGTGAGAAACAGACTCACTGCAACTTGTAAGCTACTGGAAAGGATTCAAAGCTAGCAGTTCAAAATCAAGAACTTTTTAACCCCAAGGCAGAGTACCCCACTACAGTCATACATCAAAACATGTAGGGAGGCATTTGCCCCCTCAAGGACTCAGAACCCGGCTGCCGTCATAGTCTGCAATCCCTTGTGGTTGAGGATGATCCCTTCCATGGGTCAAGTAAATGGTTGTGGATGAGTCTGTTGATGGCTGAGAAGGCTGATCCTAGAACCGCAGACTCTGGCAGATGCCACAAGTGGTGGTTAATTGGACCATAAATTTCTTAGTTGTCTTTCTTTTCCTCCCACTTCTATTGTTTTTCTGTCTTCAGGGTGAGACAGTTTTTCTTAAAGTAAAATATACCTTCTCTCATAAGACGTCACCATGTAGCCCTGTTCCAGGCTAGTTTTTCCCAATTTGTGATGACAGTGCCATGCTTAATATTTACCTTGAGGGTGCTCTTGAAGCATTTCCTCTGGCCCCACTGTGTCCTTTGTCTTTGGCTAAGTTGGGAGTATAGCAGTTGTTTTGGTAAACATGCATCAGGCATGCACACACAATGCCCTGTCCGCTGCAGTGGATGTTGAATAATCAACACTTCCATATGGGTGGTGTTAGCATTGGTGAGGACACTGGCATTTATGTGAAAATCCTCCCACTTTATGCCAAGGATCTTCCAGATGTAGTGCTGGTGAAGGCATTCCAGGTTTTTCAGATTTTCCTTTCCATTAGAGATTGGCTTCAGAACTGAAGCAGAAGTCCCTTTGAAAATCAAGCAATAATTAGAAGTCAAAGAAAGCTGCATTTTTGTAGTGTAAATTATGCTTAGATTAGAGAATACCTGCTGTCTTTCAGGGCAGTTCACATATAAAAATAAGTTCAGCACTTCTGCCTAGTCCCCCACTGGTCCAAGAAACACAGGTTTGGATTTCAAAATAAAGGACTCCATTGTACCCATGGGAAAATATCAGGTATTTTGTCTTCTCAGTTCTTGGACCAGCTTCAGTTAGCAACTTTCTCTTTTTTATTTATTTTATGGTGGCATCTGAAAACCATGGATACATTGTTGTGGCACTGGACAGTAATCACAAAGGTATGTTGATCTTGGCTATACAATTGTTTCTTCAGGATAGTTAACTGCAGTTTTACAGCCAAGTACCATAGAGAAGTAGATAGGCTCTTTCTACATTTTTGAGCAGAATGGTTTGCCTCTCTTTTCCTGTTCTTGGCACATCTTTGGAAAGTTATGTCATAAATAGAAAGCTATACCTCAAGCATATGAAGTGCATACATCAATTATTTCCTGTTCATTTCTTTATATCTGAAATGCAAGGCTGTCAGGGCCTCAAAATTGCTTCAGGTAACATGTTAAAATCTTCTTCAGTTTGGCACATCTGGCAAAACATTCACCAATGGGTTAGAGCACTTTTTTCAAGATAACTAGTGACATTGTGGAAGGAAATCTGAGGATCATCACAGGAATGTTTATAAAATTGTTTTCTGTTCCACAATAAATACCTTCTCTGTTAGAAAAAGGTGCCTTGTGGTTGGTTCTCAATAATTCCTTAGATTACAATTTTTTTCTTTGTGTGTGAATTTTTATTTTTGCTGATAATTCTACCATAATAACAGTCCATTTTATCCTTTACCACCTACATGTGTGAACCATTACTTGCTGCTTCCCTCTTGGGATAAAAGACAAGAGAAGTTGTGCAGCAGAATAAGATGTTTCTTACCTGATTGATTTTCTTTCTGCAAGCAGTTTTCTCTCCTCATTTAACCCACCCTGATAGTTTGGTACACTAGCAGAATACAAATTGAACTTTTTTTCTAGAGGGAGAATGAATGTATTAAGATTAGTCAGTGTACTTGCAGGTTTTCCTTACGTTAGTGATTGGCTGTTGGAGTAGCTTTCCAGTGGCCTGAGTTTAAGGACAGAGTTTTGTCCTGGTCGTTCTTCCTTGGGAAGAAGCCACAGTGAGTTATCTATGAATATACAGAGCCAATCTTGCACTAACAAAAACAGGAACAGTGCACAATAATATTTCTATTTTTATCTGTGTTAAAATATACAAAGTAATGAACAGCATGTAGACAGCCGACCAGTAACTTTATTTTTGCCTTTGCTAATACAACAGAAAAAGAAGCCATTTAGTGAAATTGTGTGGTCACAAAAGGGCTCTTGTACCACTACTTGGTTTTAGGATCATGAGTATTTGATTTTTTGATGGAAAAAAGAATCTTCAAGCTAAAGTGTATTTATTTCAGGTAGATTAAACTTAAACTTTAAATGAAAATTCTGAATCTGATTTGTGGAGTTAATAACTCTGAGGGGAAGAGCTAATAGAAACTGACATAGAAGCAGTAGATCATTTTCTTTCGCAAGAGGAGTGTCCAGATAGTTGATAAAGGACTCTGAAAATGGAGAATTAAAATGACAGGGGAGGATAGAAAGAGGAGAAAAGTGGAGGGAGATATAGCAAGACTCAAACATATGTGGGTGGGTTGGGAGTGACTTCTTTCTGTGAACTGGAGGATGGCAGCTACAGATTGGTGGTGCACATGAGTGTTCCCTTCCCAAACTGTGCACATAAACATGCATATCACATGTGTTGCCAGTGCAGTTGTAGAAAGCTATCATAGGGCTGTGGGATTACATCTTTTGTCTAACCCTTTATGGATTGCTCTTTAAGCAGAGATCACTTTGGCCTGGATTCTAGACCATCTTTTTTCCTTCCTGAACTCAGAGGCTTCTCCCACAACTTGTTTGTTTTGTCTCTGGGGCTTGTTTTCCTAAAAAGGACAGACTGCCCTGCTCTCCTTCCTGAAGGGACTGCTTACAGATATTGTTATATTCCTGTGTGGAAGTTCACTAACTACTTCCTCCTGCTTTTGTCTGTGAGCTTTTATATAGCTTTCCTCAAGTGTTGTGCCCTTGATGTGAAATTGAAATGGTGGTTTGAGTAGAGTGGTTAACTTTCATTCCAGGGGCAGGATGAAAAACAAAGCAGTATTAGAGAAAAGGGGCAGATGATAACATAGATTCAGGATTTTGAAAAGGGGAGGAGAGGGGAGGAGCAGCCACTGGTGTTGCAGCCATGGCTGTGTCCTCCTTCCCTGGACCTCCACGCTCCACCCCCCCTCCCCATGAGTTCTCCCTTCGTTTCCCTGCAGAGCAGTCCCTCCCCTCTCCTTACCTTGCCTACTGATGAACAAAGATCCTGGTTTTCCCTGATTAAAAAAATCACAAATTCTTTGATTAAAACCCCCAAAGTCCACGATTTAAAATAAAAAACCTGCCACAGGACCCCCCTCCCCCGCACACCCCTGCTGGTGCTCCACAATCCCCCCCTAAAGCCCCCCAGACATGCTGGTGCCCTTTGCCCCCTCCCCCATAGCCACCTGTGCCCCCGACAGCTACCAGGGCTATGTAGCCAGGGACCTGGGTCCATAGCCCCTTGCCCTTTGCAGGAGACGGTGGCTGCTGCAGCAGAACAGAGCACGGAGCCTGGGTCACCTCTCCCAGTGGTCTTCTGTGGTCTTGGGCAGGGGGACTGGCTCCCCACTACTGTGTGCACTCCCAGGGAGTAGGGGGCACCTGTGCCCCTCAGATTTGTGTGTGGACCAGGGGTAGGATGCCCGCTGCGGGCTTGGGCTCCCACCCTGTTCCCCTTCCTCAGGACCTCCACAGCCCCACGTGTGTGACCTGGCGCTGCACGGAACAGCAGAGCCACATCGGAAAGCTACTTGCCACTGGAAGCGCCGCACTGCTCTGGTGATGTGTCCTCCACACGTGGGGCTGCACCGAGGGACACAACCCTGTGCTACTTCTCCCACTGATGCTGTGTGTGTGAAGGATGTGTCGCCAGGGCAGCACAGAGCTTGCAGTGGGAAGGAGATCCTTGTGCAGCTCCACTGTTCCCTGTATTGCTGGGTCACACCCGCTGGGCAGTGGAGGCCCTGGGGGAGGGCAGCAGGTCAGGAACCCAAGCCTGAAGCAGGGGAGCTGACTCGATCCCCTGCTCCCTGAACAAGCCACCCGTGGCCCTAGATTCATAGATGCTAGGGTCGGAAGAGACCTCAATAGATCATCGAGTCCGACCCCCTGCATAGGCAGGAGAGAGTGTTGGGTTCAGGTGACCCCAGCTAGATGCTTATCTAACCTCCTCTTGAAGACCCCCAGGGTAGGGGAGAGCACCACCTCCCTTGGCAGCCCATTCTAGACCTTGGCCACTCTAACTGTGAAGAAGTTCTTCCTAATGTCTAGTCTAAATCTGCTCTCTGCTAGCTTGTGGCCATTATTTCTTGTGACCCCCAGGGGCGCCTTGGTGAGTAGAGACTCACCAATTCCTTTCTGCGCCCCCATGATGAATTTATAGGCAGCCACAAGGTTGCCTCTTAACCTTCTCTTGCGGAGGCTGAAGAGGGTAGGGGAGAGCACCACCTCCCTTGGGAGCCCATTCCAGACCTTGGCCACTCTGACTGTGAAGAAGTTCCTCCTAATGTCCAGTCTAAATCTGCTCTCTGCTAGTTTATGGCCATTATTTCTTGTGACCCCCAGGGGCGCCTTGGTGAGTAGAGACTCACCAATTCCCTTCTGTGCCCCCATGATGAATTTATAGTCAGCCACAAGATTGCCTCTCAACCTTCTCTTGCGTAGGCTGAAGAAGTCCAGGTGCCCTAGTCTCTCTGCGTAGGGCTTGGCCTGCAAGTCCTTAACCATACAAGTGGCCCTTCTCTGGACCCTCTCCAGTTTATCCACATCTCTCTTGAAGTGTGGCACCCAAAACTGCACGCAGTATTCCAACTGCGGTCTGACCAGCGCCCGATAGAGGGGAAGTATCACCTCCTTGGCTCTATTTGTCATGCACCTGCTGATGCATGATAAAGCTCAGTTAGCTTTTCTGATGACTTCATCACACTGACAACTCATATTCATCTTGGAGTCCACTAGGACTCCAAGATCCCTTTCTGCTTCCGTGCTACCAAGCAGGTCATTTCCTAGGCAGTAGGGGTGCTGGACATTTTTCCTCCCTAGGTGCAGCACTTTGCATTTCTCCTTGTTAAATCGCATTCTATTGTTTTCTGCCCATTTGTCCAACCTGTCCAGGTCTCCTTGTAGTTGTTCCCTGCCCTCTGGTGTGTCCACTTCTCCCCACAGTTTTGTGTCATCCACAAATTTGGACAGAGTACACTTCACTCCCTTGTCCAAGTCACTGATGAAGACATTGAAGAGTATTGGTCCAAGGACCGAGCCCTGCAGGACCCCACTGCCCACCAGTATGGGGTGGGATACTGTATCGAAGGCCTTCCTGAAGTCTAAGTATACGACATCAACCCCTACTCCTGCGTCCAGGCGTTTTGTAACCTGGTTATAAAAAGAGACTAGATTAGTCAGGCATGATCTGCCTGCTACGAACCCGTGCTGTTTCCCCCTCAGCATAATTTGTCCTGCCGGGCTTTCGCAAATTTGAGCATTGATAATTTTTTCGAAGACTTTGCCTAGGATGGAGGTGAGATTGATTGGCCTATAGTTGCCTGGGTCTTCTTTCCTCCCGTTCTTGAAAATAGGGACCACATTGGCCCTTTTCCAGTCCTCCGGGACCTGGCCCGTGCTCCACGAGTGCTCAAATATTCCTGCCAGTGGTTGTGCAATGACGTCGGCCAGTACCTTCAGTACCCTCGGACGGAGCTCATCCGGGCCTGCCGACTTAAAGGCATCCAGTTCTTCCAAGTGACTCTGCACCATCTCAGGGTCTACGCATGGCAGTCTGGTGCCTTGCTGCTGCCTCTCTACAATCCCAGTGAGAGCCTTGTCCTGCCCCTCACTTAGG
>NW_005841935.1:2112535-2115777 GCF_000455745.1 Alligator sinensis
GTCCGTCACCAATTGCTTCTGCCCATTTAGTAGGGGTCCTATTCCACCCTGGGCCTTCCTTTTACTCCCTATATATCTAAAAAACAATTTTTTTTTTATCCTTTACTTGGGATGCCATCCTCAGCTCCATGGTAGCTTTGGCCCGTCTAACTGCCTCCCTACAACCATGAGCAGAGGAGGTATACTCCTCTTTGGTGATCTCTCCCTGTTTCCACTTTTTATATGCTCCCCTTTTAGTCCTATCCTGTCCTGCTCCCCGCTGGGGCCCTGAAGCCATGCATTGCAGCCCCAGGTCCCAAGCCCCATGCACTGTCCGGCTGGGCAGCATTCCCAGCCCCAGCCCTGTCCAACTCCCCCACTCCCTTCCTATGGGGGCTTCAATTGCTCCCCCCCACTAACCTGCGGGAGCTGCTCTCCAGGCTGCCTGGTGGCCATGTGTATATCCTGTCCTGCTCCCCGCTGGGGCCCTGAAGCCATGCATTGCAGCCCCAGGTCCCAAGCCCCATGCACTGTCCGGCTGGGCAGCATTCCCAGCCCCAGCCCTGTCCAACTCCCCCACTCCCTTCCTATGGGGGCTTCAATTGCTCCCCCCCACTAACCTGCGGGAGCTGCTCTCCAGGCTGCCTGGTGGCCATGTGTATGTACATGTGCATGGCACCCCCTGCATGACCGCTGTCCTCCTGCTCCCTCCCAGCCCCTTGCAGGCTGAAACTCTGCCAGCCTGCAGAGGGCTTGCTGTAAAACTTCAAAGTCTTTGGGGTTTTTTTGCTAAAATGAGAAATCCATGTTTTATTCCAGTAAGGGGGGGAATCCCTGTTTTGCTGTGTTTTTTCGTGGGCAACAGAACCTGGATCCCTGCATACATGACTCTGGCTGCAGGAATGGGAGAACTGCCTACCACCACCACTACTCCTGCCTCTCCTGTGCTGCTCCAGCTGGGGCTGTGGGGAGTGGCTTTTTAAGAAGCTAGTCTAGTCCAGAGAGAGTGGCATTGGTGGGTGAGTTCCCTATCCCTGTGCCTGCTCCCAGGCTGGCGGGGAACACCTGGGGGGATCTGTCCATTGTAGCTGCTGTACCCAGCTGAGCTCAGCTCCTTGATCAGCTGTTTCTTGCAGTTCCATGTTGAGTGGGGCAGGAGCGGCTCTGGGGCTCCCTCCATCCGCTGTTTAGCCAGGGATAGTGCCAGTGACAGATGGGTCTCTCCTTCCTGCACCCAGTCATAAGTCAAGAGGAGGAGGTGGGGGGAGGGATAAGGGAGGGAGTGCTGGAGGGGATTCTTATCTGTTTTGGAGACTTAAAAAAATCCCAGGTTGCTGCTTCCACAGCATGGTTTGGACTCTGCAGGAGACCCAGGCATCTAGGGCTGTGAGGAACTGGAGCCACTGGTCTACACTGAGGAAAGTTGGGGGAAGTGCAAACATGCCACTGCACTCCTTCTGGATCCACCCCTGGATGAGAATGGAATAAAGAGTGTCAGCATGAAGCAAGTGAAAATGAAATGATATGGGAGCTGAAGTATAATCCTTTTCCTAGGTCTCCCTCTCTCTTTTTAGGTACCATATCCAAACATGACATTGGTGACCATGGTCTTCCACAGATCTCTTCTCTTTGAGGCATACAGAATTTCCAGTGTTGATACATTCATTCATTTAGATAGACTCTTGACACAAGTCAACAACCTCTGTCTTCTACGATCTCTCTTTCCTTCAGTCTTTCCGGTTGTGACCAGACTTTCAATTTCCTCTTTTTTCATAATGTGTCTGAGAAACTCCAGCTGTCTCTTTCTGATTTTAGTCAACAGCTTCCTCTTGCAGACTGCTCTTAACAAAATGTCTTCATTTGCAGTGTGACTTGTCCAACATACCTTCAAGATATGCCTTAAGAACCACTTCTCACTTTGCTTCAATTCTCTTTTCCATACTCAATGATATTATCTAGCATTCTGATGCATACATGAGGACTGGCATAACATAGCAATCCAAAACTTTTAATTTTGTCCCTATAGAAATTTTACTATTTGTCAATAGCTTTTTCATTTTCAGAAATGCATCTTTTGCTATTCCTATTCTGTTTTATTTCATGATCATGTTTAGCATCTGATGTTATCCAGCTTCCCAAGTAGTTAAATTTATTGACCTGCTTCATCTGTTCCTGTTTACTTCGATGTTGCATACAAAAATAATCTTTTTCTTTGTAATTACCATGCATTCTGTTTGTAACTTTCCATGCCTTTCACCGGTGCGTTGAGTCCATATGGATTTGTCTGGCTTCTCCATTGCTTTAAGGGAAGAACAAGCTTGTTAATGGACTAAGCCTAGGTTGATATCCCAGGGGGGGGCTCTCACCTGCTATGTCTTTGCTGGAAAATAAATTTTTGATGGGGAGGAAGATGGATTATCCCATCCCTCCTGGTACCTTCCTTTGGTCAGTCTGTTTGTCCTTCCTACTTGGCGCTACGCCTCCCCTACACCTCACCTAACACCGACCAAAGATGTTGTTGCTTGGGCCACCCAGATGACTATGGCGCACTCTTTTGTGTCTCAGACCTTTACATTTTTACTGTGACCGAACTGAGAAGTTATTTGGCTCACTTGATCACGGCCGCACCTTGCCTTATTTACGTATCTTGGGTCGATGATGTTCATGTTCCCTGGCGTCTCACGCTTTACTTGCGTTTTATACTTGACATGAATCGGTGGTTTCGTAGTACCTGCTCCCTCTGATATCAGTCCCTGAGAGAAGCAAGGTGGGTAAGAGTGCTCAGAAACCCCCTTGGCTCAGCAAGAGCATTCAGGAATGCTTGAGGACTAAAAGGGGGGCGTACAACCAGTGGAAGGGAGGAGCTAGCACCAAAGAGGAGTACTTCTCCTCGGCCCAGGAGTGTAGGAGGGCCATTAGGAACGCCAGGGTAGAGATGGAACTCAGGCTAGCGTCCAGGATTAAGAAAAACAAAAAGTCCTTTTTCAAGTACATTAGGAGCAAGAAGAGGGCACCAGGCAAAGTAGGGCCCCTGCAAGACACAAACGGTAATCTGGTGGCCATGCCAGACAAGAAAGCTGATATTTTTAACAGTTTCTTTGCCTCTGTTTTCTTGAACAGGGACTGGGATATCCCACCTACTACAGGTAGGGACAATCTTGGGGATAACTCTATCAAGCCTTCAGTCAGTGCAGATATAGTTTGGGATCTTCTGGAAGGGCTAGACATTTTTAAATCTGCAGGTCCAGATGCCCTCCACCCAA
>NW_005841935.1:2116315-2120849 GCF_000455745.1 Alligator sinensis
AGGCTGCAACTAGATTTAGACAGACTACAAAAGTGGGCAGATGAGAACAGGATGGGGTTCAGCGTAGACAAATGCAGGGTGCTGCACGTTGAGAGAAGGAATCCACAGCGTACATACAGGCTGAGTAGTTCCCCTCTTGAAAGCATGGAGGCAGAAAGGGATCTTGGAGGCATTATTGACTCCAAGGTGAACATGAGCTGCCAATGCCAGACCGCAGCCAGCAAGACCAGCCATACCTTGTCATGCATACAAAGGTGCATCTCAAGCCGGTCCGGAGAGGTGATACTCCCCCTCTATGTGACTTTGGTCAGGCCGCAGTTGGAGTACTGTGTCCAGTACTGGGCGCCGCACTTCAAAAGGGATGTGGCCAGCCTGGAGAGGGTTCAGAGGAGGGCCACCCACTTGGTGAGAGGGCAGCAGGACAGGCCCTACGAGGAGAGACTGAAGGACCTGAACCTGTTCAGCCTCAGCAAGAGGAGGCTGAGGGGGGACCTGGTGGCTGCCTACAAACTCATCAGGGGACATCAACAGCAAATAGGCAGAGCCCTTTTCTCCCCAGCACCACCTGGGGTGACAAGGAACAATGGTAATAAGCTGATGGAGAATAGGTTTAGGTTAGAGATCAGAAGGCAATATTTTACAGTTAGGGTGGCCAAAATCTGGAACTAACTTCCCAGGGAAGTGGTTCTCGCCCCTACCTTGGGCAAATTCAAGAGGAGGTTGGATGATCACCTGTCTGGGGTCTTGTGAACCCAGCATTCATTCCTGCCTGTGGCAGGGGCTCAGGCTAGATGATCTGTTTGGGTACCTCCTGACCACGTCCCTGCACTTAGGCTACTTTCAGTATCTGGCCCCTTCGGGCTGGTCGGGGACCTTCTGGTCCTCCCGGCTGCTTCACTGCTGGGCTTTTTATCCCAGCTGCAGTGTTCCAGGCTGTGAATCAGCTGTTATAAAGTGTGCCCATGCTGACATAGGAGCTGATTCTGGCTCCTTCTGACTCGGCGGGTGTTTTTTCTTCTCATTCTTCGCTGTGGCAGATGGGAATGCCATGGTTTCACTTTTGCTGTGCTCCACTTCCAGTGCGGTGTCCTGCCAAGTCTGTCTGATGGAGGTAAGTCTTTTCCACATTGTTTTTCTACGGTTGATACTTAAACCCTTCTTCTTGCTTTCACTTACAATTTTATCTAAAATCCCTTGCAGTGTCTCTTCTGAATCAGGTATTAAGACTTTGTTGTCAGCATAACGCAAGTTGTTCAAATTCTGTCTACCAGTGATCAGCCCTGGTAAATCCTCAATCTCCCTCAATCTTTTCTTGCTGTACAAGTTGAACATGTCAGGTGAAAAAACACAGCCTTGCCTTGTGTTTCTCTTAGTTTGGATGAAATCACTTAGTTCATTTTCTATCTTCACTGCTGCAGTTTGGTTCCAACAGAGATTTCTTAAAATTCTTAAGTCTTTACCATCAATACCCAGTTCTTCCAGCATTTTCATTAACTCTTCATGCTTGACTCTGTCAAAAGTTTTGGTCTAATCAATAAAACACAAGAAAAGGTCTTTCCTCATTTCTGTTGCCCTATTTGAAAGCATTTGTACCATGAAGATAGCATTTCTTGTACTTCAGTCTTCAACAAAGCCACATTGAGCTTTTGTAATCTCTGGTCTTACTCTACTTGTAGCTCTGAACATCACCTTTAATAGGATCTTTGTCACATGGCTCATTAAACTGATGGTTCGATGGAGTTCACATTCAATGGCTCCAGGTTCTTTGGGGAGCACAATAAAGATAGCTTTATTGAGGTCCTTGGGTCCTCCTCCACTTTCATATATATAATTGATAACAGTTGTTAACTTTTCTGTACCAAACTCTTCCAAACATTTTATTTGTTCTCCTAGAATCTCATCTGGTCCTGTAGCTTAACTGGTTTTCATTTGGTTGATAACTGTTCATATTTCTGACTTAAGAATTTTCAAAGCGTCCATATTCTTCTTAATAGTAGATGGCTTTTCTTGTTGACTGCCATGGAATAACTATTCCACAACAATCTTCCCTATTTAGAATTTTAAAATGACATAGATTGAGGGTGGGGAGGGTTTAACCTCCAGCCCTCAGGCAAGATCCAGCCCACAGAACCCTTGTCATCCAGGGGCCTACCTGCAGTGGCACTGCTCCTCTGCTGCTAAATCTCCAGATCAATGAGGAGCCTCGGGCCCTGCACACTGGATCTGGTACCTGATTCCAGTGTACATGGCTGAGCGGAGGTCATATTGAGTCCCAGGGCCCAATCCTGATGTGGGGGGGCTAGAAAAAGGCGGTGACAAGCCCCTAGGACCCAATCCTGGCATGTTGGGGTGTGGGAGAGGGTTGTGCTGGGCCCTCGGAAGTCAGTCCCAGCCTATAGAGGGTGGGAGGGGACAGTGTTGGGTCTCTGGGCCCAGTCCAACCTACAGATGGCCTTGTACCACTTATCTGGCCCACAGGGCCAAAAGGTTGAGCACTACTGGTGTAGATTTTAGATTTGAGAACTTTTTTATATCACGCGTTACACAGTGCCTTATGTCAGTAGTTGGCAACCTTTTTAGGTTGCAGGACAGAACGGCCCAGTTTGGGTCAGAGACAGGCAGGCAGACACTAGGACGTGGCTGTCACTGCCACCGCTGCTTCTCTCTGCCAGCAGTATGAGGAGAACCTCTTTGGCTGCTGGCTTTCCCTGTGGTGGCACAGGCAGGGTGACCACACTCAAAGCTCCCTGCTGCTGAAAACCTCAATCTGTGGGCCAGATTGAATGGCTCTGTGGGCCAGATCCAGTGTAATTTCAGATAGCTGGTTTAGATTGTCATTTGTGAACTCTGGTTTTCTTGCACAGACATAACCTTGGCTCACTCTGCCCCTGCTCCGCACGGCCTGCTTACGCTGAGCAGCGGCAGCAGCCGGGCAGAAGCTGCTGCTTGATGCGGGGGAAAAGTGGCCCCTCCCCCTCACTGCTGTCAGGTCCTTCTTGCTGCAGCTGCCTGGAGCCTGTGCCTGGGCTGCCCTGTAGCTTCTCTCCACTGCTGCCTCTGGGCCACCTGGGCCTTGGCAGTGCAGAGAGGCTGCAGAGCAGCTTGGGCATGGGCTTTGAGCTGCTGCAGCAAGATGGGTCCGGCAGTGGCCAGGGGTAGGTGCTGCTTTTCCCTTGCACCAAGCAGAAGCTCTTGTTTAGCTGCTGCTGCTGTTGCCGCTTCTCAGCATGGGTGGGCAAGTCCAGAACGGGTGTGGGTGGGCTGGGGTCAGAGCTGTGCATATGGGTTCTGGTTGGTCCATTCCACCAGGCCGAGTCCAGGGTGGGCTGGGGTCGGGACTATGTGCGGATGTCCCTGCCAGTGCCATGGGGCTTGGGCCAGTTATGTCGTTGCATCTATGGATTCGTTCTGTGCAAACACAGTGACTCAAAGACTGGTACTTACCTTTTGCCCCCAGGTGGCGCTGTGCTATTTCTGTAGTTTGCCAAGTGCCACTGTTGGTTTTTTGGTTTTTTTTTTTTTGGCTGGCCCAACCCTGTTCATCCATCCTCCTCGCTGCTCCCACATCTGACTGCATGTAGGGGACAGTGCGGGAGACATTTCTCATCTGACCTGCACCTCTCATCTATCCTCTCATTTGCCCTAAAAAATTAGAGCAGCAACCTATTCACAGTTGTGTACTACCCTCTGGTAGTGGTTGTGCCCATCCCACCACCACCACCACCGGTCCTGTATGTGCTCCTCCCCACCACGCCCATCATGGTGTTCCGAACTGCGGAGCACAGCATTAGCAGCACCAAAATGGTAAGTTTGCATCTGAGGGAGTGTGGCGCCTCTTCTTACCACTTTAATATTTCAGAGATAACCTTCCTATTTCTCATAATTAAATGCCATTGCCATTCCAGGAACACGATGAATAGTACAGGTGGACGCTGCATGGTAGACCTGCCTCCCTCAGGATATGCAGCATTCTGGGTGATTATATAGGTAATACTAGAACTATCCCACCGACTTTGTATCCTCTATATGGGGGGAGGGGTGTGTGTGAAGAGGTGGCGTTTGGACTGTGGGCCAAAACCCCGTCCTCTTCTTGTTTCTTGTTTCTTCTTCTTGTAAATAGTATATAGTGTATATCATAGTGATAGATAGATAGTGAATAAATAAATGGATAATGTATAAATAATGTATAAGTAGTGTAGAAACTGTGTATAAATAAATAATAAATACCGTATAGATACTGTAGTGCAGGGAAGGAAAATCTCAATTTTTTTTTCTATTTTTCTACTCATTTAAAAATTTAAAAAAATTACTATTTAAAAAATTATTTTTTCTTTAACAGTGCCTTTAAAAAAAAAATCATATAAATGCACCACACCATGAATTTACTCTTGAAATAAAGGTTTTGAAATTGTGTTTGGCATGTTTTCTTTCATAGGCAGATTGGCATACATGGCAGTCTGTGTGGTTTGGAGGTGGGGTGGAAGGGAGAGGTGATGATGTTGCCCACCTACCTGGGGATCCCTTGCTTGGGGGC
>NW_005841935.1:2120867-2122355 GCF_000455745.1 Alligator sinensis
AAGAGTGGCATGATGGATTGGTATAGGAGGTCCCATGCTTGTGCAATGCTTATGTTACCCCCAATCCCAACGTACTGGCATCCTGGCAAGGCAGACTTCTGAGGGTGCAGCACTTTTTTGCAAGAAAGACTCACTTCCCACCCCCACACAGAGTGCCCCATCCCAAACCTGAAAAGGAAAAGTGGCAATACCGTACCACGGGAGAGCCTTAACATGTGAAAGAGTGCAATTAGCAACTTCTCAGGCTATCATGAACCAGTGTTTGACTTTTTTGTTTTTTTGCATCACCTCTACCACACCCTTACCCTGTGTGTGTTTTCCCCCCCTGCTAGCCAGGGGTGCTGCTCATCCTGCTCTTCTTGCACCCTGCGGCCATACCTGTGTGCATGCATGCTGGGCAGTGTAGTGATCACCAGGCGAGGGCGTGGAGTAGGGGACTTGGGGTCCCCACCAGGTGGGGTGCAGCTGTCCTGAACATGGGGATCCCTGGTACCCAAGGAATGTTAATCCACCTCTACACCACAACAGCACCATGCACCTGCTGCTCCGCTTGACCAAAAGTCATTCTGTTGTTTCACAAAAGACAGGAAGCAGATTGTTCATTCTCTTTTACATAAAAATCCTTTAATATTCTTATTCACCCTTTAATTTTTTTCTCATTAGTAAAACCATGAGTGAGTGACATTTGTATGAATCCAAGCATTCACAGTGAGAACCCCTGCAGGGCAGAAACAAATAACGCAGAGTTTTCTGAGCAGGCGACCACAACCCCACCCACTTTGTTCTACATTTACATTTGCATAACTTAATACCTTTTAGTTAGTCACAACTACCATGGACTAGTTAGAATATTGTAACTAGAGCATCAAAGATTATTTTTCTTTGTTTTTGTTTGCAGTTTTCTTTCTTTTGTTTTTGCTTTTGTGTTTCATGAAACTAGTCATTTGATTCACCAGCACCTTGACACTGGCAGTATTTCTTCTTGAATCTTTATATGTGCTTTTGTCTTCATTTTATTTTGTTTGTGTTTGCTGCATATTTGTGGTTGTGTTTTTGGTGTGTTTGTTTTGATGCTTTCTGTGCTTGTGTTTGCAATTGTTCCTTGCTTGTGTTTGTGTGATTTTATGCTTTATGAATGCTTATGCTTGTAGTTGGTTCATGAGAATGCCACAGATGAATGTATGGGAAATGTAGTGAAAATCTCAATTTTTTTTTCTATTTTTCTACTCATTTAAAAATTTAAAAAAATTACTATTTAAAAAATTATTTTTTCTTTAACAGTGCCTTTAAAAAAAAAATCATATAAATGCACCACACCATGAATTTACTCTTGAAATAAAGGTTTTGAAATTGTGTTTGGCATGTTTTCTTTCATAGGCAGATTGGCATACATGGCAGTCTGTGTGGTTTGGAGGTGGGGTGGAAGGGAGAGGTGATGATGTTGCCCACCTACCTGGGGATCCCTTGCTTGGGGGCGTTTCTGGAGTG